>NC_133896.1:33844908-34144908 GCF_964199755.1 Larus michahellis | reverse complement strand
CTTGATTATTAAGAGAATAGGGTGCTACAGAGAATATCCCAAGAGGCAGTTGACAGCTGAGAACCAGTTTTAAAATTCTGAAGCACTAATACAGTACATGAAAAAGTGGTGGAAGATCAGCCGCTTTCTCAAGAAGATGCCACTTGCTCAATAACATAAGTGTTAGTGATAAAAAGCATACCTATCTATTTTTTTAGACAAAGGTTAAGAGGGAAAAATCAGTCGTACAGATGATCTCATTTCACAGGGAGATCAACATTTATTTCTCCCTCTTTTGTTTGCTTGTTTGTTTATGTTGGAGTCTGTATATTCTTTGACTCCACCATTAACATCCACGTGAACATTTGCACATGAGTACACAGAAAGATGAATGAAGACTGAGATACAAAGGGGAAAAAAAAGGTAAAGCAACAGTGTCAGTCACATCCAGCAAGTAAGTACAGTCGTTCGTTGGCATGATCTGGCAGAAACATACTTCCATAGGATTTCCTTCCACTAAGGGAAGATGTTCTTGCCTTGCGTAGCAGGAGCCGGACTATTGCCAGGCACCACAGTTGTGGTGTCCGAACTGATCAGCACTTAAAATTTAAGAGAGGTCCATTAACAGCAATATGTTATGCTTAAAAGAACAGAAACTCCAACTGGTAAATTCTCTGACAGACTTTTTTTTTTTTTTTTTAAATACCATGTGAATGACTTAATTAAAAAAAAAAAAGCACCACAAAAATACAATCAACTTGGTTATAAGGAAATAAATACAAAATATTACATTAATAATGCCTCATATATCCTAATAGATGGGTTCTGGAATTTATCATCTTCTTTTTAGACATTTCAGTTCCCACTGTAAGAGATATCAACCTATCATGGATTTGAGCCTTGGCAGAATCTAATTTAACAGTATTTGTTTCCAAATGACTCTCCATTCCCTCTCTGACAAAAGGTCCAAATCTGTACTAAGGATTCTCTTGTTCCCTTACTGATCATAAGTTACAAAATTTCCTAACCATGAAACATTTCACACTTGCTTTCTTACAATTTTCAACCTTAACTGTCAATTTTACATTGCTCATAATAATCCATACATTTTCTGTGTCATTGTTATTAACTCCACGCTATTCGCACTCTTTTCACCAAATATCCTCATGGTACTACCATAATTTTGTTTGATTATATGTCTTGATTACACAAGAATTTCTCATGGTCAAAGGAAATGTTTTCAAGAAGAATTCAGCATCTTCTGCATGCACTCTTCTCCAGAAATCTACTTGTCTCAACTCTTACAACTTTTGGTATCATCCTTTGATAACTCTGCCATTTTACTTTCCATGCTGCATTAATCTGTCTATCGTTGCTTCCTTGATCATCAATGCATGATATTCTCTCAATTACGCTTTTTGCACATAAAATCTATATAGACATAAACATTCTACAAGACAACCTGTGACTACGAAAGCTCTCCTGTTCTAGGACCACTCCTGGCAAAACGTCCCTACTCAGCTTTCTTGAAAGTACCACAGAAATAACAACCTCTTTCATCATCATGTACCTTCATTTTAAAACTCACTAAGATCCTCTGATCTTTCTCTCTCTTCCTCATTTAGTATCCACATACATACTACTCTGAGACCTTCTGAAGTTTTTATTAATTTGATCAATCTCATTAAATTGCTGCTCCATTTTAAGCACTAGCCAAAAACCCTATTTATCTCCATCTGTAAATAACTTCCAAGAAGACAACATAACTGTTAAGCCCTGAAAATTAACTAAGTCTTGATCTACTGTAGTAAAAACTAGTTAAAAAGGGGGGAAAAAAAGATATCAATAATGAATACTTGCCTAGAAAGTGTGGAGTCTTTTCCTCTATGTTCTGTATTGTTCTTCCTGCTTAGTCTATAATGGGACTTCCCTGGGTATGCATGACAACCTCCAAAAATTTAAAAAGGCGGCAAACAAAAAATCCACTCTTTTCAGAAAATTAACCATAAGGCAATATGAATAGCTTACCAAACTTGATCTATTAAAAATATACAAATAAATAAACCAACAACAGAACTAGGCAATTCAAGACTAGAATCCGCTAGCTTGTCTATCTGCAGCTAACGTAATCAGTGGAACCCTGATGCAGGTCTCCATGAAAACAGATCTCTACAGTTAAAACAAATGAACAACAAAAACAACAACAAAAAACAAACCAACAAACCACCACAGAACAAGCCCTCACTGCCACCAAAACCATAAAAGCAGAGCTCATATCACTACTGGGGGGCAACACCAGCAGCCACTCAAGGGAACAGCGGTACCGTCTGCTTGAAAAAGGATACCACAAGCTGCTATGTAAGGTAACAGCAATAATTTCTGATGTACATAGGCAAGAGAGAATGATGACCTATGCTCTTTTTCCACCCTCTACGCACTGAGGTAGGGGCAAGAGGTAGAGAAAGGAGATATGTACCCATTTTAAATAATGTGTTGGTGTTGTCCTATGGAGACATCCGTGTGGCTGACAGCTCAAGAGTGGCAATAAGCACTACTGCTAAACACAAATTTACATTATTTTTTAGTTTAAAAAAATGCAAAAATTATTTAATAGCAAAAATCATTCAAATCATAGCAGAAACAAACTATGTAGCTGTATGACAGTAACTGTGCAATATGGTAGAAGCTGCAAAGTCGCATGAAAAATACAGTTTGCCCACATTTTTGACTAATTCACCTGCCTTCTGCCCACTAACTGTTTTGATCAGAACAACTTACATTCCATAACTTGGAGTAGTTTTAAACAACAGCCATTTTATACACTCTGCTTAGAGCAGGCTGAGTTTTCTCTTTCCAAATTACACAAGCCTAAGGCCCCAGACAAACAACAATTTTATATCAGATAAGATCAAGAACTGTCAAAAAGAAACAGTACTTTGCATCTACTTCCACCTGCAAGATCCAAAGTTGGTCTCTAAATCTTTGTATTTGCAGGTATTAAAAAAAAAAAAAATCTTTAGAATTTTTGAAAGTTTACACCATTAAATCTTTTCCTCTCTTGTTGAAAATTCTTAACATATATGTAGTACTAGAAGTGGGACAGAAAGTCCACCCAACCTATCCCAAGCTTAAGTTGACATCCAGTCTTGTATATGCTATATATATACACACGCGCGCACATACATATATAATAAAATGTATGCATTTCTTATATAATCAACATACAAAATAAAGTATTCACAAACATTACTAATTTTCTCAAAGTGACAACAGCATCTGAATCCACAACCGTATCCTTCTTAGCTTTCTTAAATGCAGGAATGCCCATGAAGAAATATTTTCCAAGACGAGATCTTTCTCCCTGCAAGCTCTTTAAGGAAGAAATAAAATCCTTTATTTGATTATATGCAATTTTATGCCTTTATGGTATTTTAATATAAGGATAAAAGTAACAGTAATTGTGATGATGACAGATTTTTTTAAACAAAAATGAAAATGGTAAATTCAGGGTTAATGAAAAATATAAACTAACAGAACAGAAATTAATTCTGTTCATGCAGCACCAGTGGTGCAAGCAAAGATGCAGAAGAACCACTAGACGGTTTGTACCAGTAAATCAGAATCTCACTGCAGAAAGCAGATTGTGCAACTCAAGACAGAGACCACTCAGCACTTTACAAATAATGACCGCCTTCACTCAGTAGCGACCCAGCATCTGGGCCACAAGTCAATTAATGTCCAGTGACCAATTTACATGAGGGAGTTGGCCATTAAAGACTAACTTATCAGCATTTGATTACATAACTCCTCCTTCTCCAGTACCTACCCCATCCGCCCTTCCAAATAGTGTTCTCTCCACCAACATTCCCACATTCCTGCCTCCTCACCCAATGCATGAATGCACTCAGCTCACTCAATATTCACATTCCCTCCCTTTGCAATTTGACTACCTATGCTCAAATGGTCTCCTCTCCTTAAATGCCTCATTAAAATGGGCATTTTTTTAATTGCCTCCAAACACCTTGCCTTCCTTCTTTGGCCTACAGGTGACTGAGAAACAGCACATGTTATTTGGCCCAACTGGAGGCAGAGTTAGTGTGTGCCTCCCAGCTGGGGTAGCTGAGTACAAGTGTCTTCTGCCAGGCCAGCAACCTACATAGAGCCCCCAAGCTGCACAGCTGGATCAGCTGGCTGCTGGTCAGGAGATGTGCATCTTCCCAATGGGCAGCTGCCAAGTCAAAAAAAAAAAAAATTATGAAGTCTCTGAAGCCACAAACCATAGCAAACACAAACCATTTGGAAAAAAAAAAAAAGCCTTGAGGAAAAAGACAGCCTTGAGAGTCACTTCCACCTGGTGGCCTTCTACAGCAGAATCCCATACAATGCACCCTTTAAAGTTTCATCTAGTAAGGCAATGAGATCAACACTTCTGTATATTTATATTGTTGCTGTATGTTATATGGTATGCGAACAATCATATTCATGTCGTGTCTACTTCACTGTAACTTTACATGATTATTTCCACAACATAGAAAAGGCTTTAGTCATATTTATTTTGATGTTGTGAGTACTGCAAGTCATCAATACTACAGATCACACTATACTAGTGAAATTATAATAAAGATGAGTAAATTCTTTGATAAGTTTCTGAAAACAAGAAATAATGGTAACAACTTTTTGTTTTCCTTACTTAGCTAGATTACCAGGCAGCCCACCCTCCAAAAAAAAAACAATCTTAAATTAACTTACTCATAGAAAAAACAAATCCTGTTGTTTTTCTAAACTCTTTAAAAGGAAAACTACCACCATACTTTGAGTCTGCAACTTTTGCTTACATGCAAAGACCTCCTATGGACAACTAAAGAAATGAACACTCTCTTTACACCAGTTTCAGTATCTTAGGTTTTGAATACATCTTCAATGACTTCACTTTTTTAGTTTCTTTCCCTGCTAAAGCAGGCACATTTTATGTTAATATACATGGTCCAGATCCTACACATCTGACCTTTACAAGCACACTGCAAAACTGACACAGGATGCCACCACTTTCAGCTCAGCTCTGAAGAGGGATGAAAATTTTCCCTAAGCAGATCTACAGAGAGATCCACATTGGCAGAAGTCTACAAACGTAGCTCTTACAGCAGACCTACAGAAGCACCAAGTCACCGTAAAAATAACAGAATAATTTTGCTTTCTACCAGGCACATAAATTTATGGACAATCATGATTTTAAACTGCATCACATGCAAATACATACAGAAATATATCAGTACATTTAGGGAAGTTGGGTGTTCCTTTACAGTTACATGCAGAACAGTAGATTATTTTTAAGTAACTTTTTTCTTTGATGTTACTTAAGCACTTTCTTCAACAGCTGGAATAACTCTATTTAGAATACAATCAAACTGCTTTATTAGATGAATGAAAGCTACTACAGAAAAATGGGATTTGTGCACTGGTAATATAAAAATCTAAATAGAAAAAATCTCATATTCAATTATGACAAAAACACTTTTCTAGAAACATAACTATATTTCAGTAATGATAGCATATTGACTATAGAACATATTAATGAAACAATACTGAATGTGATGAAGTCATTGTCACCAAGTATTGTATTTTGATTTTCTAACCTTTTACACTCTTACTATGATTCCATATGCATTGACTAACATAACATCTTTCTAATAAATAACTTTGTGTTATATAAACAGAGAAGCACATGGCATTAAACACGATACCAAGTTTAGCCAAGTCTGACGAAATAAAGTACTTTGAAGCATTTGGAAAAAAATGCTTACTAAAGGTATTCCAAGTTGTATGGTAGTTAGGGCACCATATATTCTTCAAATTCAATTAAACACAACAATTCACTACAGGGGTCAGCCTCTGCACACAATCGTGCTCAGAAACAAAATTTTTACACACACAGAAAAACATTGCATTTCTATACCTTACAGTTACAAAAATGACCTTGGAAGAACAAGCAAAATGCACACCAATGCTGCAATGCCTGAATGGGTCTGCAGAGTACCTGAAAGCACGTTTTTCAGGTGTGTGAAATACCCTTTAGATAGTCATCTGGATCCTGTGAATTCTGTACGTCCACAGCTGCAGAATTTTTTTTTTTTTCAGGTACCACGGAATCTATTCTCTTTTTGCTGTGAAATTCGGTATTTTACTGTTGCTAGGCACCTGACATTTAGTGCTTTGTCCTCTTGCCCTTTTACCTGCATACACCTTTTCCTTCCTTCAATTTTCTTTACAATTAGGAATTAATTTGATTACAGTAAATATTCCATGTGCAGTCAACATGTACAGACATCAAGGGGTGAAGGGACAGAAGATGAATTCCAGCTTGTAGTCAAAGAATGAGATGATGATCAGCAGAGAATAAGAGGCAAACAGACCTGTGAGTTAGGCAGCCAGAGTAAGCACTATTGCAACAGTGAACCCCCTCAGCCCACAAGCAAAGGAGAGGATTCCTGAATTGGCCCACGTGGATAACACCATGGAAGCCAATACAGTGGGGGAAGGATGCCCAGGAAACACACTCAAAACTTCCTTAGAAATAACTAATATTAAGATTAACCAATTACCATGTTGAATGATGAGTCAGAACTATGTGTCTATATATGAGGGGAAAAATAGGTATCTCACAGTGATACAACAGATTAATACTGCCATGGAATTTATTTCCATTTACCACAGAGAGCACAAAGCTCTATTATGAAGAACATTCTCTAGCGACAAAGTTAAGGTTGCACATTCATACTTAAATGAGGCAATTCCTGATTTTTTTTAACGTATTTACTGTTCAACTGTAGCATTCTATGAACATATACTGTTAGAAATGTGAATTTTCCTAGGTTTTCATAGAGGGTATTGAGGGGTGAAAGGCATCCAAGAAACGGCTTTGTTTCAAAGCTCTACTATCTTCCCCAAAATTACAGAAGATATATGTGAATTCTGTAACATGGCACTGTTTACCTGGCCATTACCTGGATTCTACATCATTTAAATGAGGTGACTAGAACCCAGATACTCCTGAGCAAAATAACCACGTAAGGGAAGAACTGTTCCTAATTTATTTCCACAGATTTTCTTTTAATACAAATATACTTCTTTTAAAAAACAAACAAAATCCCACACACCGTTCTACACGCCTATCCTATGCCATAATCCTTGTTAACATACTCAGAACACGCTAGATTTACCCCCAAAGTAAACTATTTTCATTTAGCTTAATTAAGCCCCTGGGATGTATCCCAAACAAAAAGCTACCCCAACACATTACATCCCAGTAATACACATTGTTATAGCACTTCTCCAAAGAACTTTAACAGAGCTACTCGAAGTTAGTCATATGATTTAGTGATTTACAGAGCTGAGAATCTCTACACGTGGATTCTCATGGCACACAGCAACCTTTGGACCGGGAGGCAGAGGCCAACCAGCAGACGTCACAGCACTAACAATGGAGAAATGCAGGCAGCCCTAAGTATGACCCATCTAAATTTCCACAAACATATGAAAAGTCCAGCAAACATTGTAAGAGAAAAGGTCTCTCTGAATCAGAATGATTGCCTTACTTTACAGGATTTTCATGTATTTTAGGCAGCCATGGACTGACAAGTAACACTGTAAATTATTCTAAGACACTACTAATCTAAACAGTTGCTCCTCCCACACCCATAAAAAAGGAGAATAGTACGAACACAGTTCACTCCTGCAGACAAACATGCTCCAGTGCATCATTCAACAGAACTCCACTCTATTATAATAGTATGCAATGCCTCTTGCAGCATAGCTGGCTTGCTACAATTTCTCTGGAGTTAAAATAAATGTATGCACATTCAGTTTAAAGATAGGGAAACAAAAAGTAGAGAACTCAGTGTCACTGCCTTGTTGCTGAAAATCTAATTCGGGTCTGCTTAGACTTGAACTTGTTGCTCCAAGGAGACTGTATTTTAGATCTGATACCTAGCTCACTAATCTAGTACCTCAGGCAAAGCCTAAGCTCACTATTCTGGGTACCATCTTGCTGTTTTATTATCCTTCCTTAAGATAAGCTTCTTTATTTCAACCGTTCCAATATTTCTCTGCTTAGGTATCCCAAGTTTATTTATTCCCTAAGGAATAAAGATTGTTCTTCCTCTCATTTATGCTATATTTTCTGCTTCTCAACACTGCAGAGGGCACACAAGCTTATGAATAGTTTTATTTTCCTCATATATTCCTAATTTATATTCATTTTCAAATATTTAAGATATGACATAGAAGCATGAAGAGACACAATCCCTGCATTAAAGAGCTTACAGTCTCACACTTCTCTGTGAGATAGGTAAACAAACATCAGTATACCCACTTTATAAATATGAATAAAGAGATGGCAAATGATTTAACTAAGGCCACAGAATAAATATGTATCAGACTGATAACCAGAAACAAGATCATGTGATGGGATCTCTGGCCTATACCCAATTCCCTCTATGAGCTGTGTGTCTTCTAATAATGTGGACTAGTACAACACTTACTCCAAGTAGTTCCATTTAAGCTGCAAGACACCTCTGACACTCTGAACAAGCATTTTAAAACAAAGTACAGCAAAACAAAACACAAACTATCCATTCTCATAATCTGTTACATACTTAGTTTTCAGTTTTCCAATTCACAGAACACAACAATATCCTGTTTTATTTTTCAAACAATCCTTCCTCAGCTATTGATTAAAAAGGAATTTTAAAAGATAGAACATAACAGTAGCCCCCTTTTATAGATGGTTTAACTAAGCTTCAGGAAGAAGAAATTTGCCTGTCAGAACTGGATTCTAACATTTAAAAAAAAAAAAAAATAAAAAGGCTTTACTGTATTTGAATTTCATTCCTATTTGACATGCACTCTCAAAGCAACAGTCTGAGCCTCTGTGTACCTCTAGTACCTCACCTGTAAAACTTAACAAATTATACTTCTCTATTACTAAGGAAAGTGGGGAAGGAATTAGGAAAGAAATAAAAGAGTATAGAAGTCTTATCTTCTGAGGTTTAACTGCAAATAAACAAGATAATTAAAGCTCATTAGCTCTAAAATAAATTTTAAAAGACTGAAACTCCTTTTCTTAGCCCAGGCTTATTCCACTTCACAAGGAAAGAAGCAATATCCTTGCATTCCATATGCATTCTCGATCTTGTTGTAATATGTTTACCATTTATTCAAACCTAAGACACTACACCACAGCTATTAATAATTTTAAAGCATAAATTAATTTTTATACTGTTTCAGTTGAAGATTAGAAAATGGTTTTAACATACAGATTTTCCACCAATTATTAGAAGATTCAGTAGGTCCTAGAAGTCACCACAGTTATTATAGTGTTGCCAGAAACTTGCTCTTTGTAGGTTATTAGTTCTGACATCTGTCCAGATAAGCTTTCAAGTTAAACAATCAGAATTCTGTATTAAAACTGAAGAACAACATTCACCCCTCCCCAAATAAACCAATATATTTCAGCTTAGCAGCAGTGATTTAGGTCATTTCTAACAAAAAAGCTTGCAGAAAAATAATCAGGAAGAGAAAATATGTTAACATCCATCACACTAATTTTTCACTATGTTTTTCAGCAGTAAAGAGGAGTTTACCCCTTGAAGAAAAAGCTCAGAAACTTTGATAGAGGCCAAACTCATCCGCATAGTGACTAGTGTCACAACATAACTCTAAGAAAGAGCAATTTTAAGGTAGCTATATTTCCTTTCACCTGCTGCTTGGTCTCCTCAGAAGAGGCCTAATGAAAATTTTGTATTATAAAAGTTCTATTTTCTTATGAGCGGATTCCCGGGAACTGTGACAAGACAACATCCATCCAAATAACTAACTTCCATTGAGAGACATTCTAAGATGTTAACAACCAACATATTTAATTCCCCTAAATAAAGCTTTACAGCATGAACAGTAAGTAACTAGTGTTGATTGTGAATATGTTGACTACATGATTACAGTACAACTAAAATAAAAATCCCCCTCCAACTATGTAAAATATTTGCTTCAGACTGAAAAGCAAGACCTTAAGACATCTGACTGAAACACGCATTACAATTCTTATCTTGAGGAGGCGAAAATGATTTTAAAAAGAAATCATAAAAATATCATCCATGTATTTTGTTTCCTGGCTTGCCAATGACTGCAGGATTTGTGACAAAATTAAGCGCAATAGATTTCGCAGGTGAAGCCTGGAGTGTTGCAATAAAAGTCTTTAGCTATGCAAGATGAAAGCCTTCATTACAGTGTTATTCAAGGATGGACAGAAGCTGTAAGGTCATCTGGTCCATTTCTCTGACAGTCCTGGCTTGTTACCCATCACAGTGTATTAGTGTCCCAACCGGGCTAGTTCTGAATGACCCATGGTGTGGGGTTTTCCCCAACTCTGCCTGGCATACTATTAAGAAGGTATACAAGTATATCTTGGGGGTTTTTGTGCTGCTATCTTCTCTGAATTTTCTCCCTGGGTTTCATCTCAGCTTACACGTTAACACAGCTTCTCACTTTATTTAAAATTAATCTCTTTTAAGTATTTGGGCCCTTCAAAATGCTTGTCAGATACCATTTCCCTTTCTCATCCAAAATCTTCATTTAGCCAAGCAAAACATTTATTTCTCAAATCTTTTTTAAAAATCAGTTAGTCCCTTCAGCCTTCTTAACATTTTGTTGCTCTTCTCTAAGCTTCTGTTAAGTTGCCCCACCTGTTGCAGAGGCTGTGAAAGTAAAACAGTACTCCAAATACAGTCACACAGCCTCATACAAAAACTCATCTCCCACTTGGTTCAATGCCTTTGTAGATGCAACCTAAACTCATTCTGATTTTTACAAAGTCTATATATCATATTGCAAATTGGGGCCTGTTCTTCCTGTCAGAAGCATGGACAAATCCCTTTCATATGAAAGGGAGTTGGGCGCACACAACTGACAGGATTACCAGGCCCATGGTATCGCTCCTATCCCTTTTTCAGCAATGCTGCTTTCCAGGTTATTCCCTCACAATGAATACCTGGTTTGGATTACTGTCCCTCAACTGTTTTAGCTTGCATTTTCCAAACTAAATCTCATTTGTATTTTCCAACCGTGTGCCTAATTTCTTTAGATAACCTTTTCTTTTCTGCCCAGACTTGTGTTTAACTCTTCCCACTATCGTTGTCTGCTAACATCGCAAGGATACTATTCACCTTCTCATAAATTTAATCAATCCAGACACTAAGTGTTCCTAAAATGGCTAAACTTGTATTACTACATGCATGTGTAAGCACTGATGTTACTCTTTTAGCACCTAAAACTGCTGTGACTCACCAAATCTATTCTTTATACTTTGTTCTATTTTTGTTTATGGTCCTTCACCCAATTTCTCATTCAGATGACTATTCATATACATAAATAATTTGTCAACAGGAGATTCTGAGATGCATTTGAATTTTAGAAAATATGTAAAATATTACTACAGCTATAACTTTTTCTTCATCCACTGGGGCCTTGAACCTGCAATCAGATCTGGCAAGCAAGCAGTCCTGTACTTCTCCATACTCACTGATCTATGTGCAGACGCTGTTGCAGTATCAGATCCTAATTTTAAACACTGAGCAAGAATAACAAAGAAAACTCTTTTAAAGTAATTTTGCTTGGAAAAGTCCAGGCTGCTTATTATTGTTTCCCTAATATTTCCGCCATTATTTTACTAGAAACAGAATCCCTCAAATTTAACTAGCTCTTTAGCTCATACCTTTTTTTCCCCCCTCTTTTTTCTTCCCCCTGCCTCCCCCCCGTTTTTTTCTTTTTTATTAAAGAAACTGGTATTATTTATTATTCAATCTCTTAGGGCAACTTGAAGATCAAATGTCTTATAAATATCTTCAGATCTTTCAAGAACCCCCGCTATTTGTTATCAATAACGATATCACATGGTCCTGATTTTTAACCGCTCACACTTTTTCATCCTACTATATATGGAATTTCAGGAAATTTGGAATAATGGCTTGTCTTTATAATAACTTTATGCAACTTCTCATTTATGAACTGCTCTCTTTCCTCTCTACTTGACTTCCCCTTACCTCCCCAATATATTTACAACAGCAAATTCTTACTCACCTTTAACTAGTATTAACTCATTTCTGCTGTCTTTACCAGAAGCTTATAATACACACCTGCCTCCCACCTTTCAGAAATTCTCTGCAGAACTGAGACTTAAACTTATTTTACTTGACACTGAGTCCTTCCACGTAATTTCTCTTAATGCAGATAAATACCTTTTAAAAGCAAACCGATTTTTAATTTGGTTAGGCATACTTCATTTGCACATGAAGTTCACAAGGTCTCTCACTCCCCAAGAACAGATGAAGGCCCACAACAGAATAAATGTATCACTTACGCTCACACAAAAAACAACAGAACCTTATGCAAACGTATAAGGTCACATCAGCCCAATTCTTTGTAGGACTGTAACCTCATCAACCATTAACATAAAAAACAGGCTATATTTCATGTTAAGTTTCTTTTCACTCACCGTATATGTTTACCAACTAACAAAAACGTAAAAGCATGCCCACATTACTGATGTTTACATTTATTACCCCATATTAAAATATTTTCATTAACATTATAAAATAATCTTTAGAGATGCATTTGGAAAATGCTTTACTGATTCACCTCAATTGAGATGAAACATCTAATTTGCACTACATCCAAGGGAATTACACACTCTGATGCTGTAGAGACTCACAGAACTACATTAACAAGTACAGTCTATCAATGGTTATCGGCACTGTGGCTTTTGACTGCTCACTAAGAACCACAGTGCATAAATTACTTCACCTGTCAGACAGCTCAAAGCAACACAGGCACAAAGTTTGAATGGTTCAGACCTTCCCTATTATAAATAACTTTTTCCAGTGAGAGAAAAGAAGGGAGAAGGGGTAGATAGGATTGTCTATCATATATTGAAGTATCACCTATCATAAAGCCTATGATAATTATATCAGAAGTTCAAACAATTCACGTCTTTAATGAACCCTAACATACATTCCCAAAGACGCCCGGCAAAATTCCAGAACAGTCACAATGAAAAAGTTACTTAAACAAAAAAGGTACACCTCACAACTGCCTAGAAAAACCATAACCCGATGATTGTTTGGCAAAACATTTGGTTTGATCAAGCCAACAGGACTACTCCCGTCACACAAATAATTCAACTTTCTAAACTATTTACATAGCAATTTTAAGTCCAACTGACAGCATTATTAGAGATAGCACAGCAAAATGAGCAAGTGGTCCATGTAGCTTGAGGTCTTATCTCAGTGAACATGCTATGCCAGATGTTTCATAGAAAGAGGCAACTTTCATCACAAACGAATCCAAATTTGCGAATGTATGTATGTAGGCGCATACCACCAAATCCCTCTGAATTCAACAGGGTCCCATCTGCCATGCAGATCCCTCACTTTACAGGACACACAACATATGATTGGATAAAAAAGTATATAAAAGTTGATAGGCTTCAATTTGTTTGGCTTTGTTTGCAAAGTCATTACAATAGTGAGGCCAAGATTATAGTCATAGTTGGGACTCAAGAGGAACATTTTTTCCAAGGGTAATTGCTCAGCAGTTCATGAAAATCTGGCCCTATAAGAAACCTCAGGTTATGTTCTTCAACACAGATAAACAAGAGCCTTTATATGAATTTATCATTAGAGCATTTTTTTCTTTTCCTATAACAAAATCCCCACTCCCCCCAAAAAAAAACCTGCTAGGTTAAAGCTAAACAAATGTTAACCTAGCGGAGATACATGTGTATATACAGTCTTATTACCACACATGTAAGGACGTGAACACAGCTGGGAAACTGTTCACATCAAACTTAGATTATATGAGAAGCAACAGTGAGTGAAGTAGTAATTTAGAAAAAATACAAACAAAAAACAAATCAACCACTAAAACCCAATCCACCCCAAAACCAACAACCTTGACAGTTTATTTCAGAATGGCCTAAATAAATCAGAGGCTATGATAAAACCAACATTTTTAGAGATTCTTCATCTTAACTGTTCATCAATTTTTTTTTCTAAATTCCAAATAAATAAAAAACCTTTCACTTATTTGTATGTAATCATGTATATGTATTTTCAGCAACTATATTTTAAATAATGTCAATACCAACTTGCTAATAATAAAAATAACATTTTTGTATGTCTGATTCTAAATTAAAAAGTATTATCTTATTAAAAATTAATAGTCATTAGAAGGCCAAATTAACATTAATTGTGTTAACTGTCACAGCACATAAATGCTTTCAAAATACAGATGTAAACACAAATGACATACAACCTTCTACTACAAAAAGTTAGACCATGCAAATACTTACAAAATATGGAAATAAAAAGGGTAAAAACCAAAAAAACTATCATTTTGCAAATTATATGTAAAAATCTAGTCAAGTAATAGACTACATGGCCCAACAGAAAAACACAAAAAGAAAAAAAAACTACTTTCTATGATTCAATAAATCTTCAGCAACACTACCTCAATACTATCTAGTAGATTGAAAAAAAAAAACAAAAAAAAAACACCAAACCAAACCAAAACAGAGCAGGACATCCTAAAGTGAGCTTCCCACTTTTTTCCTAGGCCTGCTAGCAATCATAAACTTTGCTAAAGCTATTAACAATGGTAATTTCTTTTCTTAGTCTGGATCTTAAAGCGATCATATTTCACCAACAAAAAAAAAAAAGAAAAATTCAGTAACTACAGATAACTGACTAAGGTTTTGCAGACATCATTGTAACTCAATAACTGCTCCACTGTGCTACGAACTCTACAGCTTCAAGCTGGAAGTCAATCTAGGACAACCAATAGAAAGTGCACCTGTACAATTACTGCATTTCCTAATTCACAAGGCCAAACTAGAGACAGATAAAGCTTGTGTGTACTCAGATCACCAAAACAGAAGCCCAAAAGCCCATACATCTTTTGTACATATTGCACATCTATATTATCATTAATTGCAATGAAAAATATAATTTATACAATTCAGAAACAGAAAATTACATTCCTTAACCAGTGTACATAAAACTTTATTATAAATGCAGTATAACTGTCTATGTATAGCACCTAAAAACACTATATACGCAATAATTTCAAATTCTTTCACACAAAGAATAATCACCAAAAGTTATTAAAAAATATTTTTTTTAAAAAGTCATCTAGTAACTGAACACACACAGTAATTTAAAATATTCAATATGAACTCCGTGCTA
This sequence comes from Larus michahellis, assembly GCF_964199755.1. Taxonomy (NCBI): domain Eukaryota; kingdom Metazoa; phylum Chordata; class Aves; order Charadriiformes; family Laridae; genus Larus; species Larus michahellis. The sequence continues at coordinate 34,129,639 of NC_133896.1, read as the reverse complement.
CATTGAAAAAATAATCTGCATCACAAAAAACAACCTGTATCATTTCAAGGAATGTAATCTTATTTTTAAAAACTGCAGAAATCTACTATTTTTCAAGTAACAGCAAAAATTATTTAGCTCTTTTTACTCTAAAACAAAAAATAATGTATGCAGCTAGTAATTGATAACAATATCATTTATCCAAAGCAGTCAACCTTCCTGCAGAAGCATTTTCATTCAATGCCTGACCCCACTGAGCAGTAAACAAGTTTACATGTATCAACACATTTCAGTGCTCCAAAAATTAAGCTAAGTTTCTCTAACTGCAATAACATGATCTCTTAGTAACAGTCCTTCAGTACCGTAATCCTAAAACAATCACTAAAAATGGCTCTGACATACACTGTTTATATACTTGGTATCCCTTCAAAGTTTAAGGCTTACAGATGTAAAAACACAAATAAAATAAATACAAAGCAGAATTACCTTTAACTGATCACTGCACCAGACCAGTAAGGAATTACAAGTTCTTTCTGGTTTATTTTATAGATTTTTAAAAGGGGTATTTTTATTATTGCACACACAGAAACCCAAATGTAATGCCACACTCAAAAAATACTACTGCTACAGCTTGATAGCACTCACCGCAAGTAATACTGTTTTAAAGCGAAGGCAGCGTTAGAACAACTTCTGGGAAAGTTAAACTCCTCTACAATTTCTCCCCACTGATTCTTCTCTGATACCTGTCAAAAACAACACACAGGCCGAGATACACAACGTACACATAAACATGTCATTGACACCGAACATCACAAAAAAAAACCCCACAAGCTGCCATGAAGAAAATCGGTAAATATACAAAAAGAAATAAACAAGAATGTATATGGGATTTAGGACTATATATTTTACTGACAGTCGTGGTATTTCCTCTTCGGGAAAAATCCCGCTTCTCACTGGTATTTTACTTTATTTATTTTTTAATACACGCATTTATTTTTTTTTTCCGGGGGGCGGCCGGGAGGGTTGGTGTTGTTTTGGGGGGGTTTGTTTGTTTTTGTTTTTACTGCCTGGACAATAACCAATCGGGAGTCCCTCTGTCGCCCCCTTTTAAATCCTACCGCGGTCCGTTAAAAACCCAAAGAAGTTTAAAATCGGGCCGGGCGGCGGGGGCGGGGGCGGCCCCCGGCCTGCGGGGCGCGGGGGGAGCCCGCCCGGGGGGTCCCCCCGAGAGGGATCCACAGACACGGAGAGGCCTTTCTTTTGAGGCCTACATTTCTGTCCCCAGCCTTGAAGCCTAAAGATGGCTATTTGATTACACACCGTCTTGGGTGCCCCTTTTGTTATTTTTCCCCGGGAAGGGCTCGGAGGGCAGCGCCCGGCCCCCCCCGGCTGCGAGGATCGTTTCCTAGCCCATGCTCCGTGCCGATTATCGATGTTAAACATGCCCGCTAATTTTGAGTTGCACTAAAACTGCGCTCAGACTCTCTCCTCTCTGTCTCTCTCTCTCCCTCTGTGTGAGGAAGAGGGAGACACACACACACACAGGGCTGCCACCACAAGCGAAAGAAACTGCCTCTCGCCCACCGGAGAGCTCCGCTCCCCCCCTCGCCTTTTCCCGGGGGGGGAAGGGGCCGGGGGCTCCGGGGGAGGCACGGGCGGGGTGCGCGCCGTACCCCCGGATCCCCCTTCATCGCTCCGCCGACAAGGCCGAGCCACCAACCTGCCTGTCTGCTCGCTTCCTTCTTCCACCCCCCACCTTCTCTAACCGGCTTTAAATAGGACGGTTCCCGGCCACCCCGGCTCCCCCCGCCGCCCCCGGGGGTCAGAGGAGACTTTTGGGAAGAGGTTAGTGGGAGGGAAACCCAAATTAAAACTTCCACTCACCTTCCCAAATCCGCCTAAAGTGGTGACTCTGGTGTAGAGAGCGTGAAGATCCAGCTCCTTCCCACCCACCACGGGGATCTTCTTAAAAGGAGACCTGCCAAAGGAGATACACACAAAACACCACAACTTGTCAGCTCTGCCCCCTTTTCTCCCCTCGCTGGGGCTGCCGTGTCCTTCAGGGAAGGGGCTGGAAGTTGGATCTGGTCGGTTTAAAAGCCTCCCCCCCTCCCGTTCCATCTCCCCATTTTCCTCACCCTCTGCTGTGGTGGAACTGCCGCAGCTCGTCCAGGAAAGCGAGTCCCTTTCTCCGCTGGTCTGCGTGGTTTTTACCCGTCGAATTTGCCATTTTTGTATTTTAAAAAAAAAAAGGTTCTCGTAAAAAAAAAAAAAAATCCAATTTAAAAAAAAAAAAAAAACGGCCGACAACAACAACAACAATCCCCGGCTCCTCCTTGTCTTTAAGAGACCCAGGTGCCCGTGCTCGGCCGGGGATCAGCCATGGAGAGGGGCTTGCTTAAAAAAAAGTTTAAAAGGAATAAGGGAGCCCCGAGAGTGTGGTAATTGCGAGTCCTGTCTCCACACAACACACAGGCAAAGAGACGGGGAGGGAGAGGGGCACCTCTCAGTAATTCCTCCTCCCGCCGCCGCTGCCTCTTCTCAGCACCACAAACCCAACCGATCCAGCCTGCACATGAGACTCAACATGGTGCTGCTGGATCACACAATGAATTGGGTTACTGTTGTGGTGGGGTGGGGGGGGGTGGGGGGGGAGGTGGGGGGAGCCGGAGTGAGGTATTGACAGTGTGTGTGTGTGTGTGTCTTACGGCCGCGGCTCCATGCGATCGCCCCCCCCGCTCCCTCTCGCCCGCTCCCTCTCTCTCTCACACACACACACACACTGTACAGGGCTACGGCGGCGGCGGCGGCGGCGGTGGCGGCGGCAGCGGGATTCACTTCTCTTCTCTCTCAGACAAAAAGATCTGAGGCCGCCGTGCTCCTGCCTGGAGGAGAGCGCAACACAGCGGGCCCCGCAGGCCGGTGCCGGTACTGCAGGAGGCAGCTCTCAAGGCAAAAGCCAGCGCAGCCCCAGCAAAGCAGTTCCTGGCGGGGAACAATAGGCTCCTCTCGCCGCTAAGGGCTCATCTGCAATGTGCCGCAAACTTCACACAAAGCCGGGCGGAAAGGAGGCGAGGGAGAAGGAGAAGAGGGGAAGAAAAAAACGGCTACTACCGGTTGTTCCGGGGCTCGGGGCCCGGGAAAGGGCCCTCCCTCGCCAGGCTCGGCACCGATCGGCCTCTCTCCGCTGGCTGACGGCGGAGGTGGGGGGGGGCGGGGGGGTGGGGGGAGGGCAGGAAAGGTGGATTTGGAAAGAAGCGGGGCCGAATTTTTTTAATTGGACTGAACCCAACGCCCCGAGTTCAAGGGGAGAGAAAACAACAACTGAAGGGGGCACTGCTGGATATTCGGACTTTTCGAAAAACTTTCCGCTTCCCCCGGCCCGAGGTGTTCCCGAGGGCAGGAAGTCGCCCCGGATGGCACGGCGGGGGCGGGAGGGGGGGGGCGACATCAGGAACCCCTCATTTCCAGGCGTGGGGTGTTTAAAATTCCCCAAGGAAGAACGCCGAGCCCCGTCCCAGGCAGAGGCTGCCCAGGAGAGGTTTCCCAGCGGGGGCCTGAGCTCTGGCTCACTCCATATATATATATATAATTTTTTTTCCTTCTTGGAGTATACCACAGCTTGTAACCCAAGTGCTTTCGGGCTGGACTCAGTCTGAGCTGCCTATATGTTTCTGTATGTTGGTGAATGGAACATACAGCATAAAATAAATGAAGGAGGAAGGTCTTGGCCCTCGCCCTGGGTGGGCAGTAGCCAGCAGTGGCCCCGCAGGCTGCTTTCCCCTCGGCCTGTGGTGTGTAGCCTGTTTATAAACACTTCTCTCCTGATGTGTTTTCCACACAGGGGAACCCAGGAGAAGAACCACAATGGAGCCTGGCACCACTTGGGGTAAATGCTAGCGAAGAGGGGGCCCATGTGGCGAATGGGGCCTTCTGTCAGGCCTTTGCTCCTCAGGTGAGGCGAGCAGCAGCCCAGGTGGGGCCTGGTGAGCAGACGGAGCCGCAGGTGAGCGCTGGCTCCAGTTTAAGGGACTCCGGAGGGACATTTGCCCCTCGCAAACCAATACATTGAAATCCAAGGCCAGATCAGGCCTTCAGGATTGTTTTTTTAAGCAGAACTCCTCATTAAAGTCAGTAAGGAGCCGTTTTAAAATCAATGGCACATTATGGCCCCAAGTGAGCGCTTAAAGAAAGAAAACTATAATTCCTTTCTACTCCATGTACTAACTTACTTCAGGAAATAAAACATATTTTTTTTCAACTAAATTTTTTTTTCCTTTTGAGTGCTGTTTCAGCTTGAATATAGCCATGGAGTTGGAGATAAAGTAAGACGCTTGGGAAGATTTGCCCTGAGCTCACACTTTGGGGGGAGCTGGGGCGGGGGGAGAAATCCTTCAGTTTCAAATTAATACTCTGTATTGGAAGTCTGGATGGAGGGGTGGTACGTGTATTTCAGTGCAAGAAACGCATAGTGCCTGTTCACTGTAGCGTTAAGGCACCCCCTCGCCACCCCCCTTCCTAAAATTAGACCTGCAGCAGATCCTGGTCTGCAGCTCCTGCCTGTGACACTCCAAGTCCCTGCTAGTTCAGCGACAGTACGCGCAAGGCTCCCCGCAGCCAGCATAACGTGAACGAGAGAGGTTTAAAACAAGCGACCGAGGGGCTACACCGCTCGTTCAGACATAGGCGGCTCAACCTTCCTTCCCGAGAGGGCGGGGGTTTTTAAATCGTGCCTTAAAATTCCTTAAAAGCGGGTGAGGGGGGTATAGAGGGGGGGTCTCCCCTCGGCGAGGGGCGGTCGACAGAGGTGAGTGCGCGGAAGGGGAGCGGGCGGGCAGCTAAGCAAATTGCGTAGCGGGGCTTCGGTGGGCTTCCATGCTCCGGCACAGCAATTGCGCACGGTCCCTTACGTAACTGTCAGCTGGGGATTCCCTAGAGGGGGGTCACTTTATTCAACCATTACACAGACCCCGGCCTCCGCTCCGCCGCGCCGCGCCGGGACCGCCGCCGCTGCCGCCGCTAACTCGAGGGCTGCGGCTCGGCAGCTTTAGCGCAGCGGCTCCTCACAAAATGGCGGCGCCCATGGAAAGCGGCAGCCCCATTTTGTGCCCGGCAGAGCCTTGTCAACAAAACGCCGACTTGGCCAAGGCTGAGGAACAGAAGGCGGCGGCTTCATTCGCGTTGCGGAGAGGGAGGAGAGCGAAAGGATTTCACCGCCCTCCCGCCGCCGAGAGGAGACTTTCTATCAAGTGTGCGCGTTGGGGGAGGGAGAGGAGGGAGGTGAAGGGGGACGCGAGCAGCGAGCGAGTCAGAGGCTGCCTTATCCCAGCGCGGAGCTGCCGGAGCTGCGGCGCGGGGGAGGGGAAGGCAGAGGCGAAGGCGGGCGGCCTTGGCGCTGCCCGCCCCGGCCCCGCCGCTCACCGGGGCCCGGCTCGCTGAGATCCGAGGGCGCCGGGGGAGCGGGCGGCGGCGCCGGGCCGAGCCGGGGCGGGCCGCGGCGGGCGCCGGAGGCCGGGGCTGACCGGGCGAGGGGAGCTGCTGCCCGCTCCCGCCCTCCCGCGCAGCCCGGGCGGACGGGGCCGTTCCTGAGGGATTCCTGAGGGATTCCGGAGAACCTGTAATGAATGACAGGACGATCTAGCTCCTTATGTAGCTAACTAGGTCACTGTCAGCACTTAATTACTGTTTGTTTCATTTTAGTGCGTGCCTTATGAATAAACCGGCTATTAGGCTGAGACTTCAAGTAACACTATCCAGCACCAAGGTACAAAATGTCTGTATTGGACTCTGATCTTGTGACGCCAGCTTGGTAATAATTACCGTTTTACATTAACGATGTCTTGGTTCTCATAGCTTGGTTCTTCAGCTTATAGGTGAAATCGTTGGAGATCGCCTCTGATAAGGTTGTGAAGCTGATATTAACATTACACCACTGGTTTTGTTGGTTTTATATTGACGGGGGCTCCCCTCTTTTTCTGAGGTAGAGAAAGGGCTTGCGAATGAAGACTTTTTTTTCCTCTGATTTATCTGCCTTAACATGCATGCTTTTTAATGGGATTAAATAAAGGTGCTGACCTTTTTCTGGTGGAAGTGATAATTTTTAAATGTACCAAAATTATGTTGATATTTAAGAATTATGAAGTATCTCTTGTTCCATATTAAAGAACCAAAGATTAAATGTAGGGGAAAAAATCTATTTAGGAAAAAATAATCCTTTTATTGATCTCTGTATAGTACCTGTCAATGCAATTTGAATTTCTTTAAATTGTGAAATAAAACCTGTACTATTATAAACCACTTACAAAAGTTATCCTATACAATGAATTTTAGTGTGTAAATGTTATATATTGAATGAGCCTTCTTGCAGACAGACAGTGCAGATCCACTAACTGAATTGTCACTATTCAGTAGTGCTTGTGTGCCTTTTTTTTTTTTTTTTTTATGTGTGTGTGTATTGGTTGCTTTTTTTTTTAAGTATAACTGTGCTAAGTGAATCTTCCGTTCTAATAGCTGCATCCTGTGGTGCAGTTTCACAACTTTTTTATTCTTGAATCTTTAATACTAAATCTCGTGCTTATTACCTGTCTGCTGAACTGCTGCTATTCATGCTATTCAGAGAGCAGGCCACAGTTGCTGTTGTCAGCGTGCCACTAACTCTGCATTTGCTTTCTGGTGGGTGAAATGTTCTTGCTTATTTCCATTTTCATTTCTGCTTGTGCTGCTCTTGAATTGTGGCAGCATTACGTTTTGATTAGAGCAACTAGTATCACTAGCTGAATGCTGCTTACATTAAACAGTAAACTAAATCCTTAGAAACTGAAGTTAGCGTCTTTTATTTGTTTGTATGTGCCTGCGTGTATATGTATGTGTTTTTAGAAAATGCAGCCTATTAGAAGGGCTAGAGAAGAGAGTAAATTCACTCTTTTGAGATTGCAGACAGTAGCGTATAATCTAGGTGCAATCTGAAAATAAACACAGGAATTACAGGATGAGCATCTGGTAGAGGAGAAAGGGTCAGAAAGCCAGTGGTAAATTTTAGTGACTGACATCTCAACCGTTCTTAATAAAAAATTTTGAAGTGTTGGAGTTAACTGCATATGTTAGGCTAAAGATTCTCTGTTTGCACAGCTTGCTGTGACAAATGCACATTTCAACAAGGGGCATTTACTCAGCAAGGTATTAGTCCTGCCCCTTCTTACTGAATAATATTTTAAAATTCTTTATTACATTTTAGTGTGCTGACAGTTTTTAAAGATGCTGCTACTTCATATAGACCGTAAGTGGCTAGTCTTCAATGGTACAGTATTAAATCATAAATTAAAGGTATTATGCATGAAATTAAATGCTAAACAGTACAGCAAAGGTAGGAAAGCAGATGTACAATATTACAGGCTACTTCCGCATACTTGTACAGAATTTCCACTACAGTTGGTGGAACTTAACTACTCCAGCAGGTTTGGTTTAGATAGTCTCTAAAAAACAATTTTTAAGTGATCTTAAGTTATTTATTTAAATGACTTATGACACTTCCCTCCTAAATCTCCTAATGTCTTGCGCACCTTCCTCATTTCAACTTATTTTTATGGTATTACTACTCAGGAAATAAAACAGAAGGAAAAATGGGCTACGTAAACACTGTTGTAAATACTCAAGTAAATTGATTAAACACCTTGTAAAATGTTATCTCTAATTACTGTAATTTTCTGATACTTGCTGTTCTTCACAAAGGTCCACCTCTTGGAATCAATGAATTTTATGATTGTCTAAATTCAAAACACTTCAAAGTTGAGGGTTTTTCAGTTGTGCAATGAAGTATGAAACATGAAGCAGGAAAACCCTAAATGCAACTGAAGGAGAAGTAAAAATAAATACGTAAGTGCACTCCCACTTGATTTCAAAACTGCAGTGCTTTTGAAATCCCAAGTCCTTTGTAGGTTCTGACTTAACGTGTTCTGAACACTTGGGGTTGGCAGTACTTCAACAGTAAGTTTACAAAGATTATCAAATTCATATCCTTTTCTTACAGGCAAAAAATATTTGCTGCATTTCCCAAGTTACCATACCTGTAATGCAGATGAGGGCCTTAATGGCAGAAAATGTTTTGAGGTTCTAGCAAGCATTGGTCTGCAGCACTGAAGTCAGGAGTGTCCTGACAGCAAACCAGTGCAAGTTTTTTAGAAAAGAATAAAACCTATTTGCACTTAGTAAATTACCTGTTTCAAGCACTACTTTGTGATTACCTCTGTGGTTTGTGTGATCTGGTGGATGGCACACTTCCCCTGCCACTATAGCTGTACGTGTTCCCTGAAATAGCACGAGTGTGATTCATGTTTCTGGGTGGATGTGTGAAAGTTTGATTGAGATGCAAAACTGAGAGAGTTCTTCTGAATGTTAAAAAGGAACCGTGCTCAGAAATACGGAAACGATCAGGTTAAATTTGTCTCAAACTTTAAGGGTTTTTGTAGAGTATAAGAATGATGGTATCACACACGAGTGGGGAAGCTCGAGTTAACTTAAAGCAAAACCAAACCTCCCAACTTCATAATGTTTGTTAGAAGTCTTAAGTGGCAAAATGCTATTAGTAGGAGTGTTCTCAGGATTGCAGATCTGCCGGCAATATTTGCTCGTCACGTAGCAGTGTCTCATCTTTATATTTTTACCGATTCAAATGGCAGTCAACAGTAGCTAAAAATATGTAGAAATTTCTCTGAGTAAGCAGTTGCCTTAGTTAACTTTTATATAGGCATAAATGAAAAGGGAAGTAGTTAGTGCAACTGTGAATGTGTGGACAGACAATACATGTGACAGTTTATGCATTTCAATATACGCTACAAAAACTTTTCTGAAAACTTAAGTAGTAAATGAAAGAAATACTGATTAAATAACATTTAAGCTAATTAATCTGTTGAAATTGCCCAAGCAAATCAAATGCTTAAAAGCAGTGAGAATGCACGAATACTCGCAGATGCACTTTTGAAGGAGAAGACTTTTTTGTTGTTTAATTATGATTCTCGGTCTATCTGGTGGTGGTCTACTTAATACAGATTTGGTCTTACGGACTGCTGATAGATGAGCAGCATTGCGTTGAATGCTGTTGTGTTGCCCAGATAAAAGGAAGTATCTCTATTTTCAGATTAACTGAAAGGAAAAAAAAAAAATCTCAAACTTACTGCATTGGTCAAGTACTGATGGGACACCTAACTTGAAAATAGCACTTCAAACATTGGACTTAAACTGTTTAACTACAGTAGCATCTTACATAACTGAAAAATCCAGTGAGAAACAGTTTTTGAGGTTGTTTACATATAAAGGGCTATGAAATGTAGTCAAGTATCAGTTCCTGTTGCTTGCAGTAACATGACAGCATTTGAAGCTCTTGGGGGAATCTGTTCAGATACTATAAAAATGTTTATTAGGCTGAGCTGCTACTATTCTGAATTTCGAACCTTAATGTAAGATCTGCCTCACACAGAATCGTGTTGCAAACAGGATAACAGAAGTCGTTTAGGAAAAAGTAGAAGCAATAGAATGTGTATGTGCTCCTACGTCTTCCATCAACTCTTGATCTCAGGGCTTCCAGGTCTGCCAGGATCCCTGTGTTGAAGAGTGACTGACGCACAGAGCTGGGGCAGTGTCTGGTTCCGAGCTGAGATGTCCTTAATGCTGTTTAGAGGATAGTGGGCATAGTCCCCTAACCCCTTCCCAAAGAGGCAAAAGTAGAGTCTGTGGATATTTGGGGTAGCAGTCTTAAAAAGGCATTATGCAAACTCGTCTGCTTAGCCTTGTCCTTATCAAGCTTGGCGGGGAAACCGCAGGCTGGGGAAAGGTCTCTTCCCTCTACAAGACTCCCTTGCGTGTGTTGGAGAACTGTGCAGAAGCTGGAGAAAGGAAGGAAAAAGGGAGATGAAAGAAAATGTGGGCCCAAGCAAGGAAGTGAGGGGAAAAACTGATAGTTTGGGGCAGGGCAACCCCCTCTCTAAGGGGCTTTCAGCAGCGTCACGGGCGACTTCTACTTGAGAGATAAATCTCCTTAGGTGCAGTTACTGTACAGTCTGTTTCCATCTTTTGCTGATTCAGGAATATTCAGTACTGCAGCTATTCACACTTGATTTGTAATCTTCAGGCTTTCTTTATCGTTGTAAGTATTGTATTTCAGTTTCTTGAACACAAACTTCCAGTGCCTTAAGTCACGTGCTGCGCCGGGGACGGCTTGTAGTGAGTTCCCCAGCATGAATAGCAGTGCCCTCAGTTTACAGTGCCGTCTCGCAGAATGAAACTTCTTCCTGTGCCATTTCATCCTTCATCAAGTTACTCCAGCGTTAGTTTACAAAGTCAAAATAGATTTAGTTTTTTTTAATGCTACAAGTTTATCTAGATTTAAAAGACAATAAAAGTAAGGCAAGCCTGTCTGTGAATGAAAACCTTAGAATATTGTGTTTGATCTGTTGTTACCTCTATTTTAATAAGCCTGGTCTCTTTCTTCACTTTGCTTTAGGAAAATGAAATAATGTCATAGTTTTTCCTTCGAGAGGCTGCCAAGCTATTGCAGAGCCCCCATGGCGTTCCTTTGGAATTTGTTGTGCTTAGCACTTATGAAAATGGAGTTGTGTGTCCTTAATCCAGGTGTTTGTGTCATGTTTGCAGTACTATACAGAAATTCTAGTACAGATTTGATAATGTGAGTTTCCCCATGTTGTTTTAAGTATTGTGCTAAGGAATCCTCTCCTTGTGCCAAAATATGCTAATTAAGCTTTCAAAGATGTTTTTTAATGATCTTTTTTTTTAAAGTTTGGGTAACTAGTTGCAGCCAAGTTCATATCAGGATCAATTTACTTATTTATAGAAGAAAATATGTAGACATTTGGATTATTTTTTTTTCAGCTGCCAAAGTGTTCTTGACTTGAAGTATAAGTCTGATAGTTTTTTGGTTTCCATCTGTGTGACATCATGCGTGTGTATTATGATAATCTTTAATTACATGATCACTTTTTTTAATGCATGATCCTTCAGTTTGAGATGGATCCTGCTCACTGAATTAAAAAAAAAAAAAGAGGTTATGCTTCTTTATGTGCATGTTGTTTACATGTTTATCTGAATACAGATTTTTTTTGCATTTTCTTACAGGCTTTTCTGGAGCAGTTGTTAGGAGAGTATCTGAATGCTCATACTAACGTGTTCCCAAAATTCTGAGCTAGTAGCATTATCATCACTACAATGCTGAGAAAGCTAAGGCACGGAGGAATTCAATACAAGAATGGCTGCTAATATGAGGTGATTTTCATTTAATCAAAGCACAGTTTCAATGGATATAATTTAGAGGTTATTTGAGAGTAGAGGTAGTTCAGCAATAGGAGTGCTAGCCATAACTTTAGAGCCGCGTTGAATTCAGCCATCGGCTTTTTCATGAACTTGTGCATACGTGCTGTGGCCCTGTCTGCATTATTAGGGCTTTTCTAGTGCAAGATTGTGGTGATGCTCTGTTCTTTGAAATGTTTACAGCACCCAGAAGCTGCAGTCAAGAAGGCTGTATGCATATAGTAGATACTGCGTGGTATTTCTGCATGTAGTTTCCAGAGGCTTGGACTTGGAAGTCAGAAAATGAGAAATACTTCGTTAGGGGCCACTGGTGTGATGCAAGAACCTCACTGTTCTGTGTAAATCCCGGATAAAGACAGAAATAGAAATGGGATATACCCAAGAGGATGCGTTTGCTGTAGCCCCCCAACATCACCCATCCCTCCCCTCCCATTCTTGGCGCTGGTTTGGGTGCCAGAAGAGGGAGCACGGAGCACGGTGGAGCCCCAGCATCAGCTGCAGTCCCCACTGCTGCCTCAGGTAGGAGTAACGCTGCTAGGACCCACCTGCAGCATTGCTGATGCCACAGAATTTTCAGAAAACCCAGCTTCTAGCTCTAAATGTTTGTTTATTTAGTTAGTTATTGCTGTGCCTGCACAGCTTGAGATTCAAAAGCTTATTGCTTTATCGTGATGTTCAATAGGAAAACTGCCCAAGAGGCATATCCCTGATTCAAAGTCTACTCGCCCACTAAGTTTCAAATTCTCTCTTCAAAGTAAAGGCCTTTTCAAGTACATTGAGAGGGCTTTTTTCTGTACTGGAGTGAAAATGGGAGGTTTTTTTCTCCCCTAGTTTCATACTTAGATTCTTGTTGAAAATTTCTTTCGAAAATACCAGCTTGAGGCAGACACCTGGCCTGGAAAACTTCGTCCCAAGTCGTTTTAAGTTCTGAAAAAAACAGTGTATCTTCAGGTGTTTCTTCTCACAAGCTGTTTTGGAACCGGAAGTCCTATCGAAATTCAATCCTGAAAACATATCCTAGTAGCTGTTTGTCTCTGTTTGCATTTATGATCGCTATATACAATGTGATTACAAAATACCTGTACACTGGACTCAAATACAGGAAGTTGGCTATCTGGTGCTACGCTCAGCTCATTCCAACATAATGCTAATTACTCAGAATAACACCGCCTGATACAGTGTATGAAAGGAGGGTAGCAAGTCCTGTACTTACAATCCAAGTAATGACAATATTCCTTAAAGTGGTGATTTTGGTGCTGGCCTCCTCAAATGGGCTCATGGCTCTGAGTAGCTGAAGCAATTGCCGTGTTAGGTACATTAACTGAGCCGTCGGTGGTATCTGAACTGTATCCCTTTGCCAGGCAGAGCTGGCGTCACCGCATTCAGCCCTAACTGTTGTCACAGCATCTCAGTCCAAGATTGGAACAGCTTCATCAACTGACTGGATGTCCTGGGAGAATTCCCAAAGGATTACTTAGTTTGCTAATCTCTGCTCAAGGGCTTCTGGTGGCTTCATTGCTAACAAAGGCTTAGCCTAGTAAGTACTGCCTGCTATTTCTTTTTTATTGTTGTTGTTTATTTGTTTTATTTTTAGGAAAGGACTGCCTGATGAATGGCTCGTGAGCATAATGCTAAGAGCTTTTTTGTCCTCGCTGTGGTACTACCGGCTTCAGTTAGGTGTGAGAATGATAGAAAAGCTTTACACAGCTGTTTGCTTTATTTGTCCTTATCCTGTCCCCATCCCATCCTCACAAAACGTTTGGGACATGTCTTCTAGCAATGTAATCAGAACGCAGAGGGCTACTCTGTGGTCACATGCCTCTTGTTTGAGGGGGGCGGGGAAACCACAAAAAAAACTCCAAAACAAAACAAAAAAACCCTATGATTGAGAGAGAGGGAAGGCTTTGCAGTTCCTTTTAGATGATCTTCATAAGCACAGTTAATGTAAATTGAGAGTTTGATGGTTTAATATTATTGTTCTATAAAAAATATTCTTCATTAAATATTCCACTAGGTACTTGGATATTATACCGAACATTAGTTATAGAGTCACCAAAAGTCTGCTTTTGGTCCCAGAGAAGAAGCAGAAAGGAAAACTTGGTTTTTGTTTGTTCTTTCTGCTTTCAGTGGCAAGTTCCAGTTCCTGGGCATAGAAGTCAGCGAAGCTGAATTCTTCTGTGTGCCTGCAAGTGGTTCAGTGCCAGCTGGAGAGAAGTAGGCAGTTTTCAAACAAATCATCGAAGCAGCTTCAGGATTCTTCACCGTCTTTTCAGGGGAAGTGAGGGAATATGATGTTTGCAAATTTTTGAAGGAAAAACTGGGAGGATTTTAGATGGCCTTTTAGGTACTCCAGCAGATCTTCCCCTGCTTTGGTAGGTGACAAAACTCCACCACAAATGATACACTGTGCAGTCACTGGCCTTCTAAAAAGCTCTTGTGTACACGTCAAGACCACAGCTCTCCAGGTGTCTTGAAAATGAGTTACAGAATTAGAATCATGGAATTGCCTAGGTTGGAAGGGACCTTTCAGATCATCTAGTCCAACCATCAACCTAACTCTGACAAAACCATTACTAAACCATATCTCTAAGCGCTATGTCAGCCTGCCTTCTAAATACCTCCAGGAATGGTGCCTCAGCTGCTTCCCTGGGCAGCCTGTTCCAATGCTGGAATTGTTCTGCCTAATGAAGGAGTTTCTCTTAAGTTTCCCCTTTGTCCAGTGCTACAGCAGAGTACTGCCCACTGGAGCTTAGGAAGAAATTTAAAAATTGGTAAAAGCAAAGCCACCCATCACCAAACGTATTTTGGGTTAATTTGTTATGGCTTTAGTAAACTTGCTGATCTCAAATAGGAGGCAGCAGGAAATATTAAAACCCACAGCTTTGTAAATGCAAATGAAGTTATGGGAAATGTAACATTTGGAAAGGAATTAGTAAATGGGCACGTGCCTGGGTGTGGTGGGAGGAGGGAGCACTGCAGGCCAGCTATCTAGGGTGGCACATTTTGAGCGTAAACTATCAAATGCAGCATGGTACCAGCCTGGCTGAACGCGACGTTCTTTCTGCTGGTGCCCTCCACCTATCAGTAAGAGAACAGGAGCTCTTTGAGTCACAGCTCCCGTAACTTCTTCCAGGACCCACACTCAAATACCTAAAAAGGGTTTGCGTCGCCATGTAAGTCCCAGCAGTTGAGTGGTGGTCCCCAGAAAATGTTGGATCATCTCTCAAAACCAGAGTCCTGGTATTCTGTGAAATGTCTTATGAATGATAAAAGTAGCAGGACTTAAGTACTGATAAATAGTTCTCTTTATCATGCTTCGTTCATGTCAAAATCAAGCGGACAAAGCTGCTGCCGATTCACTACTCAAAGACAGTAAGTAAAGATACTTGCAAAGAAATATTCTGCAGCAGTGTTGACAATTAATTTTTAGTAAGGGTTTGGTCTTTTAATATACTTCATATGTATCTTGATCTCTAAACAATGACATTTCAGTGTTTTTGCGGATGTAAGAGAAAGTAGATGGTTTGTATGAAAATACAGTCCTCTGTCTGAATATGAGATACAAATTACGGTTGAGATGTATATACATTTATAGTGTTTGATCCCAGAATTTAGCTCTCCCTCATATTGCATGATGCACCACTTACACAAGAAATAAGGGTGTGTGGAGAGGAGACGGGAGCATTGCAAGCAGCTGATCTGTGTGTGCTTCGTTTGCACATTAGTCGCTTCTCCAAGTACACTGCAATTTCAGTACAACTTCGCGGCGGTTTGCACGTTGTTATATTGTTTTAAAAACACTTTATACTTTGCAGTGGTTATTTAACGTGCAGACATGAACAGTAAAGTTTTGTTGTTTGAAATTCTGCCTGCCTAACTGTAATGAAAGGAGAAGTATGAGCTATGCAAACAGATTTTATTGAAGTATAAAAACAGAGCCAGCAATTTGCACAATCTACAGAAATGACATGTCATTACCACAAAGTAGCTACTACAGGAAGTAGCTCGTGAATTGTGTGCCAGATTATGTATTAACTTAAGACTCTGATTACCCCAATACATAAAATTAATTGGGGACAAAATAGTCCATGCACTTTAAAAGCCCCTTAAACCTTTAAGGTGGGGAAGAAAAATCTATCGGACAACTCCTAGCTCTTTCATTGGACAAGTTTTGATGTAAAAGCTTAGATCTTCTCAAAACATGGAACATAATATAACTTAGGAGGCAGTAGTCTCATGGGGTCACCTCTGAGTCATGAACATGTGCATGCACAGGATCCATATCTTCTTTTGACCAGTGTGGGTCTTGTGGTGGTGTTTTGTTCTAGGAACAACTGAGATTTTGTGCAAATCCCTGAGGCTGAAAACCTGCAGGTAAATAATTTAAATAATGATATCACTAACCTAATCCAGTAGTTGACTTGCCAAGCTAGCAGCTCAGTAATTAGTACCAGTCTGACTAGCTACTTTCTGAACGGCAGTAGTAGCTTCATCCTGCATCAGAGTAGCTTTTAACAGTTATGCACTAAATACTCAAACCAATGGCAAGTTCTGGATCCACTGCTAGTGATTAGGTAACACCAGGTTGTTCCGCAGTTAGTTTAATATAGCTTAAACTGGTCCTGCTTCCAAACAGAAGCATACCATCCGCCTTCATCCTCTTCTTCCTTCCTCTTGGCATTAGCCTTCACACAGCTGTACTGCAACCTAGATGAAGATTAATTCAGATGAAAACTTACAGGACAAAAAACTTACCTTTTAAAGGGACACGTTACCTAACAAGATTCACTGTGTGAAGGGCGGTGTCGGTGCAAGAGAAGGTGGAAATAAGCATCAGGGAAAGGCAGGGCTCCCTCCTCCTCTAGTCCACCTTCAAAGACTCCAGCATCCGCACCATTCAGGTACCAACAGCAGGACAAAGCATTACACGGAATCACGGAATCTTCAGAGTTGGAAGGGACCTCCGGAGATATCTAGTCCAACTCCCCTGCTAGAGCAGGATTGCCTAGAGCACATCCCTCAGGGGTCCCTCATTGTCCTTCTTGTTGTCCCACGCTGATCAGGGAGTTGAAGAAACCTGAAATCAAGGCAGTTAGGTGCTGCTAACAGTTCCTTGTTGCTGTTTAAAAGGATGATGAAGAGAGCTGGTGGATCTTCTGATAAATATTTCCTCTAGTTTGCTTGGCCCAGTTGTCACAGGCATTCTGAGAGGGGTGCACCTGGCTGAATAGTTAACTGTGCTCCTTATTTCTTTTTCAGGGCAGGTGGGGTACAACTGTCATCTTGTGGTATTTACAAGAAAACAGAAATAGAAAACTAACTTTCATTGTACATGCAGCACGTCTGTGTGGGATGGACATAGACAGTACATAAATTAGAAAAAGCATTTTGGCTGACAACCACTCTATTATATATATTCTGTTGCCTACTTCCAGCCTGTGTGCCATAGAACTTTGCACTCTATCCAAAGACCTAAAATTTGGAATTTGCGGGCCTTGGGTATGGAGGGAAGTTGAGCCTAAAATATCCATAAAGAGCCATGTTTGCTGGATATTTTCAAGATTGAGATTTGGAAATAAGTTTCTCACCTTTGCTCATGAAGAATCTAAGATAGAGCCTTTTGAACCATGGCACATCTATGTTTAAATTTTTGATACATATATACTTCCCTCCACCACCACTATTTTTCTGAGTGTAAATTTTAAGATAAACACATGTATGAAATAAATTCCATACCTGATGGAGTGCACATATGGGATATTGCTGGAACGGCTGTGCCTCCTGCATATCTTCATACAGATGAGAGAGACAAAGGACACATACCACAGGCTTCATTTTGGTAAGATTAATATTTTCAGTCAACATTAAAACTGAATGGTGAAGTGCTGAAGTACTGTGTGGTCTCCTCTTGACTCTCCAAACTGCTGCCCTCCTGTAGACCCGTTGGTTTTAATTTCTGGTAAGTCTTGGCCATTTTAGCCTTCTTTTCAGCTTCCACTTCCTCTACCTCCTCTCTGCAACACTTTGGGACTGGAGCTACAGGACATCAGCCTGGAGATTTGTGACTCCCCCATAAGTATGGAGGGAAGAATGAAATTGCAATTAATCCCAAATTATAATTTTATGCTATAATCAGTAAAGTTAAGCAACTGAAAAATAAGTACAGACTTTTAACTGTTGATTTTCAGTTAGAAAACCTCCCCTTTCCAATGTCAATCATGTCAAACTAATGCTGTGCTTTAGAAAAACAAGGGGAGGTAGCTCTTTTAACAGCTCGCAGTGAAAGTTCCACCACACCAGTGATGGAAAAGGGTTGGGCTGGAGCCCAGAATAATGGAGCAACATCAGTCTCACCACCTTCTCTGTCTTACTTCAACGGGGGACTTGGCTTCTGTAGGATAACACAAGGGCTCATCATGTCTTACAGTCCCAGTACAGTTATGACCCTTGAATTGCTTGAAAGCCTTGGGAGGCTTCAGAAGGACAAGTCAAATACCTCTGCATATGAAGTAAAAAGAAATGTCATGCAGTGTAGACCTTGGGACAGGCTCAGAGTACTCAAAGTTAAGTAAACTCATGTTCTTCAGTGTAAAACCTTTTTTCTCACAATAAGACATTATAAAAAGTAATCTGTATTTATTATGTGAGCTAGAGCAGGGGATATGGAAAGTCAGGAATGGAGATGAAGAAACAAGATAACTTACTTATCCCTCTTTTTAAAAGTAAAAATTTCAGATTTTAGCTACAAAGTCCATACTTTTCCAGCCCACGTGTTGTACTTCTCACGCAACTGAGAAACACTATATAAAGCACTTGGAGTTATAAAGCCCTTGGAATTTCTCTTTCACTTAGCTGCAGTTTGCTTCTAAACAAGGTCCTGGGTCAGCATTTCATGTGAAATCAAAGGAGCCAGGTGCTCCTGATGCTTGCTGTGCCACATGCTTCCTGTGACTGAACTGGGAGGGCAGCATTGCATTTTTCTCTTAAATGTAGGCTTGGATGCCTCACGTGCAGTTAACATCCATTAGAAGTTTTTCATTTCACTTAAAATGCTAAAAATCCTTTTAATTCACTTATCTTTTCTCCAGATACCTTCTTGAAGTTTTATCTGTTTATAATGCTAGAAAAAAATCAGAAACAGCTAATTATTAAAATGGAGACATTGTTATATTAAACATGATTCTTTAACTGATTAAACTCTGTTTTCACACATATTGTATTTTCCTGTTTCAAGTGAATTTACCTATTATCTGAAAACATGCCTGAACTTTGTGTTTGTGAAATCTTCAGTAACGTTATGGGATTATTCATGTATAAAGTTGTGCATGCAGATAACTGAAGGAGCACAACTTAAGAATGCAAACACTTCCTGGTAGAGACTCCCTTTGATATCTGTGGGACCTGTGATTCCCAGTAAAATGTGACACGCTGATTGGGGAATCTTAAGTGCTACCACAGTAAAAAAAAAAAAAAAAAAAATTTACAGCTGAGGTTAACCATAAAATTAAATTTGAAGGAAATTATAGCACCTAAACTTAAAGTGGTTGGCATGATTTAAGAGAAAAATCAGAATTTTTCAATGGCCCATCTCACGAACCTGGCTGTGTTTTTCAGTGGCAGAGGGCCATACAGAGCCTGTATTCCTGCTTCTTGCTACAAAGCCCAAATTTGATATCCTTTAACATTCACGGTGTGATATTTGTTGATGAAGAGAACAAAGAGAGCATTCTGCACTTGAAAAGCAACCCATCTTCCAAAGGAATGGGATTTCTAGTCTGAAGGAAAAGGAGAATCTGAGCCCTGATGAAAAAAATATCATCAGGGCTGCATAGTATCCAGCGTGTAGGTGAAGAACTTTAAACATACTGTCCTGCCCCAAATATTCCTGAAGCTTGGCTGTGGTGCTTGAAAAAGCTGTCTAGTAGTCCATGAGCAGGAAAATCTGCAATTTTAAGTTGGATGTCTAACCTACTTTGTACAGAGGAATAGAATAATTGCCCTGGAATAGGAACTGCAAAACTCAGGAGTGAGTGGGACTGCTTAGTCTAGTGAAAAAATCTTGTGCAAAAGAGGGCCTTGGAGCTTTTTCAAGCAGAGGTACTGCTGTCTGCAGGTGCCTGTTTTCCTTGAGATTTATAGCCTAGAATGCTATACTGGTTGGTGTTTATGTCCTTTCATTTAAGATAAGATGAGGAATCCTCTTCAGGAGGAAGAGTTGTCGTCCTCATACTTCAAATACATCAGGTGGGAAGTTGCAGCCTTCACTGAAGAAAAGCCAGGTTCTATTTTAAGTGATAGATCACATCTGTATTCACCTTGTAGGACGCATGCAGGCCCTGATACTTAAGCTCAGAGACTTTTTCCCCTTTCGTGTAGGATATGAGGCAGGGAGCGCCCCACACAAATTTCTCTTGGGCACAGTGCTGAGGTGGAGCGGCCTGCTACAGTGAATTTCAGACAGGTAGTGAGTTATTTTCTGTTTATTAGGCGCTCAAGATGTGTATGTGCCTCTACAAGTCTTCTCCAAAGACTGCTTTTCACTCAGTCTGGCTTATAAAGGCTGGATCCTATCATCTCCTGTGCAAACCAGGAGCCATAACTGCCTTAGAAGGTGATGTACTTCTGACAAATGTTCAATCCATCATTATTTTAGAACAAGAAGAGATCAGGAGCTCGAACGGCAGAATTACAGATTCAGAAGGTTATGAAGACATCATTAAATTCAGAAGTCTGCGGCCACATTAAATAGGCAGGAGCTGTGAACTGGCAAAAGCATTCATTACTGAATCAATATGAGGCCATTCTCCTAAGAAGTCCTCCCTCAAGGAAGCAGCTCTAACCCTTACTATATCAAGACTTCTTGGGCACATGAGATTAGCAAGGAAGCTCATTGGCAAGTAAACTATGGCAACGGGGAGTCATCTCCAGCACTGTTTCACCTGCTAAGACCCTACATGAAGTAACTGCAAGCATACTACCTTTCTCATCTTTGCCACTGGTGAGTCTAGGAGTACTATGTGTTCCTTGAACACTGGTGAGTGGATAGGACTCAACATGGATAGGACTGCTCTGCTCACCTCCATAGCTAGCACCAAAAACCTGAGAATGCCCCCTAAGTCTCCTTGTCCACTCCTAGCCTCCTTAGGGGTGATGAAGGTAGCACCTGTCACAACAGGCCTTGGCACCACAACGTTTCTAACCTCCTCACACTTGTATCACATCCCTCCTCAGGATATGTTATGAGCCTTGTGAGCCCTTTGCATCAGGGTCGCAGTATTCATCAGCGCTACAGCTGTGTTAAAGGAGCCTTCTCCCTGAGATTCCCTGTGGCAGGTGATAAGGATATTCAGATCTTGAAGGTCAAGTGAGATTTCTGCTGTCAAGACAGTAAAAGCGCAACTCCTTATTCTGGGGAACACCAGGTTCCAGACGTGTATCAGCACTTGAAGCATGGATTAAGTGCAAAAAATCCGATGACAATTTCTTGACACAGGTGATCAGTGAGTCAGCTAGGGGAGGCAGGTGCTCTGCTGGACCTGTTACTTGTGAAGAAACGGGCCGGGGGTGCGGAGGTTGAGGGCAGCTTTGGCTGCAACCCTGAGATTGTATAGTTAAAAATGCTGAGATAAATGAGCAAACCAAATAGTAAAATTGCCAGCCTTGACTTCTGGAGCACAAATTTCTGTTTGTTGGGGGATCTGCTGGGCAGGATCACATGGGAGACAATTAGCTGCCCCTGGGACAGCTAGTTGATCTTCAAGAACAGCCTCCTGAAAGCACAGAATTGGTCCATTCCAAATCACAGAAAGATGAGCAAATGTGGTAAAAGGCCAGTATGGATGAGCAGGACACTCTTGACTGACCTCAAATATGAAAGAGAAGTATGCAGAAGGTAGAAACAGGTCCAGGGCTACCTGGGTGGAATATAGAGACATTGCCCAAGTCTGCAGGGAGGGAATTAGGAAAGCCAAAGCTCAGCTGGTGTTGAAACAGCAAGGGGTGTGCAGAGCAACAAAAAGGGCTTTAGTAAGTATATTGGCAACAAAAAGGCAGCATGTGGAAAATGTGGGCCAAGTACTCTATGTGGTAGGGGGACGTACTAACAGAAGGCATGGAAAAAGATGAGGTGTTCAATGCCTTTTTTGCCTTTTATTGTTTCATTTTGCACTTTTTTTTTTATTGGTAAGATTTTCCCTCAGGCCTGAGGCTAATAGCGGAGTCTGAGGGAGTGAAGCTGTAGCCACAGTGAAGACTGAGCACTTAAGCCAATTGGACATACCGCAAGTTCGTGGAAACAGATGGGATGCATCCAAGGGTGCTGAGGAAGCTAGCCCATGTCACTGTGAGTCTGCTGCCCATCGACTTCAACAGGTTGTGTTGACTGGGGACAGAAGGAAAAGGTAAATGTCATACCCACCTTCAAGAAGGTTGAGAAAGAGGATCCAGGGAGCTACAGGCTAAGCAGTTTATCCTCAGTCTCCTGGAACATTACTTTCTCCTGGAAACCATTTTTGAGCTCATGAAGTGCAAGAAGGTGATTAGAAACAGGCAGCATGAATTTACCAAGGGCAAATTGTCCTTTATCAGCCTGACTGGTTGATCATGGTAAGATAACTGGTTCTGTGGACAAGGGAAGAGTAGTGAATATTGTTTACCTTGACATTAGTAAAGCTTTTCCCAAGGTCTTTGATTGTATCCTACCAGTCAAAATAGCGAGATATGGACAGGATAAGCAGATGATAAAGTGGATGGAAAACTGACTGAACTACCAAGCTAAACAGGTTGTGATTGGCAGTACAAAGTCCATCTGACAGCTGGTTGCTGGTGGCAATCCCCCTCAGGGACAGATTCTGGGGCCAGTGCGGTTTGGTGTCTTCACTGTTAATGATCTGGACTAGGGGAGAGAGTGCACTATCAGCAAATTTATGGATGATACCAGCCTGCAGGGGAGCAGTTGATATGCTGGAGGCCAAGGCTGTTATTAAGAGGGACCAGGACAGGCTGGAGGATTGGGCTGCCAGGAGCCTCACCAAACTCAGCAAAAGCCAGCGAGAAGCCTTGTATTGGGCATGGAATAACCCCCTGCACTTGCACATGCTGGAGGATTGGGCTGCCAGGAGCCTCACCAAACTCAGCAAAAGCCAGCGAGAAGCCTTGTATTGGGCATGGAATAACCCCCTGCACTTGCACATGCTGGAGGTCAACTGACTAGAGAGCAGCTTTGCAGATAGGGACCTGAGGTCCTGGTGGACACATGGAGCATGAGTTGGCAGCTGGTGCAAACAAGGTCAACCTCCTCCTGGATTATATTAGCAAGATGTAACGAGCAGGTCCAGAGAAGTAATTATTCCCCTCTGTTTGGCACTTGCAAAACTGCCTCTGGAGTACTGTTTTTGGCTGCCCAGCACAGCACAAGACATTGACATACAGTTGTGAATGCAGCAGAGTGTCACTGAGATCACACAGGGTGGCACATACAAGCGTATGAAGAGAGCGTGGTGGGGCGAATATAGAGAGGAGATACAAACTCTTCTTGGAGGTGTATGGTGATGGGGGAAGAGCTAATGGAGACAAGTTGCAACACAGGAAATTATGCATGTAAGGAAAAATATTTTCACTGTTAGGATGGTCAAATGCCGGAATGGGTTTTCAATAGATTTTGTGGAATCTCAGTCCTTGGAGATATTCAAAACTTGACTGAGCAACCTGCTTTAGTTGGAGTTGCTTTGAATGAGAAGTTCAACTAGCTGGCCTCCAGGCATAGCTTCCAACCCATCCATCAGAGAGGCAAGGCAGAGAATAGTGGATGCCACTGCAGTTTGCCACTGCAGATCTGCTAGAACCCTTATTGCCCTCAGAGAGCTCGAGTGCCAAAGGTGAGGCACCTACGCATTTCAATGCTGAAAGATGGCAGCTGAGTTTCGATTTTGAGGACCAACTTTCAATGTAGAACCCTAAAATCTGCTTGAATGTCTTTTTGAATCTGGCTCTTAATACTGAACTTTGAAAAGCATGGGTCTATTTTCAAAGAGTGTACGCTTCTCTACTGAAGACATGAAAGACCTAAGAGGATGATTAATCAGCATTGCTTTGAGAGACATTTTCCTCCCTATTGTCCTAAGATGAGATTGGAGTTAGTAGAAAGTGGCAGATGTTTTGGAGTGGTCCTGTTGTTTTCAGGACAGTAAATTGTTGTTTTCCTTTGTGGGTTTCTTACCGGCTTAATAGTTAATGCATATTTGTCTATAGATAGCTGGTGTACATGACTGCAATTGGCACCTTTTTGGAGATGGATCATAGTTGTCTTCTAACTGGTGTTAATCCCATTTCCAAATGCTCAGTTTAACTTCAGCATTAGCAAAACTATATGAGAATGGGAAGTTGCTGCACTTACAGTGTTGTGCAGGGCTGTATGTGGGGCTGTCCATTACAAGAATTGTATAAAATGAAAAGCTGACTTACATTAGTCTTCCCGTGAAAAAGTATGCACATTCTAAGCAGTGCTTGGAAAAAAATGTCATCGATCTCCTTATGACTGTGATCAAATTCTATACATTTTGTAAGAAACAGTATGAACCTATCTTATGTCACACTAAAACTTTAATGTACGTGATACATATTTTAATGGAATATATGACTTTTCCTTCTTCCCGTGTGATCATTCACAATTTTGCAAAATTTATAGGGATCTCTGATTTGGCAGCAGCTTCCACAGGTCTAGGTAACAGGACAAATACAAAGGAATGGATAATCACAACTCTTATCTTAAGGAAAAACATCCAGCATATTTTTAACCTATGCTAACTAGAAAGTATTACATGTATTTTGTCTTAAATCTAGCATTTCATCATTAGTTTGATAATGCCTCTCTCTGTGTGTCAAAATAGTTAGAATATAAGCCCTTGTCTCCTTTCCTCAGTAGTATGACACTGGCTTATATTTTCCTAGAAATATGGGGAAGGGGAAAATGAGATTTACCAAATGCAGAAAGCAAAAAATATTTATCTGCTTCCAACACTTGGATTGAATTATATCATGCTCTGTAAGAAAAAATATGTGGCTGTTCAATTTTGTTCTAGAAGAGGTTCTATGATCCAAAAACTGTAACATTTTCAGTGCATCTAATAAAAGCCTCACTTGCATGCTGGTCACAAGAATATGCTTCTACAAAAGAAGTTGTAAGTAATGAGTCTCTTTTCCCTTAGTTAAGAAAATAATTTCTATTTAAATATCTTTGAAATTTAAAGATCTGCATATTTTTATAAGCTACAGTTTAAAGCCTATGATATAATCTGAAAACTATCAAACATACAATCTTCCTAATGTGCCAGGACTTTGATTACATAAAATGCTTTGTTGGTTCATGGTGAATATTCATAAATGGTATATATATGATACGTATATGCACAGTATAAAACATCATTGTAAAAAAAAAAGCTCTAAATCTATGGGAGATTTAAAAAACCTGAATCATTCATTTCTGTCTCTTTTTCCTATTTTTAATTAGTGCCTGATTTGGGCATATTATCTCAGTATAATTTCTGCTATGGCAATGTCTCTGTAGGATCATCAATAGTTCCTCTACAGTGAGAACTGGAAGACAGTCTATATTAGCTACCAGTTTACTTGAACGTGTCCTGGAATATCCCTAGCCTTTGGTCAAACTCATTGAATTTCTCTCCTGTTTTAGACTGGGTAGAGGCAGCTGATAGGCCTGGAGTCATAGTCAATGGAGATCTAGTCAAAAGAGTCAATATTATCCAGAAAGTGAGTCAACTCATTTCAAAGCAGGCATCTACTTTTAGTCAGATGAATCGCTCTCTAGACTCCATTGATGTAGATATGTCAAGCTGGATGAGATGGATCCCACCCTTACATTCCCTGGATGTTTCTGCTCACTTGTTTGAGAGTGAATTGTAGCACTTAAAAAGAAGTTTGTAGTGCAGTTTGTCTCAGCCTTATTGAGTTAGGCTCGGTAGTTACTGCATATGTCTCAACCTTACTGAGTTAGCTGTAAGTCACCAGCTTAGCATTGCCAGCTGCATACATGGACTCTACCAAACATGAACGCTACATGGTCCATACGTGAGTCTCTGGTGCATTCAGATCTTAAATGTGATAAGTTCCTTTGGTGTTCTTACTGAAAACTGACTTTAATAAAAACCATATTTAAACTTTAGAAAGCTTGCTTTTTAAATAGCGCCAGAACTTTAAAATTGTTGGCTGACAGATTCTAAAAAATCTTCCAAGTGTTGTAAGAACAGTACCAAATCCGTATCAGATACAAATTCTGACTGAACTTCATTATATAATGCATGCTAAATTTTGTCTGTGAATTTGTTTACTGGCATGTGAATGGAGAAACATCGTCATCTTATGTTCTGGACCTCCTACCACCATGCCCCTTCTCAGGAACAGGTTGGGTTGAAGCTGCAAATATGCTTTAGATAGAAGAAAGAGAGGAAAGATAAGTCTGACGGATTGACATGCCCAGGAAAGGGGGAAGTAATCCTGAACATCTAAGCCCTTTGGCTTATTCTGTGTTTTTTTCTTCAAACACTGTGCCCTTTTTTAGCCCTGTCCCCCACCTCAACTGGGTTGTTTGTCTAATGCCCAATTCTATGTCTTCCCTAGCAGGTTACAGGCAGGTAGGGGAAAATGATGAAAGGATGGATGGCCCAGAGCAGTGGCTGGCAGTTTGTAGGTCCTTACAGCAACCACCAGTGCCATGGTTCATCACAGACAGGGTAGCCCTTCAAGGCTTTACCTTGCAGGTTGGAAATGTGCTATGAGCATGCAGAGGAGATATGAGCAGATGTCCTCCACTGACTCTTGTTTGCTTTGCATGAGTGAGGAATAGAGGAAGAAATTAGCAGCAGCATGAAATTTAAGGAATCGGTATTCAGTGGGTTTTTTTTACTAATCATCTCTCAAATAGTATGACATGTGGATGGGAATGACTTTTTCCTCCTGAGATGTCTCAACAGTCAGGTCATGATAGGGATGTTTCCACCGCCGCTTACTCCAAGGCTGAAATCCTTGAGACGGGTTATTTGTTCCTCTGCTCTACATCCATCTGCGTAATTCTGGATGCCCTTTGCCTGGAGGAAGTCACAGCCCGGCTCAAGGTGCAGAGGCTTCCTTAATAGCGTGGGAGGAGAAGTGGGAGTGGATTTCACAGAAACCTCTGATCAGGAAGCTGCCTGAGCAAGCCAGTGGGGAATGGCTGCATTCCAGGGGAGTTTCCCATGCTATGCCACTGGGGCATGCTGGGGAGCATATCCCGGCCAGTCTTCAGCTGCCTTTGCCCAAGCACTTGAGCGAGGGGTTGTGCTTGAAGGCTGTTTGCCAATTCGGCCCCGCAGGTGAGGCAGGGAGAGAGCTTCCTGTTGTGGGAATTTCATTCAGGCTTTAGAGGTGAGCTACCAGGTTTCAACCTCTGTCAAAATAATTCGGCCAGGATTCCTTGCCTTATGGCAAAAGTTTAGGTTCATAGGGATGTAAGTATTCCAGTAGCAACAGGTGCCTCACGGGAGATGGTGAAGCTCTGTGCTGCCTTTGAACCTTACAAGAGCTGGTGCCAAATAACAAAAATGTCTGGTATCTCTGCAGTATGCCCAAAATAACAGGTTAAACTAGGATTTATGCTTGCAGGGATATTTTTTCACTGTGTGAATTCAATAATCTGGTTTTGCGCCTGTAAGAAGCTGATACGCTACTTGCCTCTTCCCTGGCCTTTAACTAATTGCAGTTTGAAAAATGTTGTACAGTGCCCTTAACATGGGCTTTATAATAAGTAAACATTACATCCTGTTTACATGGTGACATCCAGTAAAGCATAAATATTGATGATTTGTCCCACATTTTGTTTAGTTGTATTACAGGCCCTCAATATATTTAAATATTATTTCATTAAACAGTTTGTTACTGTGATTTAAGCAAAACTTCACAGGTTCTTTGTCCACAATCTTGTCTTTGGAGATTTGTCCCATTCCCAGGAATAAATTCAAAAGCTAGAAAAAATGGCAGGGAATGCGAGTTTGCATCTTCTTTGCGGACTGTCAATCTATATCCTTATGGAATTAATTTTATGAAGATTGCAGCTTGCTTACACCAAGTAAATAATTTTATGGGAAGAAAAGAACTGTTATATACATAGAAAAAGAAGGTATGCGAAGTGGCAGTGTTTGAAAAGTAAAGTCAAATTCAAAAAGGAGAGGTGTCATCAATTTTAAATAGTGTGACTACCAATAGTATGTCCATCTTCAAATCAAGATGTCAAACATAAATTATTGCAGGTATTACTGAAAGAACATCTGTGGTGTTTGTTAGACGTGAGACCAAAGTAGATAACCTAGTAGTTTCTTTTAGCTCTAGAGACTTTGACTAGATGTCCAACCAAGACCTATTCAAAGGAGAAAAGTCTCATAACAAACAACCTCTGCCTTGTGCTGTATGTGGAGACACCCCACTTCTGCTAGCTGGACCTGGTGGAATAACTAATAACAGTAGGCTACTGTTCTCACATGGCCAGGTTCAGTTTTGGGTGCATTTTCTGACAACGGGTAAATCTTGGGTCTGAGTCGCCTTTTCTACCTTTTTCCACCAACTGTGTGTTCATCTGCCCCATCCTTCCCAACTTGTGCCAGTCTGCTGTAATCCCTGTCCCTGCATCCTCTTCCCATGCTTCTCAATTAGCCAATACTAATTAAATTTATCAGGTTGTTCATCTGGGCCCTAATCTTTTTGTTTAGTAAAACCTTGTCCTAGGAGCTCAAGGCTCCAGCCTTCCTGCCAATCACTTCCAATTCCTCAGGTCACATCCCACTCCTTATCTCTGTTCTTACCTAACCAAATCAAGCTGATTTTCTCTTTGCTGCCTATCCTATCTATCTCTCTCCGCCTTCTCTGTGCTTCAGCCTCTCTTAACATCCTTGTCTCCAGTCTTACCCCAATTTATTTGTCAGGTCAGTCACTGCTTGCTCTGTTGAAAATCTCTTCATGAGATTTTGTGCCTCTCCCATTTTGTCTCCTTTCCCCTGCCCTTCGCTGATCACATTATGTACTGTACTGCCTAAGTAAGTCTGCTAAAGAAAGAAAGGGAAAGCGTACTAAGTGTACTAAGTGTCTAAGTCTGCTAAAGA
This sequence comes from Larus michahellis, assembly GCF_964199755.1. Taxonomy (NCBI): domain Eukaryota; kingdom Metazoa; phylum Chordata; class Aves; order Charadriiformes; family Laridae; genus Larus; species Larus michahellis. The sequence continues at coordinate 34,101,200 of NC_133896.1, read as the reverse complement.
AAGAAAGAAAGGGAGGCCATGTTAAGTACGTAAGGTTGGATAGTTGATGGTAGGAATAGCCTCCAATGTTCCTGTATATTCACTAGAAAAAAAGCAGACTCCTTTGAAGAGGTGGTTTATAATAACAAAGACAGCTACTTGAAGTAGACAGTGGACAGTGTGAATACCGCTTAGAATCAAAGTTATCAGAGTAACTATAGGCAAATATGACACTTCCTTGATAGACTGAGGCATTTCCTTAAGACTGGTGCACTGCTGAACTTTTATCGGCGTTGTTCCTGAAATCTCCAGTATTCAACTTAACCCAAAATACAAGACAAACACATCTACAAATAGTAACTGTATAAAATGTTGTCTGCTGGAGAAGCTTTTTCAAATTAATGAAAATATAAATACCTTTACCTTCTTACTTATTCATGGCCGAAATCCTAGAGTCACAATCATAACTCTTTGCAGTGGAATCGGAATCATCATTGGTGATATAAGTAGTGGTCTGCCAAGAATGAATAAATAAACTGACCTTGTGTCTCACCTAATGAAAATCCTACGTAATCCTTGAGTGATTCCACCTAAATACAATAGAATTTAGTTCTAGATTCACTGTAAGAATGAAATAAATGACAGTATGTTGAATGTCAGGATCCAGGTCTCAGAAGCATGGATCTTTTTCTCTTGAGAATAGAGTAGAGCAGTTAAATGAGGGAGGACAGAAAAGAAGAAAGAAAGGGAGTAGACATGTTCTCACTTGCATGTCTCATTTAAAACTTTAATATGTTTTAGTTAAGCAGGAGATCTAAAATCAATATAACAACATAGTATGTAATAAGGCATTGTTTATGTAGCTCACAACAGCAGCAAGGAAACTATTTAGCCTGGTGTTTCAAAGAAGTAAGGCTTCTGAAACCATGCTGTTCACCTGTCTGTATCAGCCCACCCCCTGAAAATAGCATTTGGCCAGTTTCAGCCATGCACCACAACTAGAGGTCTTGCAGCCACTAAGTTTCTAGAGGTTGTTCAGAATAGCTGGTGAGGTGGGCTTGTGCTGGGGGCTCTTTTGTCAGAGCTAACAGAGCTAGCTGTAAAATCACAGCCTAATGCTGAATCAGCTGTCAAAAACTGCCCCAGCTGGGCTTGGCCAGTCACTGTCTCCTCGTACTTCATCTTACCCCATCGACTCCATTTGTCATCCAGAGGCTCGTACCTGGGCAGCTTCCCTGCTCTTGTTTTTGTGAGTTTGGAAATATGCTCTTATAGACAGATAAACACCACCGAGGGAAAGGCTTCATATGGGTTTCTCTCTTACTGGACACCAAAAACTTCATATAAATAGTATGATGCAAGAAAACTTGAATCAGAGTTTGTGCCTTCTTAGATGTTCAGTTCAGTCAATCAGGCTTAAGACACAAATCCAAAAGGAAAACAAGTTCCCTAGGATTTCCTAGGATTGATTTTCATTGAACTGTGTTTTAATTAATCTAACTTTCAACTTTGGTTTCCAGCAGGACGATTACTATGCACTAGAACGACAGCTTTGGTATCCTTCTCCTGGGAGAGGATCAGCTTCATTGTTTAAATAATCAGATGAAATCTGGGAATAGCAAATCTTAATTTTATACTGAATCAGAATGCCACGTCCAGTTTTATACACCAGACTTGAAGAAAGAAGAGAATCAGCTGGAGACAGGCCAGAGGAGGGTGACAAGAAAGATCAGAAGTGAAAAAATTATAACCTAAAAGAAAAAATTGAATAAATTATCTCAGTTTAGTCTGACACAGAAAAGATAGAGCCAAGACATTATAACACAAGATGTTGCTCCAAGGAGGAAGAGAACAATCTATTTCCCTTGCCTATGTTTGATAGAACAAGAAGTAATAGGCTTAAATTACAGCAAGGAAGATTTATTTTAGAAATTACAGAAAACTTTAATGGTGAGGATAGGGAATAGATTGCTTGGCAAGCTTTTGGAGTTTCCATTTCTATTGGAGATTTGTAAGATGAGAGTACTTGAATAAATGCTTCCTGCAGGCAGGAGGGTGGATTAGGTGTGTTCTAGAGGTCCCTTCTAGTTCTACTGTATATTTTACTCTAGTAGTAAAACTGTAGTTTAAAAAATAGGCTTCATGTACTCTCCTTACGCTATCTCATCCTTGTCTTCGAGCAGTGATAAAATCCTTCTGTAGAAAAGAGAGTAAACAATGCGATTACTCCAGTGATCTCGTAATGAAAAATGGAAATACATCTTGGAATAAAGTACTTTTTGATATACCTTCATTTAGATAATTGTGCAGAAGTACTTGGAAAGTTGGCTGTAATAGGGGAAAAACATATAATGTGATAAAATTCATTTGTTTAAAATTACTTTTTCAGCACCTGTTACTGTTGTACTGAATGATATCACCGTAGATCACTCACGTGGGAACTTCAGAAATCAATTGAATAGAATTGCCCTAATTGCATTCAGAATACTAAATATAGTTTTAGATTTCTATATTATCATTCCTTCTATTTTAAAGATTTCATTTAACTGGAAATATTAGAAGTAGCACTTTAGTTCTCAAAAATTGTATGTATCATATGAAATCCATTAAAGAACTAAAAGGATAAAGTAAAGCATAGACATTTCAGAGATAAATTTTAAAATCCCTATTACTGTCTTTGTGGTTGAGTCCTCCAGAATAAAATGGTTCGGCTGAGGAAGCTGCCTGTGGACTTGTAAATCACGATTCTCAAACACATGCTCCTGACACAGAGTTTTGAATCTGTTTATTTGTTTAATTCTGGACAGTCTTTGTTTTTTCAGTTTGCATTATAACTTGAATGCAGTTTGTTTGCGTTGCCTATAATATGACCTGGGCGTAGCACTTCTACTGCAGAATGTCGCAGAAATTTGACTCGGCTGTTCTATTTCTTGAATATTTTATTTTTAAATAGTTAATCTGTTCAATTGTGGAAAGTCTTCTTGGGGCAAAATCAGGAGCAGAGAAATCGGTTTAAATTCAGGGCATCAATGCCCAACTCAAGGCACCTTGCCAGCTATCTGGATCCTCTTTCCCCTTTAGCTGCATAGACCTCAGGAGAGCTTGGTCCTGAAGAAGGGCACCATCAGCCATCGGAGCTGAGGACCGAGCTGCCCCTGGTGCCGCTGAGCTGTGCTGAGCTGGGCCTTGGGTCCTGGTTCACGTTGAAATACTGTCTGCCCTTCCTTGGGTTTCCCAGCGGTACCTGCAGGTTCCAGATTTATGGCACGTGGGCTGAATGTGGCTGCCAGGACACTTCCCTTCGCCCCAGGCTTACTTCAAACCTCCTTCCTCCCTTTCACTTTGCCCTCAGAGACAAGGGTGTATATATATATACATGCAATGGGACCAGACATGTACCATGGATATAGGTATATGATGTGTAATCCTCTTCTGCCGCTGAATTAGCTGCGGATCCTACTCTGTGGGTAAGGCTTAGCAAGGCCGCGTGGAGCATAGGTAGGATGGTTGGGAGACTTTGGTTCAAACGCTGCTCCAGATGAAGATGCAATTAGAAAACAGGTGTATTGCTCTACAAGTCCAGCTTGTTGGGGAAAAAGGGTTCAGCTGGGGCTGAAGGCAAAGTAAATAGGGAACACGCGGTTTAAAAATACCACTGAGATTTATGATGACTTTGGGCACAGTGATATCAGAGCTTAGGTGACTTTGCAAGGCTGCAACAGCAGAAATTTGTGCACTGAAAGGATGTAGCCACTTAATCCATGAATGGGAAACTGAACCAAAATTTTGGAGGTTTCATCAGAGTGTAAACGTTGGACGTGCTCCGTCAGATAGACATGCCCTGTAGATTTCAGCAGAGCACAAGGTAGAGTCATCTGAAGTTAACTTCGAATAAAATTGGTCAGCTATTGGAAGGAATCTGGCCTCAGTAATAGGCAGCTCTGTCCCTAAAAGTTACTGGGAAGATGCTCTGCCTTCTCAAAACCATGTAGCTTCTACTGTTTGAAGTTGATTGCTTAAAGCAAGCTCAATAGGATCTTGCCATTGGTATTTTTCAAACTGTGACTCACAGCACATTCCTGGAACAGGTTAAAACACTGAGTGTTAACCAAACAGAAGTTCACGGTTGTCCATAAAAAAAGGATAAACAGTGGCCCAGCCTACTAGGAATCTCTACACCATTCAGCAACTTGTTGACATGCTTAAATTCCTCATGGCTCTAACTCTTAGGAACATGTGTTCATATGAAAAATGCCTTAAAAGGAAAACAAGTTTAATAAGCAGTCAAATTTTTAATTGAGAAGCTCAGAAGGAAATAGATAGTTGCAAGAATCAAGAATGTTCACAGATTTTTGTTATATTTTTAAAACCAGCACCTCTATTCTGGGCATTCATGTTCTTTAATGGAGATCAGGCACATGTTCAAAGTGGTTTTACAGGTACGTTTCGTTACATTCAATAGACACAATGGATTTTAAACAGTTTCATAGCAACGGATGGTTCGTGATGTCCATTAACCTAGATAAGTGAGTATCAGTTTGGCGCATCCTTAATGGTCCATAATGGTCCGTGGGTAAAAAATTCTTTCTCTTCGTCTCTTCCTAAGAGATGTTTTTTTTGTTTTGTCTTTTTTTTTTTTCCCCCTAGACTTTGTTTTACAGAGCAGATTCATGTGAATTTTTGCATTCAGGAAAAAAAAGTTCATACCCAAGAGCTTTATGGTGAGAGAGTTGTTTACCACAAAAAGGATTTATGTTTCTCTGGAATGTAGTAGCCATAGTATATCCTAGCAGGTAATAAAAACTTTTAAAATTTGGATATATACCTTGACAGCTGCTAAACAGACATTCCGGTAGAGATTTTTAAATGATTGTTGTTACACCTGTTGGAATTCAGAAAGGTAGTCTCGTGTTCTGTTTTTAATATTAAATTCCTTTATGCTGCTGAGGAATGTCATATCTCTTCCACGAGACAAAATACTGCTAACGCCATGGTAGAGGAGGAAGTCACTGCGATACCTGAGGATGGAGCTGGCACAAAGCCCTGGGAAGAGCAGAACCCAAGGGCTCCGGGAAGCGCAGAGCTGGGATGTCAGGATGAGTGCTGGGGTGTCCCCCAGAGCCGTGGGTGTCACGGCGCCGGAGCGGCTGCGTCGGCAGAGACTCCTGCTGGAGGCACAGCGCTTGCTGTGGGAGGAAAAGCGGTACATCTCGGAGGAAAATACACCACCTCTCAGAATGGCATAAGTTTGGCATTAAGCGCCTCACACCCCCCACTCACATAGGCGGCTGTGTCAGCACAGTATGTACGCTGGGGCTCGTGATTTACCTACCCCACACGTGTGCCTTCAGTGATGTAGCTATGGAGGAAGGCTTTTGCAGCACATACGTGGGCTTAATTCTGACCCCGAGACTCTACTAGGGTTTACTATATAGTCACGTAAAACTGTGTTTTAAAAATACCACTTTAATATATTGTGGTGTGCTACATGATACCTCAGACTGATTATACGTGATGCATATTTGCATGAACCTTAATGAGACTTACAAAAGTAAGAGGCAAATTTTAGAGCAAATTGGATTAAATGGCTTAATTCTCCATAGTTAAAGACTTTAAATTTTAATCAAGACTTGAGTCTGAGACTCATAACTCTTAGACTGGATGTTTAAAAGGACTAAAATTTAAAGCCAAATACGTATAATCTAATGTGCACCAGCACCAAGGTATTTGTATAGCAGTAATTCCTGGAAGTATGAACATTAAAATGATGAATTTCAAAAGCCAGCATAGGCCTTTCCCAAAACTCCGGGTTGGATTTTGTTGCTTGTTTTTGTCCAGCTGTCAGGGTGGTATCCTCCTGCAAATCCAGTCACCCCTGTGCAAACTCCTGTAAGACACCTGTAATGAGCTGTGTTGGTGCCGTTCACGTTCCCAAAGACGGGGCAATGCGATACCAATCCTGGTCTTGCTTAATGCATAGGACAGGCAGAAGGATGTTTGATTCTCTGTTCTCTGCCTGAAATGCAATCTTTACAGAAAAAAAAAAAAAGTGAAAGAGGTGCTTTGGATTCTGGTCTGTTATTCCCCATGCCTGTGGTCAGAATGGCTGCTCACTTCAGGTCTTGGTAAATATTATGAAGTTTGTGGATTTAAAAGTTTCCTTCAGTTTTGTGTTTCTTTTCCACCTGGGTCCCAGAGTTCCGCGACTTTGTGTTAGACTGAGCGGATCATTTATGGGCAGTGGAACTGGTGAGTCCCAGCCCCTTTCAGGTAGTTCCCACCACCCTTTTAAGCTCCTTCTCACACAGGGTTTGTCTCACAGATATTTCATATCAGGTATCTTCTCACACATAGGTTTATCTCCCTGTCTGGGAGCGCATATGTGTGTGTGCAGACAAGTCTGGCCAGCCTTAATGCATTATTTCTCTCTTCTACTTACTGGTCACCATCCATACCTCTTCGTACCACACAGCACGTTTTGACAGTGGCCATCGCGTACATGAAAATGAGCTGGGCTTTTAAGAAGCCTGCCTGTACTAGACATTTTGTTGGTTGTTGTGAGGTAATGAGGGATTGTCTTGGCCTAGTGAAAGCTATTTGTATTTGTTAATTGGAAAGAAGACAATAAAGCCTTCTAAAAGTTAATTTTTGGGCCTTATGTATCTATAGAGGATCATGAGAATACTTTGGTGATAAAGAGTAAGAAACTTTCAATAAGACATTTTTGAAGTTATGCAGTTTTGACTACAATTTTAATAACCTCAGTGAAGTCATCATAATCCTAAACTAATTTAATAAGTTTGTTGTGACCTTAAGACATTACTAATATAAAATTATGTAAAAATAAATGAATTTATGTTTGACTAATGAAGTAAGATATTCTGGAAGTGCTGTGGAATACACAAGTATATAAGCTAAACAGTTAGAGTTTCGGTATGCTTAAGAAATAATTCTTCAGACTTTTTCCCAAGATGACACCTTTACTTTCTGTGGATCAACTTGTCCTGTCAGGGTAAAGATACTGTGTCTATAATGGGGATAAAAAACCTCTAGCAATGCCTTGCTTTCAGTCTACTTTTGGAGTTATTTTTCATATGGCTAGTTACATGTGAGACTAGGAAAGGTAGTAAGTGTCCGTTAAACTTCATCCAATCTCAGTTAAATCTGGTAGTCAAAAGTCTTTTCTATCTCTAGGACTTCCACTCTTCTGCTAGATTTGGTTGAAATTGTCCAAGAAGTTGAAAAATTGCCAGGGAAAGCGAGGTAATAGTTGAGTGAATGGATGGACGGCATAAACTTGATTTCCTTAGGACATCATGCAACAAAGTGAACAGTCTGCTGGATCGGGGCATCTTCAATATTTAGCAGTATAGATGTTCTGTTTCAGTTGTTAATCTTACTGCCAGTTTGTGGAGAAAAAAATTCAGTTTGCCTAACAGAAAAAGTACTAATCAGTCTTCATGACGCTTGGCTTTTTCTTTGGAAAACACGTAAGAGTTAAACCAAATATATTCTACCTCGAGTTAGCTGTAGTTAGCATTTCTGATCAGAACATCCAGTTCTTTCTTCTCTCTTTCCTTTCAAAATTATGTTTTTATTTCAACGGTACTTTCTACCAGCAGGCAAAGCTGCTGTTACACTCTACCCAGCTGTGAAATCAATATGATTTTCATTACAAAGATAACAGAAACTCTCTTAGAAAGACCGTGAATTGCCAAAGGTCAAATAACAGTCAGTGGCAGAGCTTAGAATTTAGATGTCCTAATTAAAAAATCTCATGGTATAAATATATTAATGAAATGCACCCTGAGAAATGTTTGCATTTAAGATGGCAACAATTTTAAACTATTACATTGTTTCTTTAATTACTATAGTTCATGTAAGTCACATCAAAATGTGACGGATTCTTTCTCTGGTTTATGACCGTTTCTTATAAAAAAAAGAGGTATTAGCTCTTCTTTCTTTTTTTTAATTCACAATTATCTGAGCGTGATTAGATTAGGAAGTGTAACAGTCACAGAAGAGGGAACATATCTAGCAAGATTTCTGTCATATTGGACTCTAAAAATTACACATAAACGGAATGAATGGGTGCATCAGTTATTTCTGTGATGTATGACTTCATTAACAGCAAGAGGAAGTGCACAGTCAAACTGAAAGCAGCACTGGAGTTTTTCAGCCAGAGCAGCCAGTTCTATTTAAATTAAAATCAGCGTTGCAAAATAAACATTATTACTCTTCCTAAGATCATCCTTGATCTCTTCTTATTAAACCTTAATTTTTCTAGCAGTTAAGTTATATCTGCCGTATTATGGATGAAAATAACAGGAAATAAATTATTTTCTTACTTGTATTTATTTGATATCCCTCTCTCCTGTCTCTCTATTTTTCTTTAAGTTCTGTCTTTTCCACCCCATCTGCTAAAACAGTAAACTCGGATTGCCAAATATTGTGGATTTTAATAGAAAAAGTGCTTCACCTTAGAGCTGAAGGGTTTTTACGTTATTGTGCTCCCTCTGCTGGATAGTGCCTATTAATTTTTTATTCCCTGAGCGGTGCTAATATCTGTGTTCTATAAACAAGCAATCACACTGCTTTAATGCAAGAGGTGTGGAAAGAGGGAATGCCTCATTTTGGTCTCGGATGCCATGGAAGGTGACAGCTGTAGGCTAGGAAAAAGCCTGCTGCCTGGCAGCTCCGAGCAATCGAAAGCCTTTGGTGGACATTTAAGGAACAATTATTTACTACCTCTTGAACAAAAACAGATGGACACTAAATAACCTTCTTTCTTTTGTATAACTTAGGGAGGATGGTGTTGATTCTCGTCCTCTGGTAAGTACAACAGTATCCTCAGATGTCCCCGTAATGTTGTTAGCGTCTCAGTCGTAGTGGTGTGGTTCTCAGAACTCGCTTCACCCTTGGTTGGATCTCAGAGAGTGGCTGCTGGGCCAGCGTTTGCCCAGTGGAGAAAGCAAACACGCTCTCGTGCTCAGCGCCAGCCCCACGGCGAGGCAGGCGACGGCTCGCTTCTCTCCTCTCTCCACTGCAGCGAAGTGAAAAGGAGGAAGAGCGATTACTCCAATTTTGTTTCTAGAAGTTATTTTGGTCTTCGTGGCCTTTGACTTCATGGGGTTTTTCGGGGCTTGCTCTCCTGCTCACCTTTTTCCCACCGCTGTCACACAGTGAACCTGGCCTCGTTCCGCTGTCTTTCCTTCCTTCCCAGCGGACATGGCTGGTCTGGGCTCCCCCAGCACAGCTGATCCCATCCCACAGCTCTCTTTCCATTGGCCCTGGAGCCTCCTGACCCAGCAGAGCCACCCAGGCCCCCCCTGATGGGACACTGCCCGGACCAGCCAGCCCCTGTGTCCCACAACCTCCCAGCTCTTCTCTCTGTGCTGCCTGACCCAGTCAGTCCTATGGAGTCCCATAGGGGATAGAAGCTCAATGCCCACTTGAGTGCAGGTGATTTCCCTGTCTGAGCTGCTTCTTCCCACATCTTGTGCCATGGTTTTGCCAGGGGAGCTGGATACCTTTGCACTTTCCTTCAAATTCAATGTGATGTTATAAATGCTGCTGCATATTAGTGTCGTTGAACTGGGAGTTACTTTTCAGCTTGGCTTGGCTGCACTTACAGATTAGCACTCCCATATTTCTATATAGATCAGACTGGTACCATATTGCTGAAAAGAAATTAAAAAATACCGTTTGTTGGGGGCAATATCTTATTTTAGAAAAATGATAACTATTTGACTTCTGGTTTAACTAGGAGACTCATTTTGGGAAGAGGCTTTGTGAACAAATTCTAGTTAAGATTTTTTTTTTCTGTGGTCAGCTTTAGATTTCAGCTTCTAGATATATAAAATAATATTTAAAGTCTTTGATTCTCCCAAACAGTCCTACGTGAAGTAATCAGCATAATTATCTTCTCTAGGACTCTCTCTAATAAACAAAAACCACCTTCATGTGCGTGTGCACTTTCTTTTCCAAAGAAGTTGCTTTTCTAAACCATTTCTAAAAGAAGAATCTGGTTAAAAGAATAAATATCCACTTCATAAAACCTTCAGTTCTTCCTGTTCAGGCAAAAAGACAGGTGTTTAATACTTACTGCTTTTGCTAAAATAATAAAAGCATGTGCTGTTGAACAAATATTCTACCTTGATTTAGCGGGGCCTAGACAAAATCAGCGTTGCCGTTTGCAGGACGGCTTCTCCTGGGGTGAATCCCCTCCATCGCAGCAAGTCGGGGCGATGGGGGTTCTGCTGATGGCGGGGCTGGGCTGGAGCGGCTGGGAAGGACTTCTGCAGAAGGGACCCTCTGTGGAGGAGCTTCCAGGGTCAGGTTGAAAATCATTTGCCTCTGATGCCTATTGAGTTATAGCAACTAAAACACTTGACGGGTCTTGTCTCAGCAAGAGCACACACCATATGCTTTGGGAACATTCCCAAGCAGAATATTATCCTCCTCGTGCCCCGGCGAGCTCCTTAATACTCCTGTGATCCCGTTCAGCAGGACTATTCCAGCAGCCCCTGAAGATGGTGAGGAGATCCAAGTTGTCTTTAGAATGCTTTGAATAAAACCTTAGGTGAAGTTTGCATAATTTAAGTCACACTGGTGGAATTATGTTCTAATGTTATAAGTGTTGGCTTATTTGCTGGTTTCTTTATTTCAAGTTACCTGGTTTTCTCCATCTTATGAAGAGCAGTGCTGTGAAATGGAAAAAAGACCATGTTTTTATAGCAGGATTTGAATTTGTGTACGTTACTGCTATTTTTCTCAGTTTTTCCAGAGAAGGACTGGGACGAGCTTCCATTGGCATTCCATATAATACTAGTTCAAATGCAAATTTATATGTTGATCAGGTATTTTCTCCAAATATGTGATCAGTTCGTGGGAAGAACTGTGGAAATTTTATAGTTGATGTGGGTAAAGAAAGTGCCAGATTGAGCTATTGTAGTTCTCAGTCAATTCCGGTCATCCTTTATTGCTTTCTGGTCACACAACAAATTTAATAGAAAAATAATCCTTTGCAAAATAACTTATTATATGGAAGAGAAGAAGAATTGGGCTTTGCCAAAAAGAAACCCCCCTCAGATCCCAATATTTTTCCAGGCTGTATTTCTTTATATGCTGGGAAATTTTCTTTTCACTCCCATTCATTTTAACAGCAGATTTTAATTTTTCTTTTTGAAAAAAAAAAGAAAAAGAATAGGATGTGTGGGGAGTGAGGAAGAATGAAGCTACAAACTAAACAGACAAAAGATACTGTTTCAAATAAGTATATTTATGGTGGTGGGAGGGAAACTTAGACCAAACAAGAAGAAAAGAATGGAGAGGATCTACTCTGGATGCCACTGATGTGGTAACAGCTGTTATTACAGTATCCGGCTTTTTGAATTAAATATTGATAGAAATAAATGAATAAAAGACTGAGTAAACTGAAATGTGTGCTCTGCCTTCCTGAAGCTTTTTTTTTCAGCATCTGGAGTACCAGCATCAACACCCTTTTATACAATTAATAGTATTAACGACATCAGCTGACAGGAAATAAGAAAGTTCCTATGGCAACTAAAAATAAGCACAGGAGGAAAAACACATCAAATGCTGTCAGCAGACAGCATAAAAGGTGGCTGTATGTAGATAATAGAACAAGAGCATACACAGAAATCCTACTTGTAAACATACGCGTTTCGATGGCTTTTACTGGTAGTTTTTTTTGTTTTGTTGATTTTTTTCCCCCGAAATGGGAACGTGACACCTTGGTTACAGCATCTACTTATCAATATCTCAAACCGGTTTGCTGCAGTCGGCTCCTGGTTTATGGCCTGTGAAACACGGGGGCAGAGCCCCGCAGCGTCAGGAGAGCAGATGTGTCCCCTCGGATTCGTACACTGCTTAGAAGGCCTTTGGGTGCTTCAGACCTCGTGCAGGTCTGCCACTTTCTCTCAAGGTTACTCTTTGGTCCCTGCAGACAAAATGTTTGAGAAAAGTTTTCAACAGAAGCAGAAGTGCAAAATAGCTGGTGGAAGTGTGGCTTGTGGAAGAAACAGGGCTGTACTCATCGTGCGGACGCTACTTACACGTGCAACTGTGTTCATTTAAAGTTATACCGGGCTTGAGAAGGTGTAGGTGATAAAATCCCTGGTGGAGGGGAAACCTGAATCTGCAGCTGAGCCACTTGTGAGCTGCTCCTTTCATCTCAGTGGGAGAACTAGTTTTGATGACAATTTAACTCTTGAAATTCCTGGGTTATCTGCTTTTCCTACCTATCTGATCTTCCTACCTTCACCTCTCTCGTAAAAAGCAAACCCAATGCCCCCTCCCTCCCCCCCCAGACTGTGCAGGCCAGAGAGACCTCCTCCATTTCCCCTTTGCTCACCGTGCTCTGAAGTTGTTGTTGCCCCTGCAGACCCATCCGGGCTCCCCCTTCTGATACACAGAAGTTGCTGTTTTCATAGTAAAACTCTTCTGCCGAGTAATGCGGCATCTCCACACAGGACCATGCCGGCGCAGCTCTGCTCGCCAGGGCTCGGTGGGGTGACAACCCACTGTCGGTGTCTTGGCCAGCCCAGGAAACTTGGTTTCTGAATGGGAGAACATTCAGCCCTGCAGATAGGAGTGGGATTGTATTTCTCCCCAGTCAATTCTATCCTGTTAAGTGATAAAAATGAGTTTATTAATTATGTCAGCTATGACATTATGAGGTGGCGTGGTAGAATGCCAAAGCAGGACCAAAAGCGAGGTCTGGGAGAAGTGTGAGACTGCCCTGCTGCCAGGAGCCGACTGCAGCAAACCAGTTTGAGATATTGATAAGTAGATGCTGTAACCAAGGTATCACGTTCCCATTTCGGGGGAAAAAATTCAACAAAACAAAAAAACTACCAGTAGATAGAGGTTTCTATCTTTACTCATGACTTTTGTAATTTCTGATTTTTTATGTGTCTGTGCTGACTGCTGGCCCAAATTTTGAATTCACCACTCCAATTGTAAAAGGCAACTCCACTGTTCCAAGGACAACTTCATTTTCAATCTTAATACTACACAACTGAGAGGACCTCCTGGGGCAAGAAGCCCACTCCTCAGCTGTGGTGGGCAAATATATTATATAGTTCCTTCCATAAAACTAATTTGTATGTGTTCATATATGTATATATGTATACACACATATGTGTATATGTATATTTATATATCCTTCCCACTCCTGGTGTGCCATGCTTTTATGATACTGTATCGCAGTTGTAACCCGTCATTAGGTGACTCAGGCTGCGAGTCAACACATGTAACCACAGGCATGGGGAGCATGAATAGATACCAGCCGCTGATGCTATTACAGCTTACTCTGCAGTTTGGGTATGTACAGGCTGCTGTGCACAATACCCTGCCCCTGTGTGGACTGAACTTGCACTGCCTGCAAGTGACCGCATACACAGCTCCAGAGAAATTTAGGAACTGATCGTCAGGTTGTCCGGAGCAAAACATCAGAAACTAGGTGACAGAGTCACTCCAAAAGAACCACTTTCACAAAGTGGCTGACAAGAGCAAGCGTAAACATGTCGTGTTTTGCTCTGACATAATTAACACAGCAAAGAAATTAACCGTCTTCTGATTGAGTAAAGGTGTGTACTACGCATACGTACTCCAGCTAACAAAATGCTGCTGAAATTGTCTGAACCAGGATGTCATTGTAAAAGGAAATTGCACATTATATTGTAACAGAAATTCAGGGGATGGCAGCTGAGTATTGGCAATTACCTCCGGATCCATAACAAGCTCATTCTCATTCGTGTCTCGGCTACCGGAGCGGAGCAGCCCGTGTCCGTGGGAACTGCGGGGATTGCGTTAGGGAACATTCGGTCTCGGTGCTGCCAGTTCCCGGTAGAGGTGTCAGGCAGGTACAGCCCGGAGCAGGAGGCACAGCTCGTTCTGTCCTTCCCTCTGTCTGTGAGTACCCTGTGCTCTTCAACAGCTAGAGGAACTTATTGACCGCTTCCCTGGTGCTGCTACAGAGCCGGGTAATTAGGGTGATTACAACAATTAGATTGCAATGAAGTTTTTCCTACTCTGCTTGTGAAATGGTGCAGCTCATCCCGCCTTTTATTCATGGCAGATGGTAGATTTGCAGACTGTATGAATGGGTGCTGCAGGAGTAATCCTCTTCCTCCCCCCCAACCCCAGCCGGGATATATTCTTCACCTTGTGTGAACTGGCAGGGCAGTAAAAGAGACAGCACGTCTACTTTATGCGAGTCAGACTTGACATTTAATTTACCCTCTCATGTTCAATAACTCTCTCTGATAACTGAGTTGAAAAAAACCAACAACCACAGACAAGCAAACAGAGCATCAGTGACCTCATAATTTTTGTTTCTTGGGTGAACAGATATTCTTGATTTGTTGAAGAATCTTAAGCATTAAGAAAGAAATAGAAGGAAGTAAATATATGGTTTGAATGTTTGTACTAAACAAGCTCTAAGGAAGACATTGGGATTGAAAAGTTTAGGTTGGGTTTTGGTTTGGTTTGGTTTGGTTTTTTCCAAATGATTTTTTTACAGTAGAAAATGTTAATGTATCTCTTAAAAAAATTAGTTTAGTTGTAGCACAGAATGAACTAAGGCATTGTACCCAATGTCTGTAAGACCTGTACTAAAGCCTGCTTTTAGTGGCTCAGAACATGACTGCTGAAATGCTGACTGCTCAAAATGCCAAAATTTATGGAGGTTTAGATTTTAAAAATATCTGCAAAGCACAAAAAACAGTTTTCATTTGAAAAATGTGCTTCAAACAATGCAAATCCTCTAAGAATTTCAGAAGCCTTGTTTGTGGAAGGGATAAATGAAAGGTCATTCTTCTCTCCTGTGACATTTGTCATCTTTTGCTCTTATAAAGTCCAGCTCCATTGAACCTGGTGAACTTTTCGACAAAAGTATTTGGCTTACCTAGTCTGGTGCAAAAATTTCTCCTCTAGCAAGAGGGACAACTTCTTTGGCAAGTGTGACTCACTCAGATTTGTTGACCCGACACCGGCCACCGGGTAGACCCAGAAGCTGAGAGGGAGCCTGTGTTGTTCATCACTATTTCAGCGAAGTCAGTTGTTGAAAGCGTATGCCTGGTGTAGGATAGAGGAGGCAGAGGTCCCCTCTGTGAGAGACCTCTCACACAGGGTCTGCAGCTCAGGTAACCCCTGTTGACCAACTACGTGAAAAAACTCCTAAAAGAAAAACACTTTTCAGCTGGAGCAAAGAAGTGAAAATGGGAAAAAGAAAGAGAAAACAGGAATGCCTTTGCAATACTGATGTGTAGTATAATGGATTTTTCCTTTATGGAGCGACTAGTGTTCTACTAAGAACTTTATGATAACAGATCTCTTTTTTAGTGGATCACTTGCAGATTATGATCGACAACTCTCTTTGCTTCACTGATCAATATTTCAACTAATGTGTATATAATAAAGTTACATTGGATGTTTGTGGATAGTATACTTGGAATAAAACACTTCACAGTGTCTTCGTAGGCACTCAGAAAAACAACTCCAGAAACGAAATAAAATTGAACAGTGTACATACAACAAGTCAGTCTCCCAGAAACTGAAGGAAATTCTGAAATCAGTGGGTCAAATGTTCTGTTGGCATAGCTGTCCTATTCTGTTGGAAAGAACTTTTCTCATTAAAAACAAATGTAAAATTTCGCATGAAGCTCTTTCTCAGCTAATTTGGAGCAGGCTCTTTCATGTCCTTATTCCTAAGGGATGCAAAACATTCTTGGCTACTATTGAAATGAAAGATGAAATCATTTAGTACCTTGCAGGACTGGGCCACCAGTAATCAAGGCTGATTGCACATTCTTGGGACCTCAGGCAATGCAGTAATGCTGTCTACTCAGTGACCTGCTGTACTTAATAAATATAGCCGTCCCACTGGAAACTCATTGCATTTGTTTAACCTGAAAATAATCGGATTTCTTTTTTATTGTATTAGTAAATTAAAAATATTAATTCATTGCACCTTCAAAATTTAAAGTACATTTCACTTCGAGTACATAGTTTTTTTCCTTTTTCATTACTTTTCTGTTTCTTCAGCAAGTGTAATTTGGAAGAGGAGGAGAAACATATGATTGCTGCAGTAAAATCAATCATGATAGCAAATTTAATATCCAAAAAGTTCTTCAGATGTTCTGGAAAAAAATCTACGCAATGACAAAATATAGTGCGATCGTTAGTACTCATTTGCTATATTAAAGTCAGAAATGCACTGTAGCTTAATTTTCCTCATGATTACAAATGGCTCTTAACTTTACAGGCAAGTCCAAACTAAGCCACAGCTTTTGAGATAACCAGGTTATCTTGCACATGCAGCTTAAAACGTGCGTGGCAGAAGGGTATGTGACATGCAGAAGTCACTGTCCAGAGCCCAGTGCAGTGCATAAATATCCTTTGCATAGCACAGAACATATTTATAATTTTATGCTAACGTATGGTAAGGAAAATTTTCAAAACAGTCCAGCAGGTTTGAAATCTTCTTGTTGTAAGTCACAGGATTAATTTATTAAGCGGGGATTCCAAATCCCTGTTCCAAGTTCAGGGCCTTCAAGGCTAGACACGCAGGGATGCCTGGTACCTGGGTATCTCCTGATCACAAAGGACACACGACAGAGGGGAAGCTGACAGAAACCTCCTTTTTGTTGAAGGCTGTGATGGTAAGAAGAATGAAAACCTGAGAGTCTGAATCCATAATCAATTTCTGATGGTTTGAGATGACGAATGGGTGCTCCAGTGGTGCTAGCTTGCCCAATGAGAGGCATAAACTGGAGGAAAGGAGCTAGGAAGCCCTCAGTGGAGCACTCTGGTCCCTCAGAAGGGACAGGTCCCTTGGGCTACCCCTGCACTGCTAAACGCAGTGAGACCAGAGAGACTTCTCGGCCCTTTGGCCACCAGGCACAGGCTGCCTATGTCCGCCCTACACTGCCCTTGGTTTTGCATTGCTTCCAGGTGCAATGGCACCCTGTGGCATCCCCGTGACCCTAGCTCAGAGCTGGTTTGCATTTGCTTTTGTGAGGTGGAAGTGTCTGCAGCGATGCCATTCCAACGTTGTGAAGCTGAAGGTGCGCCTCGGGTTCCCTGGGCCACAGGCGGGGGTGGCCAGAGGTGCAGAGTCTGCCGGGAGAGCGGTGGGGTGGTGTTGGGTGGAGGTAGGGCTGGGGGACATTGGAAAAATTAAATAGTATGGGTGATCTCCAGGTATGAATGGTCTCCAGCCTGGTACCTTGGCCCTCTTATTTACCAGGCGGGAGACTCTAAACCAAAGTGACTGCCTCGGGTAAAGGTTTCACCTGACCTTTTTTCAGCTGTCACCCTGTGTTCATAGAAAACCTGCTGTTAAAAAGGACGGCTTTGTGAAATTGCATCAAAGAGGGATTTTTACTGTTTGTCATTGGATTGTGTTTCAGTGCTAAATCACATCAACCCCAGAAAGATGTCAGGAAAAAATGGAAAACGTGTCGCTGCTGTCATCCTGAGTTTTGTTTACATTTCTTTACATTAAAGCTCTGATTTCTGTAGGAGTTTTGAGGTTGATCTTGTTCTTGTCTCTTCTAGGTTTTAGGAATATATTGTTAAGGACTAAATCAGGTCTTGGTGTTGCTTGTAGCATGTTTACATATTGTAAAATCATGTGGTCTAAATGATGCTCCAAGGAAAGCATATCAGCACTTAAAGCCATAAGCTTATAATTTTCAGTTTAGCCATCCTGCATTTTGTTATTATTTGCATATGTTACCATTATGTATTAAAAAAGAAAAACGTAATTCTATTTTTTTCTGGTTTTAATCTGTGACATTTTAACTAGCTTCCTTCGGGTTTCTGCTTTGTGATCAATCTTTAATTAAGAGAACACATACTATTTTTTTGTCTTCACTGATGGACCTATTCTGCTGAAACCGTTTAAAGTCAGACAGCTGGCATGGAAACATACTTCATATAGATGGCCCGTTAATGAACTCAGTATTTGATTTTATCCTTGTGTTCACTGAGCATCCAATGCCTTATTCATTTCACATTGTGCAAACCTGCTGTAACGCAGAATTATTTGTTTCCTTATGACCATTTCTTTCATGTTCATTATAAGTGTACCCAGCTGTTTCGCAAGCAGTAATGAACTTACTGCCGCACTCCTTTGCTGCAATGAACAGTATTATTAGTCCCATTTTTCAGATAATAAGCTGAAGCGGAGGAATATAAATAAAAACTTTAACTACAAATTTTGGACGTTGAGTAAGACGACAGTAGACAGCTATTCCTCAGACATTATATGTCCACAGTACAGCCCTCCCCGATGTCAGATATGGGTGTGAGGGCCCCATGCTCCTGCAGGAGAAGCCTGAGGCGGGTGCCCAGCTGAGGGGACCATCAGTGGCTGCGGAGGGATGGCTTTGGGGTCTGGAGACCAGGTCATATGAGGAGAGGCTGAGGGAGCTGGGCATGTTTAGCTTGGAGAAGAGGAGGCTGAGGGGAGACCTTATTGCCCTCTACAACTACCTGAAAGGAGGTTGTAGAGAGGTGGGTGTTGGCCTCTTCTCCCAAGTGAATAATGACAGGACCAGAGGAAATGGTCTGAAGTTGCAGCAGGGGAGGTTTAGATTAGATATTAGGAAGAATTACTTTACTGAAAGAGTGGTCAGGCACTGGAACAGGCTGCCCAGGGAGGTGGTTGAGTCACCATCCGTGGAGGTATTTAAGAAGCGTCTGGATGTGGCACTTCAGGGCATGCTCTGAAGGGCAGAGATTGTAGGTTGTTTGGTTGGACTCGATGATCATAAGGGTCCTTTCCAACCATGAAGATTCTGTGATTCTATGATTTGTGAGGTTAGCTGGGTAAACGGGCTTGAAAGGAGACCAATGCCTTTCCCTTTCCCACTGCAGGGAGCGGTCCGATCGACGCAGCCACCTTGTGTAACCTCCACCTTGGTTTCGTGTCTGTCTCCTGGACCAGAGCATCTGGGAAGAGCAATTGCAGGAAAAGTCTTGTCTTAGCCTCCTTTATCCTGGGGTCAGAAAGAAAATAGGCTTATCATGGACAGAATCCTTGGAAATGCTATTTATCAACTGCTACTAAACATACGCAATCAGATATTTTCTCAATTATTTATAACTTGGCTACGTTTGAGCGTTATACCCCTCCACACACATAAATGCACAACAAAAGGCTTATCCGTCACACAAAGACTATTCAATGCCAAATTTCACTTCCTTGCCTCAAGTCATCATCCTGCCAGAAATTATTGACAAAACTGTTGTAGTAATCACTGGTAAATAGTATGATTGGCAAATAATATATTTTCTGCTGACATTATTATTGAAAACAACTGGACAATTTATGCTGACACTCTTTTGGAAAACAGACATGGAAAATTTCAGCCCCAACAGTTAAATTCTGGAAGAGTTTTGAACAACTGAATTGAAGGGTTTCTAATGGGAAGAGTTTGGCAGCATTAACTACAAAGAGCCTTAGCCATTCAGTCTGCAATCGCTTTTCTCAAATTGTGAGTTGCAAATCACCTCTACCCCTAATTCTCTGTAGAGTCACAGTCCCTGGTAAGACACCTGAGAATTTTTATTTTTTTATGTGGGACATAGGGGTACAGAGGTCGAGCAGCTCCAGTCTATAGTATTTGTATAAAGATTGCACTGATAAAAGCATATATGAAGGTATATAAGGATAAAATAAAAAGTAGAAATTAGTTTTATGTACAATGTACACAATGCATATAATGAAATTTTTCAGTTTATTCATTTCTCTGGAATGAGTAGAAATAGTGTTACCTGTTATTTGTATAGCTAATAACTTCCAGTTGTAGAATCAGTGTAAGGTATTTACAGGAACAGTTTTGGTTTGGTTTTAGTTACGTGAATTTGATGTGAGAAAGGCACAGACTCCAATATCGTATTATCATGTCCTGTCCACAAATGAAAAAATCAGTATGTACTTGTTAGGGCAAGCAAGTTAGAGAGTACAGGGCGAGTATTGTGTGGTTATGGTACAGAAGCTGGTTCTTTGACTTTGCTCAAAGAAATCCCAAGTGCAACACTGCCATAACTTATTTTATAAGCTTATAATTCTGGTAGCATGTACTTAAAAAGAAAGCTGAAGGGCCTCATCTTTGAAGTGGTTCTTCTTCAGGTAAAGACAATACTTTGCAGAATCCACGCAGGAACTCTTTAAACAGCATGGGGTTAAAACGTGCTTATTTTTACGTCTTTGGGAATTGTCAGTCATTTTGTACCTGTTTATTTCACAGTCAGATTCCAATTACAACCTGCTGCTAGAAAACCTGGCCGTAAAAGTTGGAAAATACAGCATGGAAGACATTATTATATACTGAGTTATCATCAGAATAGTTGTTGTGTGTATTTGGGAGGGGGTGAGGGAGAGCAGCAGCAAGGAGGTCTTTTTCATTTCACTTGCTAGGCCTGACCCAGTGAACTTCTTGTGACTGGGAAGATTACGCCAGCATGTCGCAGAGAACAGGTTTTCACTATGAGCACATTCATTCCCTGACTGCGTGTGTCAGGGGGAAACAAAAAAGCCAGATTGTTATGCTTGATAATACAGAATTGATTGGGCATGACACAACTATAAGAGCCAACACCCTGAGGCATGTTTTACCATTCTGGTGGTAAAATTATGAATATTTAAGATTGTTTTTTCGCTTCCCCCTCCCCACTGCTGATCGAATGCAATACGGGGTATGCCTCATAATACAGGCTCCACCAAGAGCCATCCCTCCGTGTCCTCACCTGATCTACTGTGTGAGTTCTTAGAGCTGTGGCAGCTAGCAAGCTACTGAAGGAGTCCATCCCTGCTGGACATGGATACCTGGCTTTGTTAACTCAAAATGTTTGGTTATCCTCATCTCTTTCTTTTATTTTTCTTCTTTTTTTTTTCCTGACACGGTCTATAGGCTGGGTCTCTGCAATCACTTGGCAGAGCACAGGGCAGCAGAGGGGGCGATGCTGTCCAAATGTTCTGTCTCTGTGATCGTGGTTAATAAAGCTCCTGTCTGACCTGTCCTAAATTGTATTTGTGTTATTACACATTCGGATTCCCCAGATCTCTGACACCAACCTGCAACCCCAAAATTGGATGGTAACAAGGTTCTTATGATAGGATAACAAGGAAGTCGCTTGCATATTACAAGAAAATTCTCCCCCCACACCTTTTTCTTTTCAGTTTTAAGCCTTTTAGAGGTCTTTGCACTGTATTTCAGTAATCTTTATCTTCAAGAATTCAAGAAGCTTTTTTAGCCCAAAGGAACAACTTTTTAAGATACCTGTTTTTCTTAGCAAGACCACATCCACTTGAAACAGAAACATATTACCTAGAATTTATAATGTAATATTGTTTCTCTGAGTCATCATAATGAATCCACATTAGTTTATTATCACTTACGTTCAGCCCCAACGAATTATCTAAATGATGTTGGGTAGCTTGTATATCCGAACATTGAAGTCTTATAAATGGTAGCTGCTCCTCTGATTTAGAACTCGGATGGGCGAAATAGTCTTTATAATGAGTATTTGTTTATTAAAAGTGATAAAATCTTAGGCAAGGCATTAAAGCAAGATTGGGACAAGAGAAGCACACACTGAAAGATTGTGAGAAACAAATATATTTCACTTTGTGTTGGAAGGCCCATGACTGTACTGAATGAGATCTGCAAGCTTGCTTGCTAACACCACATCCACGCCGGCAGAAGACCAAAGGGGCTGAAGGTCTGCCCCAGCTTTTGGAGGGCCGTGGAGCGCCCACCCGTTCTGCTCACCCCTCCGCCTTCCCAAAACCTGAGGGCCTGGGGGAGACCCAGCTCCACCATGCATTTTTTCTACCTGAGGTGCCAGCAAGTCACTGGCTGCCGGTGGCTTTTGTTGGGCTGAGCTCAACAGGAGACTCGCGTTCCCTCGGAATCACTCATTTTAGCCTGATGGTTTTATTTTTATAGTTGTCTACCCCACTGCTTCTGTTGTCATATCCTGTGTTGCCTAAGGTAATAATTGCTACTGCTACTGGACTAGTGCTGTTGCCACTATACGTGTACCTGTGACTACATAACATCATCTACTCAGGCAATGTGGAACTGGGTGTATTTCAGATTTGTAGATATTATCACATACAATTAAAAGATTTTTAATCTCAAGGTACAACGCGTAAACACCAGAGTTTATGTTCATGCCTACCAACATAAAAAAGCCATCCTTTTTTCTTTAAATTGGAAGTCTCATTTTAAAATGAATACACTTGCCTTTAAAAATGCTATTTACATTCATGGCAATGACAGCTTGTTCTAAGGCCTAAGTGTACTCTGATCATTCTCAGATGTTAATGAGTTCAAAAGTGCTTTTTTCCAATGGGAAAAATATCTTCCATATCACTAGGTCCAACCTGAGTTAAATAATTTTGTCCAATATTACGTGTCACATTGTATAAGTCTGCACAATGGATCAAGAGGGGTTTTTTTGTTTTGTTTTGGTTTGTGTTTTTTTTTCACTTCGGAGCCTTTTCCATTTCTGCAGTATTGAAGAAGCTTTTCTGAATTACTTCCAGTGAATTTTTTAGTTGTGAGATGCAAACATGGTATTTTCTTCGTTTGTGTTACTTCATCTAAAATTGAGAGACTGACTTAAAAAAGCAGAAAAAGGTTTCTGTCTTCCAGTTTGCAAATAAAACCCCAAAAGGACAAGAAAAACATCAACTGATTCTGAAAATATATCTGGACGTATTTACAAAGATATTCTTGTATGTATGGCTGCTTTTCAGAAGTGCTTTGGCATCTTACTGTCACTGATTTTGACAGAGGCGAAGCAGCCGGCCTGCTGCAGTATTTCTGAAATCCCAGAAGGTAATACACTGCTTTATTAGGCACCAAATACCTTTGGAAATCAGGCCCATGATGACCAGTAGCAATCTGTCAGTTCACTAGCTAAAATTAATATTTCTTTTGTACAATAAACGAGTTTTAAATGCAAAGCATAGTTTAAAAACTTATTTTTTTCCCCTGTGTAAACGGCAGATAAGAGGTCATTTATTTTACCTGCAGAAACAATTTTAACAAGCTCTTTTTGTGCATTCTTAAAATTTTGGCTCTAACTTTCATCTTAGTACTGCTCATAAAAAATGCAAGACAAAAATTATCACCAGAAAACGCGCCCATCACTATTGCCTGACTTAAGTGTGTATGTACAACTAGCCATCTGAATAAAGGTCCGTGGGACAGACGCAAAAAGTTGTAAAAACACCAAGTTTAGCATAACTGTAGCAAAAGTTGCAAATGATCGCGCCGACGGATGGCAATTAATCTTTACTCGGGGAATACCTAAGTGGTGGTACCTAAGAGCCGTGGGGGCGATGGAGAATGTGGCCCGAGCAGTGTTGGAGGCCAGCTGTGTCCCTAGCAAGCCGGGATGCTGCCAGCCCCTTGGTGGGGGGAGCACGGGCTGCCCTGGGGAAGGCTCTGCCTGGCCAGTGACACTCCCCTCTTCTCAACTGCCTGGTGAGCCCAAAGGTGGCTGGTGAAAGCCACGCTTCGTGAAATGGGTGAAATGAGGCTTGCAGAGAGCCGGGGGAATGGCTTGACTCAGTGACATGAAAGCCTAGACCTGTTAGCACAGCACCTAGTGAGGTTGGGGAAGGGGTACAGAGGGTAAAGCCGGGATCTGCTTGTAATGGAAATACTGTTAAAGTCCTGCTGGTCATTTGCAGCCATGCTGGGTGCTGATCTGTTCTGCAAACAGCGTGAAAGACAGTCCCTTCACCTAGAGAGAGGTGACAGCTCTTCAGGGAATGGCACAGCATGCAGCACATGAGCAGCCCAGGGAGTGATCTTCAGGGAGGGAGCGATGCCAACAGTGGCAGCCTTGGAAAACCTCATCAGGATGAAGGTGGGACATGAGAAGGCTAATTTCACAGCATGGGTCACCATGGTGGACCAGATACTGTGGCAGGACTGACCATGCTAGGTTTGAAATGCCCAATCTGTGGCTGCTCTGTTTGTTGATGATCTTATTTCATCCCCACTGTTGGAGGGAAAACTTTCTCCAAGGGAAAAGGAAGAACTGTGTGAACGCTTACACGGATGGAAAGCAGCACTGACCTGCTGGTTGGTAATGCAGGGAGGTCTGCTGCCATATGCCTGTCTCTTGTCACCTCCTCCCTCCTGCCGGCATAGAATGATAGAATCATGAAATGGTTTGGGTTGGAAGGGACCTTAAAGATCATCTAGTTCCACCCTCCCTGCCATGGGCAGGGACACCTCCCACTGGACCAGGCTGCTCAAAGCCCCATCCAGCCTGGCCTTGAACACCTCCAGGGATGGGGCACCCACAGCTTCTCTGGGCAACCTGTTCCAGTGCCTCACCACCCTCACAGTAAAGAATTTCTTCCTAATATCTAATCTAAATCTACCCTCTTCCAGTTTGAAGCCATTACTTCTCATCCTGTCACTACACACCCTTGTAAAAAGTCCCTCTCCAGCTTTCTTGTAGGCCCCCTTCAGATACTGGAAGGTTGCCCAGCGTGTTCCCAGTGCCTCCTTCAAGTCCTCGCCTGACACTTGCTGAAACCACTGGAAATATTCATGTCGACTTCAAGAGAGACCCTTTTCCTTCCCCAAGTATGTATCCAAGGGCTGTAGCCTCTGAATCCCTGATTTCATCTATCATCCTGCATCTTTTTTACAGAGATGGGGTGGAAGAGACCCTATATCCTGCATGAAAACCCAAAGGACTGTAAAGAATTATTCGCTTCACCAGATCATGCCCTGATTTCACTTAGTCTTAAAATCAGCCTTTCTCACGCTTCTCCTCTATCAGCTCCACTACATTTTGGAAAAAAAAGATGACTTGCTTTCCTGACGTAGCAGAGGCTGTTTGTCCCAAAAGAGTTTAACACAAAAATGTTTCTATTCATGTAACACAATTTGTACACACACAGGCTGTAGTATACACAGGCGTGCTGAATATCAGGCCAATTTTTACTTTTTAGCTTCAAAAAGGACTTTCTTGTCAGAAAACCACATGGGATTTCTTTCAGTACTTTATTCCTAGTGATGCTTTTTTGGGGGGGGACACAGAAAGGTAAAAATCAAGAGGCATTTACGATTTATACAAATACTCCATGCTTATTGCTCATAAGGAGCAATTTAAAATGACAAATCACTGTTCTATAAATCAGATATAGACAGACAACTTACTGGACTCCTTCCAAGATACACTGAGACGCGCATCAAAATATCGGAGTGTAATTAGTTTCATTATGTATTCCAATTAATCTGAAAACAACTGAGACTGTGAAGATCGCATCCTGCTAATTTTTACTGACATAAACCCCAATATTATTTATAGAATTGGTTGTCCTCTGTTTGCTTGATTAAAATATGGACTAATCATGCACTGCTTTTCTAGAAATAGTTCTTGAGTATGGTAATTTGCCATCTTCTGAAATTTTCTTTATTTAGCCAAAATACAAGTGCATATTTCAATTCATGGCAATATTTTAAACTTATGTTTGTTTTAGAACCAATTACTTAACTAAAAACCTATTTTTTCACATGTATCTGAAAGATGAAGTCTCTTGTGTGAACCAATATTCTACTTCGGATATTCCCAAGGTGTTTTGTTTTTTGACCACAGCCCTTTTCCAACAACCACAAGCAACTATTTTAAGTTGAAAATTATTTTGGTAGTGAACTCACCTTCATCTTTGACATTGCTTCAGTGGGGGAAAGAATATAAGGCACTTTTGGGCATATGACAGTTTCCAACTCTGTATTGTCAATAATTTGACATTCTTCTTTGTTTTCCCAAAGCAATGATTTATCTGTTTTTTTTATTTGTTTCAAAGTGTGCTTCCTTCTTCCTTTAAAATGGAGATTCATTTTTGCATATAGGGAGAGTTCTCCATAAAGGGAAAAGAAAGAATGAATCTCAAAATGTTGTAAGACATTAAAAACATGCTAATTAAATACTACTATGTAGCACATTTTAATAAAAAACCTTTAGCTCTCACAAAGGATTGGGAAGTTAAAGAAAAAAGCTCAATCACAGCTTCCTAGAAAGGCAGCCTACGTTGTGAGTGGATGGAGGAGAAATGTATTGCAAAGCCTGAGCCCTGGGATTTGAAGCACCCTGAGTGTCCTGCTCACTATCAGTGTCATCTGCTCAGCCTCAGGGGGACCTGGGCACAGGAGGTGGCTTTTCATTACTTCCCTTTTTTCTGACCTTAGGCAACAAGATAAATTTGTAGATTAATTAGAGAGAGAGCAAGTTGTCCATGCAGTGGATGAGCATACCATGTATCCACAGTCCAGGGTTTCCTCCCAACTCCTGCTGCTGTACTGGCCTGGAAGTTCTCCATCCTGGGTTGTGAGGCCACCCCTGCTTCACCCTTGTGTTTCTGCCCCTGGCAGCTGGGCCAGCCAGGTCAACCCCTCCTTTTCTTGAGGAGCTCTCCCGGCTGGCCGGCATCCCAGCCCTCTCCCACGATTGCTCTAGGCACATCACTGTGTGTACCAGTCAAAGTTTCAAAACAGCTCCAATATCAATTTCCTGTACACCTCTGCTCTACAGATCAGTGAACTTGAATTACATTTTCCACATGGTGATGTTTCAGATGATTCTTCTGTCTTTTTTTTTTTTTTTTTTGCTAATCGTCACAGCAGAGGCATAAAGTTAAAGAATGAGGGGTTCCTGCTGTATCAAACCAAGAAATCTTCTCCACCTTTGGGGCAGGTCAGCGGGTGCAGACTTGCAGGTGCAGAGAAGACCACTGAAGACAAGGACATCTTGCCTTGGTGGTCAGTGTGCAGCAGGCCCCAGAACTTTTCTATGGAGAGAGGAAGGATATTGCTTTTGCCTCCTTCTAATTCCACAGCTTCCCAAAAACTGAATTAATTATGTTTGTAATCCTCTCTTCCTCTATCAGTTTAAGTCTTCTCTTCTGACCCCGTTCCTCCCTCTTGGCCCCTTCTTCATTTACACTATGCTCCATTCAGGGCTTAATTATTCCACAGCACTTTGTGTTCCCTAGTTTTTTGTTTTGTCATATTCTGGTAATGCGAATAATCCCCTTCCTTTGAAGGTATTTATGTTCTGTGATCTTGTCTCCCCTGAGCTTTCTTTTTGGCAGACTGTAGAAATTGAGTTTCTTCTGTCTAACCTAACTCACTAGATACCTTTCGATGTTGTTTTCTCTGTGTCTGTTTTCTGTAGTTTCACGGCACTTCCAAGCTGTGGGGAGCAGAGCGGACCCCAAACAAGGCCCCAGTGCGCTTGCCCATTCAAAGCACACTGTAGCCCCTATTACCTTTACAAAATAGCAGTGTATAATCACTCATCCCTCCTGAACTTTTGCTCTAACTCTTAACGTGAAGGACAGTGTCAAGGAAACGAGATATCCATTAACCTTTCAACAATTCGTTGATTTAAAATCTGTGCCCAATCGAAAACCCGTAAAGCTATGATTCACCATGCAAGGCAGTACTGAGAAGAGTCCTTTTGGCTGAGCCTTATCTAAACTGCACTGGCTGAATACAGTGATTCTAATGAAGTTATTCATGGCTTACATTGACTGGTTTAAAGCCTTTGTCTTTCATACGTAAATCTGTTTGTCCAGATGTAAGGTAGATGGAAAGTCTTGTGATTAGCTGCAGTGAGGATACATTACAGAAGGTAACAACCAGAAGTGCCGAGGGCTCCCTCATGTCCTGGATCTTTCTCAGCAAGGGACTGTGTAATAATTTACAGAATGACTTAAGTGAAGAAGCTATGGAAGTACAGTGATCAGAATTTTTACAGTGGTTTCTGATGTACAAAGGTACTGTCAGCAAGCACTAATGCCTCAGCTGGTTTTCCTCCATCATCTTGTCTGTGCTATTTATTTTTAGACCCTGATGGTTTAATCAGTGCCACGCAGGCTCCACATACCTGGAGCTCATGGAGGGCTACAACTGCAGGTTGCAAGAGCCTCATGGCAATGACTGCCGAAGCCCTGTGCAATCACGTTTTATTGGAAGTTATTCGTTAAGGCAGATATGTCGAATTATCCAACATTTTAAATCCCTCTTGGTCTGAGACACCTCACATCCGTTAGTCATGCCTCCAAAAATAAAAGAATAAAACCTGTGCAGAAAAATGCCTCACATTGTGAGTATTTCTGGAAAAAATAAAATTAAAATAAAGCTTTTTCTAGAATCCTTGTTTATCTCAGGATATTTTCAGCACAACACCTCCTCTTGTTGCTGTAATATAGTAAGTGATAATTGCACCCCTTGGGTACATCTTGGCTGATGCCTAAAACACATCTACAGCTGTTTTCATATTACTATGAAAAACTGTTTGAAATGAGAGGCTACAAGTGCTTTAATACCAGGACCACAAAATGAGCCACCAATAAACTTCCTCTATCATTTAAAAAAGCTAAGCAGTGATGAGATTTATTAAATACCAAATATAATTTCATTGGTGCACAAAATACCACAGCCCCATTCTGTTGCATTAAAAGCAAAAGAGAAAATATAATAATGAGTTTTATGCATTCCAAAATCTCATAGAACCCAGATAACAACTCTGGTCTTGACTTGGCAGTACACAAAAGATCTACCCTGTGCCACAGAACTTCCCAAAAATTCACTGGTACTAATAATGCTTAATGGCTTCAGTGGAACTAGAATTTCTCCCTGTGAAAGTTACTTTCTCTGCTGTTACTGCAAAGGATGTCCAAACCAAATAACATAATTAAAATTATGCTGTGCTTTCTAGCACAAATGATGCTATATTTTGTAGGCTTCTCCGTAAGAGGTAAGCAGCATGGATCTTGCCTACTACTTGCAGGAGAGACCACCTGGGAATCCCACAAGGTGCAGTAGGCATAGTACGAGAAGTCACGGCTAACCGTCTGACAAGTTGGAAGCCACAGCAGACAAAGAAACGGGAAAACACTATTTGGTTGTAACACAGGACCTCAGGGGACAGGTAGGGAAAAGACGAAGGGAGCACAGCAGGTAAATTAATGTTTGCAAAATGATCCTCTTCCAAGCCTGGACCTCATGTCATAAAGCAGTTTGGTGTGAAGAAGGTACTCTAGAATACAGATACCAATAATCATTCTTAGTCTCTCTCTTCTAAAATTTTGAACTGAGCCGAGTTGAAATATTCTTTACATGCCAGTCTAAATAAATTCAGATTTACTATGGAAAAATGTACAGTAGCTTTTCCTTATGTACGAGACCCCCATGGATTCCAAGACAATGGGATCAAATTCCACAGCAGTGATCTTTTAATTTCAAGACAACATTAATTTACTAGAACATCTTGCAATAATATTCCTTCCCATCCTCCTCCTGGCCCAAGAAGAATCCCATGCAACCAAAGTTTGCAGTTAAATGTATTTGTTGACATGTTGACACAACATTTGTTAATGATTTTTCCACTATCCTTCACTTTGAAGATGTTTTTTTCTTAAGACTTCTGTACTGCCTGGCTTCAATTCCTAATCCTGCACAAAAGACGCACTGCACAAAAGCAGGTATTTGTGTCAAATACCACCTGGCACAGTGGAGGAGGGCAGAACTGTGGCATTGTAGGTCTGCAATGGAGAGGAGCACAGGGCTGTAGCTCTATAGACGACATCTCCAAGATGTCTGGAGTCAAAATGCATGTTTGTGCTGCGCATGAAAGAGTGGGACAGGGATCCTTGACCTTTCGTCTTACCAAGACAAGAGGTCCTTGCAGAGGGTAGCTGGGCAGAGTTACTACCTGGGACCTGGAAGCTGTAGGCTGCATTTCCCCGTAGCACTGAGCCCGGGGCTCACACACTGCCTGGCACCACCCTGCGGTCCCAGCTCGGGGCGTCCATAGGGAGAAAACATCTCAGCTTTTTACAGGTAGTTTGTGCTTCCGAGGTTTTCTCTTTTGCTAGCAGGTCCCAGGAAATTTGTAGATTCTTGCAACTCATTTCTTATGCAAGAAGATGGAAACTTGCATGTATCTGATGTCCGCCTTTAACAGGTTGCTTGGTGCAACAGGAAAACATCATTGAAAGTGTCCCTAGTCACAAACTTCAAGAATGCAAAGAACAGTGCGAACAACCTGCATCTGTGGTGCTTGCTAAATAATTATATGTTTTAGAAACTAATCTCATGCACACAGCTCTAAGAGTATGAAAGGGAAGAAACAAGACAGGTACAGTATGAAATGTGTGCTGCACAGCCTTCTGAGAAGTGGGGAAAATGTAGAGAGAAAATATAATTTTGTATTCTGTGAATTCCAGTTCTTAAAAGACGTCTGAGCAAAATATCTACTGTTAGCTGCCCTATAAAGAAGAATGGGAAATGGGCAGCTGAAATACATGAAAGGAACAATAGTCTAAAAGCTAATTGCTCTTATTTCCATATAATTCAAAAAGATAAAATTGCCTGAGCAATATGACAGAAGTAATTTACTCACAGCCTGTGAATAACGTAAGGCTTATATGTTTCCCTGTTCAAGAAAAACTTGTGTAGGAAAGTTGAAACAGTGAGCTGATGTATGCATTTCTTTCCAGGGTGAGGTTTGCCCTTTAAAGACGGTACGTAGCTCACGAGCCTGCGCAGGGACAGGTCTCATCCAGAGAAGCACCCTGCACCTGCACGGGGCTCAGGTCCCTCACCACAGCTTGAAAGTCAGCACACACACACTTTGTGTACCAGCAAGAACTCCTGCTGTCCCCAAAAGCCTCCTGGAGAGCGTCTTTGTGGTTCATAGTGCCTGACTGTATGTTGTAACCGTGTCCCCACAGTGGGGGGACATGGGGTGGCTGAGAAGCCAAAGGTTCATGGTGCCAGAGCTGCACTCAGCCCCAGTCCATCAGCCTGAATTGCTGGATCTCTGCCTTGTCTTGCAAAAGCAGAGGACAGCATCTCCTGCCTTAGCCGCAGACTCCAGTAACAGGGAGCACTGCTGTAACTGGAAGTAGCAATTAAACTCGATACTGGCAGCGCTACATAGCAGGACTTCAAGTTTAATAGCTCAAAAGTTAGGACGGCAACAGTAATCATCATTCACACAAAAGCACACATCAAAACGTATTTCTTTGAAAAACTGAAGCAATTAATCTAAAATCACCAGGATAGAAAAAATAATTAAATCTATAGCACTGAGTGAAAGGAAGTATTGTCACTACTATCATAGACTGATAGAATAATTCAGGCTGAAAAGGACCTCAGGAGGTCACTAGTCCAACCCCCTTCTCAAAGCAGGGTCACCTCTGAGCCCAGACCAGGTTGCTCAGGGATTTATCCAGTTGGTCCTGAAAAACTCCAGGGAAGGAGACTGCAGAGCCACTGTGGGCAGCCTCTTCCACTGCCTGATGGGAAAAAAGTGCTTCTTTTCAACCAATCTGAATGCCTCTTATTTCAATTTATGCCCATTGTCTCTTGTTCTCCTGCCATGCACCACTGTGAAGAGCCCAGCTCCGCCTCCTTGCTAACTTCCCCATAGGTACTGGAGGGCTGCGGTTGGGTCCCCCGAAAGCTTCCTCTCTTCCAGGCTGACCAGGTCCATTCCTTCAGTCTCTCCTCACAGAGCAAGTGGTCCAGACCCCAACCAGCCTGGAAGCCTCTGCTGAACTCACCCTAGTTTGTCCATGTTGTTCTTGTCTCAGTATCTAGATGTAGTCTAGCAAGCGCTGAGAAATAGGGGATAATCCCTTCCCTCAATCTAGTGGCTAATGCAGCCCAGGAGTGTTCCCAGTCACCTTCTTCTCCTTCACATGCCCGGAAATATATACTCCAAGAGGACTCATCAAATGATTTTCTAATGAAACAAAGTGAGGCTGACC
Organism: Larus michahellis; assembly: GCF_964199755.1. Taxonomy (NCBI): domain Eukaryota; kingdom Metazoa; phylum Chordata; class Aves; order Charadriiformes; family Laridae; genus Larus; species Larus michahellis. The sequence goes on along the minus strand of NC_133896.1, from coordinate 34,069,366 downwards.
AGCCTGCAGATGCCTGGGTGGACCTTTGTGCCTTTTTGAAGATGGATGATACACATGCCTTTCTCCAGTTGTTGAGGACCCCACAATGATCTCCATGATCTTCCAAAGATGATCAAGAGTAGCCTTGCAAAGGCTTCAGCCAGTTCTCTTAACAACCTTGGATGTAGCCCATCTGGTCCCATGGACTTGTATGAGTGAAGTTCTCATAAGCAATCCCTGACTCAACTCTCATCCACTGCTGGCAGTTCTTCCCTTTGAACCCTGGGAGACCTTGTAACTGAAGACTACAGCAAAGATGACACCAAGAACCTCACCCTTACCCGTGTGTGCTGTCTCAATTGACTCATCCAGACAGCAATGGGCCCTTGTTTTCTTTGTTCAGCATTTTATCATTAATGACGTGCCTGAAGCTCTTCTTATTGCCCTTGACATCCTTTGCAAGCCTCTATTCCAGCTGGGCTTTGGGTTTCCTGATATCATTGCCTGGGCAATATTTCTGAACTTCTCCTTTGTAGCCTGTACTTCCACCTCCTGTAGGCGGCTTTTCTGCACTGGAGCTCTGCCATGAGCCAAGCCAGCTCCTGTTACACCACCCGTCTTTCTGAATATCAAGGTGGACCTCACCTGTGCTTGGAGATTGCTGTTCTTAAAAGCTTGCTAGCTCTTCTGAGCATCTTTCAGAGCTGCCCCATGGGATCCCACCTACCAGTTCCCTGAACAAGAAGCAGTCTGCTCACGTGGAGTTCAGGGCCTGTGCTTTGCTGCACTTCTTCCTCTTTCCCCACAGGATCTTGGACCCCCGGCTATCATGTCCACAGCCAGCTCTTCCTTATCAGTGAATAGCAGATGCTGGGGAGCATCACCCTGCTTGGTCCACTCAGTACCTCTATCGAGAAGCAAAACATTAAAAATAGGGATTGAAATGATAAAAATATGAGCAAGGTTTACAATTTAGCACCCTCTGTATTTCAAGCCATCTCTGAGTTTGATCACAGGCCTATTCTATGTATTAGGGGAAAAAGGAAAAAAACCAACCTTTTTATTTTATGTCAAAGGAACAGAGTGGATGGAATAGAGTAGAAAAATGGACCATTTTAAACTCTGGCTTACTGCATGAGATTTTCAGCTATTGAAAGGTCAGAAAGAACCCCGAAAGATCCATGGATTGTCTTCTGGAATGTGAGAACAACCAATTAGGTCAAATTACATCTCTGCCACATAATGCTGAATCTAATAGTGATCAATATAGAATGCCTAGGGTTTGAGTATTAGAAAGAATAATAAGAAGGATGCTCTTGTGTGGAACACCATCTGGTACCCCAGGACACTGTCTCGTCTTCAGCAGCCATTGGGTTTGGACTGTTGGGGCTGCAGATTGCACCTAAACCATGATGCTAAACAGTCCTGGTAATCCCATCCTTTACAAACTCATCTAATTTCCTTTACAGCTCATTTATAACTTTGATAACAATAAATTACACAATTAAATTGTGTGTTATGTTGGAAAAATGCTTGCTTTTGTTTGTCTTAAACATACAGTCGAGGCTGTCCCCTAGCTCCTGTGTAACAGGAAACAATGGGAAACAATGAACAACAATTCCCCCGTTCACCTTCTTTTCACTGTTCACAGTTCCCATAGATCCCCATCAAAGCAGCTCTTCAGCGTTTTCTTTCCTGATGAACTTCCCTTGGGATACATTTCATATGTCCATCTGTCTCTTACCCCCTTCCCATGTGTCTCTCCCACAAACACCAGTTTGAGAACTGTTTACAAAACAGTCCACAGATCTCCTGGCAGACTCTTAAGCAAAACACCGTCTCTAGCCAAAGTCTGTGTTTTGGAAACTGTGTTTCTTTAGTAAGTATAGTTTCATTTTTATTTGATTATCTCCATTTGCTAAATGTGGTTAGCTAGCATTTTACAACAGCTATATTTCATCAGCTGGAAAGAGGGGAGGGACTCCAATGCTGCATTTGGAAAAGGGAGTAGGAGAAAGATGTCAGGAATGGCCTTCACCAAGGTCTTTTAAGTTTTATGGCAGAGGGCTCCCTGCATCCCGTGTCAAGGCGACTGCCCCGTGGAGGTCATCCCTGCCACTCAGGAATTCAGGTGGGAGGCTTTGGAGGAGGAATTGGAGGTTGTCAGGGAGAGGCAGGACAGGGACGCTGGGGTGTTTAGGCCCCTGGGCTGTGGGCATCCTACTAGCACAGTGCCTGCACACCATCCTGGCTGCCTCATGCCCTCAGGACCTGGGTTTGTGCCGTTTGTGCCACCACCCCTTGCCTCCACATGCGAAGAGGGGGAGGGAGCAGCACCTTTGCTGTGCCAGCGTCAGGACACAGCTCTTCCTCTGTGCCAGGGCTCCGGCAGAGCGTAGGGTGGTCTTGAAATATTACTCCTGGTGCAGTCAGTGGGGTTTTTTGGGCATTTTTTCCTTGGCTTTAATGACCCTAGGAGCAATAGTTGTGTAAATCAGTGCCAGAAAGTTATTTCTTGCCATGAAGGTAGTTTCAGCACACAGCAGATGATGGGGGTGACGAAGCAGCATGGACCAACTCCCCCCACAACCCCCTGCACCGATGTGTGAGGCTTTACGATTCAATATGTGGCAAGCACCTCCTTTCCATTTTTTTTTTCCTTATGGAACTGGTCAAGGTGCATTTTACCCTTTGATTAGCAAGCCAGATCCACTAATAATTTTAATTCTCCGGGGAGGACTTGCTCTGAGGCTAACAGTTCTGGTCATCCAGTTCAAAGCCACATGTGTTGTCCTTACAAAACAAGCTCCTTCCCTGCCTCTCATCCTCTCTCCCGTAAACACAAAACCTACCAACCAAAGATATTATTCTAAATATAACTGGGACAGGACAATGTCTCGTGTTTTCCTTACGATGGCCAATAGTGGTGATCGAGATTAAAAGAGGAAATAAAAACCAGGGAAGGCTATTGATTCTTTCCTTAGTGATGTTTGGTTTTAGTAAAGGCTTTGGAAGACCTAAAGAAGTTTCCTCAAGTCTATCATATGTTATATCTGTCTAACTTAGTTTTGAGTTTGAGCAGAAGTCTTGGCTGTCAGACACATGTTTGTAGTTTGTGGATGGAGAGAACCAATGGGGAATTTCCTCAGATACAGCCTCTGAATTTTCAGTTTAAAGAGTCATACACTGTTTAACCTTTTTTTCCAAGTAGTGTAGTAAAGTAAATCAACACTCATGTTTTCTCTTCCACAAATAAAGCCGCTTGTTTTCTAGCAGCTCCGTTGCTGTAGCACACCACACAGATGGATAGTTCTTTTTCTAACTATTTTCACATCACGGTGAAAGGAGTAACCTGAAGGTATTTAAAGAAGTTAATAGGCATTTCCTTTGGCAGTAGTGTCAATATTTTGAAGACTTTTTCACTTTCTTTTGGTTTAACCGTTTAGCACATTGGTTTAGTTTTCTTTAGTACTGTAATGTGCTAGACCTTTTCCTCTTATCTATCCAGACTTCTCTGCCAATGGCTGCAAGCCTTAATTGTGTAAAGTTAAAAAGAGAAAAACCATAAAGCATTAGTTTTGCCAGTGCAGATAACATACAGGAGATAACAGCATTTACCTATGACTTTCTTCAGCGTAATCTCTTACAGAGTATGCTGAAAATATGCAGACAGGCAATCTGCGTAAGGTTTCTGTGAGTGCTCTGGACAATATTTCTGACTAGATCCTCAGCTGATTTAAGTTGGCATTAGGGTGTAGACTATACTTTTAAATTATTTCAGTTATGTGCACTGAACTCATGTTTATCTCAAATTTAAACAAAGTTTAAAGATGGCCGAAGATCACAAACTCTTCTAACCAAGGGCCCATTTATTCCTACTCGAGTGGTAGGAATTTTAAAGCTGGTTAAAACTGCCATGCAGCCAGATGTTTTTCACCGGGGACACTGAAAATCCTGGTTCAGAAAGGCTTCCAGCATATATTCAGTCTCTTTGATACTCTGTAGAAAGAATTAATATGTTACAGAAAAGTTACAGAAGTTTTCAGGAAAAAAAATAAAATCCCTACTTATTCCGGGGAGCTCATATGGGGAAAAAAAAAGTAGAATTAGATTTAAAATAAATTTTCATGAGAACCATTAAATTACAAACTTACCAGTAAAAGAAACTGACAAATATTTAAAATGTGCTTTCCATTGGTGGTATTTCAGAGGATGTTACTTTATTTTAGAATTTATCATTTCGGAGTTACAATTCCTACCTATCATCAATGAAATGTACTGTTACTCTTTAATATCATCCTATTCTAACTACATTATGGTGAATACTAATAGGAATACCATGGGTATTTTGCAAAATTTCCTCTATAGATTTCTGAATTCCATATTTGTATTACAACATCAGGTTAAATTCAGTTAAATCCGATTTCAGAAATCTACAGATACTCTTCATTTATGATTAAAAATATTGATGGTTTCTGTTTTCAATTTTTTTTTAAGAGATAAATCAAATTTATAATCTCAGTTCATCATACATCTTCACCTCTAATACTATGTTTATAAAACATTAATTAGAAGTAAATAATGTACAAATTTCTTTTATATATTATCTAATTGCAATTACTTTGTACTATCCAAGTTACACATGCTACCTTTTTTTTTCCTTCAAGACACACATACCATTTAGTTTCCACTTTGTTTAGTTTTAGTTAGCAAGTAACTATTACAGATTTTATTGCTTTGCTCCTCTGTTTTTTGGTGAGGGTATTTTCCTCTCAAAACCACACTCATCCATTTTTCCACGTGCAGCTGTAGATGGACCTCTACTCCTGGAGAAATTGGAAAAGTTGTGGTGTTCTCCTTCATCGGTGATCTTGGCGGACATACTTTATTTTTATACGACTTGTAGGAAATGTGGATATAATTTAATAGGAAACGTTCAGTTTAGGATTTAGGCTTTCGGTTAGACCTTGAAAACAGTTTGAGGAAACTACAGTACTTCATAAAAGTGCTTGAAGATTCTAGTTCCTAAAGCATGAGAAAAAAAAAAATCAATATTTTATTAAATAACCTGTTAACCACAAAGGTTTAGATCATCCAGCATGAGTTTTTGAAGACGGGAGAGACAAAAAAAAAAAAAAAGCAGCAGATTTGTGCTCTGCGTCCCCATGGAGGGGCTGGGCAAATTCCTGCTGGTGTGCTGAACCTTCCAATGCCAGCCGTGGCGTGGTGGGATCCGGGGGGAAGAGGAGCCACCACAACCAGCGCCACCGCCGCTGCTGTCCCACCGCCACTGTCCCCCTGCCCAGCCTCTGCTGTCGCTCCTGCTCTGGGAACAAGTACTAGAGGGTCCGTAAAGAAAATTGAGCTTATGTCTCTTTCCAGTAAGAAGGATTACCTCTGCATTTCTCCGAAGGCTGTGGTTTAAATGCTCTGTTTAACCCCACATTAGCACAGGTCTGTTGAATATTGAGTCGGCTCTTTTATTTTCTTTCAAGCAGGACAGAATATAACTGATGTATTTATAAGAGGTTACAACAGCTGGAAACACATCTGCTTTCATTCCTGCATGGAGCTGTTGTATACCCATTGTGAAGGACATGGAAGAAGCTTTCTACTTATTTTTAGTTTTTCTTCTGCCATTTTTCATAGTCTTATCTGTGTTTGGAAGGTCTCCGACATGGAAACTGCTAATTCACAATTTTCTGTTGTACATTACTGGATTTGCAGTTTTGGCAGTTCTTAAGAATTGATCTTTGATCAGCAGCTTAGACTTTTTCTGAAATGCCTGTATTCAGACTGTTAAAAAAATTATATATGTGTATAACATATGCTATATATCAAACATAATTCAGTTTCACAGGGTTTTTCTGAGGTCGCTTGCTGTGGAAGGATCACAGTTCTGATCGATCTGTTAGATCTATGGGTCTTTCAGTGTTTCCTACCCACTGTCACCCTCTGTTTTCTCTTTCATTGTGCATTATGAACTTTGTCCCCTAAATGACGCCCCAGGCGATTACTCACTGGCCTTGTGCTAAAGGCAGCTCTGGATAATCTACCTGCAGCAAGGGAACACGCTTCCCTGGGATTCACAGTCGCCAACCCAGCGAGTATGCTGTCCTTCTACTTAGACACTGTGCTGTTAGAGGATTAAGAAAGGTTTAAGGAATCACAGGTTTATTTGACTTATCTTCCATTACGCATAGGTTTTCTCCAAGCTTTAAGTTTCTCTCAGCTCTCTGAATCCTTCACTGCGCCAGGCCTCTCTCAGCAGTCCCCTGCCTCCCCAGCTCTGTGTGTGATGGCCCTTCTTTTTGCTTTTGGTTTGTTCTCTCATCTATACTTTCCCCTAAATGTTGCCCTTGAACATCTTCCTTCTGCTGTTGCCACCCGCACACCACCTCCTGGGCGCTGGCTGCAGCAGTGTGGTGTTTCAGGGCTTCCACTGATTTAGGTTCAGGCTGATGCTGTTGTCAACATACCCGTGATGACAAGCCAGTCCTGAGACTAAATTTTTCTTCCTGCCATTTATGTTGGTAGAATTACAACAAAGAGTGAATAAGAAAGCCCTGTTCGCCTTCTCTGTAACACTCATGATTTTATTGACTTTTTGTGTCTCTTTTCCATATAACGAGTCCTGCCGATTTAATTTTTCCCCTTTCAGAAGGTGTTCCAACCTTTGGAGCATCCCCTTTGTCTTTCTCCTACACCTATGCTATTTCTACAGTGATTTTTCAAACGATGGGACCTGAACTGTCACCAGTAAGACCGGGTAAATTCACACCATCTACACAATGCCATAATTTAATTCCTGGATTGTTTTTTATGCCGTTCCTCTATACTGACACAGTCTATAGGCTGGGTCTCTGCAATCATTTGGCAGAGCACAGGGCAGCAGAGGCGGCGATGCTGTCCACATGTTCTCTCCCTGTGATCATGGTTAACAAATCTCCTGTCTGACCTGTCCTAAATTGTACTTGTGTTATTATGCACTTGGAGTCCCCAGATCTCCAACACTTGACAAAGCCATGTGTCTTTCTGACCGCCATTAACAGTGAGCTGAGAGCTTCCCACAGACCTTACCAGCAGTGACTCCTAGTTCTCTTTTCTGAAGAGTAATAGCCAATTTAAAATCCATTAAATTATATATGTCTAGTTAAGGTTATTTCCCTCCATATTCATTACTTTACATTTATTGACATTGAATTTTGTCTGTTATTTTACTGCCTGCATACTCAGAGCGTGTTCATCTGACTAAATGTAGATGAACGGCATCTGAGCCAGCCACCGTGTGCTCCCATTATAGGCAGGGAGCGAAAGAGGCATTTCTGGGGCTGTGATTCCTCCAATTCTAATGTATATATCTCAAACAGATCAGAGGAATCAAGCCTTTAAAGTGACTGTTTCTCTCCACTGAGTAGGAAAGCAGCCTCAGGTGACTCTTGGTTTCTCTAACAGCTATGTTGTAGATGTCCATGGTTAGGCACGATGAATCCCACGTGTGTCCTATTGCGAGCTGTCTCTGTCACATTGCAGCCAGCTTCTGTTTATATTGCCCTAAACTATTTCGTATCATCAACAAACTCTGCCACGCTGCTATTCACTTTCTCAGATGATTTATGGGTAAATGGAGCACACAGCTTCAGAGATGCTGGCGGGACTCCTCTGAAAAACTCCCTCTTTTTTGAAGAAATGGCCTTTTGTTCCTACCCTTTCTTTTTGACTACAAGAGCTTTATTTATTTGAAAACCTTTCGGGATGGACTTTGTCAAAACCTTTTTAGAAACACAAGTAGCTGCATCGACAGCCCCAGCGCAATCTGTGCTCTCACTGACTCTTTCCAAGAGCTCAGTGGGTTTATGAGGCAAGATTTTCTCCCTGCGGCAGTCGTAGTATTTTTTTCCAATTGTATCATGTTTGCCCAGGGTATCTTAGTTCTACGCTTGGCCATAAGTTTCCCAGGTCAGTGTTCCCAAGTCAGAATTGTGGATCTTTTCTAATTTTCTTTTCCAAAACTGGGATCACATCTGCTTTTTTATTCCCTTAGCACCTCTTAAGTGCTGGGCTGTGCGCTGCAGTTAGCAGTTCTTTTACAATCCCAGGGAAATACGATACGGTCCTGCTGATTCATTACTACCTATTTTATTGATCTGTCCTAAATCTTCCCCGACTACATTTGAGCTGCTCTTATTTGTTCTCACCAGGAAAGCCCATGCAATGGGAATCTCCCTGAGATCCTCTTTTGTGGTTACCGAGTCCACTTAGCTCTTCTCCTTCTGGAAGCCCTGTGGGCCTTATTGATTACCTGGGAGGTTGCCAGCTTTCAGCATGTTTGAGAAAGGTTTGACTGCTTCTTTTGATCCCTTTAGCCAATTGTCTCAAAATGTTTTTCTGACCTGCCTCTGTATGATTTTACCTTTTGCTTACCAGAACATATTCTTTATCCGCCTCTTAGTGATTTGTCCTGTGTGCTGTTCGTATCGATCAAATATGTTTCTTTCTTTTTGTGTTGTAAAAGAAGAACAATATTCTGTTTATAGCAGATTAGATTAAGTGAAGCAATGACCTACATTAGGCAGATATTATTTCCTGATTATTATGGTGAAGAGGCAGTTTGCCCATTTCTGCTCACAATCTGTACTTCTGATAATGAGAAAGAGAATAATTCCCATTAGTCTGAGGTGGCCGAACGTAGGCAGCAGAGGTATTTGTGCTCCGGTACCCTTCCTTTCCAGGCCTTTTTTAGAAGGTTCTCTGCTCCATTAAAAAAAGAAGAAACACCTTCCCTTGTTTAAATTAATGGAGTCAATACTATTCTCACACGAGAGGAACTTCCTCAGAGGAAGGTCAATAACATAATTAGCAAAACATAATTAAGAAAGTGGTGCTGAACAACCAAGTTGCTGGCCAGATGCTTCCCTCAGTACAGCTGGTAGACCCATGGGGCTATGGGTGAGGTGGGGGTATCCCTGATACCAGAGGCCAAAATCTGCCCTTAGAGAGCAGAGTGATGCAGGGAGAGAGGCAAGTTCTATCCTTTGGCTAGGCTTGTGGAAAAGATAGAATTTGGCCAAAAAAGCTCTCGGGGCTGGATATCTGGCACTTGAAATTCAACACATACTATGATTTGGTTTTATGAGCTCTTGATCTTTTGCAACTTTGCATCACAAGTGTGCATGAAATGCATCATTTATGTTCTTTGTTTTAAATGTTAGATTTCCATTACATATTCGTTTGTAATATTCAATGTTTTCAATTTGTACTTTGATATTTATTTGCAGAGATGAGCCTGACTGAAGCCTGAAACAACTGAAAGCCTACTAATGCAGTCCACACCCTCAAATTTTTGATCTTAATGAACTCTCTAATCTCTGGGAGGTTTCTATAGAGGGAATCACAACTAATTTGGAATAATAGCCATATTTGAAAGTTTGGACCTTTGTCTGTGACAGTTCATACCGAGAAAAATCAAGTTATCCAGTAAATTACTGGCAATGAATTGTTGTCTTTCCTTTATTAATTATCACAGCAGCAGAAGAATTGCTGTATTTTAACAGACCACTAGTCTGATGAGTCCATTACCATTTTTTGCACAGTGGCCAATGCCATATCTTTCAAAAAAAGGTTCAACAAATCCTATGAAAATATTATGTAGTAACCCACCCACAGGAACAGTTCTCAACTTCTGGCAGGTAGTGCCTGATTTGTGGCCTCAAGTATGGCAACAAAAATCCTAAATTGTTTCACAGATCTTTTCCCAAAATGACCCCTTTGAGTACCTGAAATACTATAGAACAACACCTTGGTTCCACCTGCACATTGTGTTTTCAGTTTTGTTTTTATTTTTTCAAGAAGAGTTAATGGCATTTCAAGTGGTGTTTACTTGGTATCTTCAGAAAAAGACACTTATGTTTACCTCTGTAACAGACACTGGAAAGGTAGTGGAAAAGGGAATTTCCCCATCCTGTGCTATGGGGACAATTTAACCACAGCATTAACAGAGGGAATGAAGTCTACCTTACCTCCTCATTTTGGCTTCTCAAACTCCAGCCTGTGTTCCATCAGAGCACAATTGGATTTAATAATACAGACACCTTCTCACTGCTGCTAACTGGATTAAGACCAACAACTAATCTTACACGCAGGAATGTCATTTGCCAATTGCTAAGCACTGTTATTTTTCAGTTGCTACTATGCAGAACCATTTTCATTAACAAGTCAAAATCTTCTGGTATTTTCTTTTGCTTCTGACCCTTTTTCCTCACATGATTCAGTTCTCACCTGTGTACATAATATCAGTCAGACTGTAAACTCGAATCATTTGGTCATGCAGAGCGCATCTTTAGGTGTTTGAATGCTCTGAGCATGGTTTTCCTGATGGTCACTGACTAACATGTGATTCCAGATTTTATGTAGTGGCCTATGGTTATTTCTATAAATACATGTTTGGGCATGGATTGAATTCATTTGGCAGCACTACTTAGACATGGATGACTGATGGACCATTACAAGTCATTGACTGTAGAGAAGGTTAATCAGACAAATGTTCTCATTAACCTGAATCTGATTCTCCTCTTCATTATTGAGGTCAGATCATTTTCATTTTCACTGTGAAGTTAAGGAATGAGTTATCTTATTACAAAATATATTTATATACATGTTAAGTGTGTGTGCAGTTTCTATGAGAGCTTTATAAAATAAGGAATATATTGCGCAAAAGCATTTTGTAGTGCTCTACAATCAGAAAAAAAAAACAGTACATGTAAATGAACAGAAGACTGTTCTTTTCCAGTGCACAAATGCATGAAAATGCTTTTCAGAGACTTCTTTTGTCAGCTGATGACCTTGTTGGCTCTTTTTCTTTTCTACAATTTTTCTATCTTCTGTGTTCTTGAGGTTGTTTTTTTTTTATCCTGCCCAATTTTTCTTCATTGTTTTATGTTGATGTTTCATTTTCCTTGGGCTGCTTCCTTGCTTAAAATACATGATTTGCCATTCTCATCAGTGGTGGCTTTCATATTATTTTGTCTAGTCTCTTCCCAGTCACACAACCTTAGTTAGTAATCTCATGTGTGGCACACATTTGTCTTCTAGTAGTGTATTTATATTTGTAAAACATATCTGCTAATTGTGAGCTTTATTTCTCAGACCACTAGGTAAAATCCTATTTATTTATCTTATTTGGCAAACATGCTATGCCAATATTCCATGGTGAATGATATGGAGATAGCAACTCATTCTTGATGTCATTCAAAAATGACAAGTTATTTATATATTGTTGAGTTATTAATGGCAGTATGCTACATGTATGCCTCCATCCACATGTGGGAGAGGGAGCAAGACTACATGAGTCCAGGGTGTCCTCCTCCTTTGCAGTTCTTGGACTCATCATAAGGTTCATGTTGTAGAGAAAGCTGGAAGCAGTGGTATCTCTAGCACATCCTACATGCATATGGGGATGTGAGACCACAATTTAAAGACTTAAAATCCTGTCTCTGCTGCTAGATGACCCTGGCATGATCTTAAGTCTCTAGGCACCTACATTTCTGCCAGTAACATTCTTAATTTCTTGAATGATAGGTTAGGAACATGACCAACACTGTTTCATTGCTAAGAGTAACTAGGCATTCTCCGACATCCGCTAAACCTCATCCTACCTTCAATCAGATCAAGGTTTTGATTTCTTCTCCAATTAATGTTTCATATCAAATAACTGAATAATCATGAGAACAGAAACCAGAATGCAGTCCTCTTCCATTCCTACTCCAAATGACCAGATTAGAAAGTAATTTTCTGGCTTGCTAGCCCAACAGACATGTAATTGTTTCATAAAATTTGGAACAATTTACCAGGAGAAACTGGAAGAGCGCCATCCAGTTACATGCTGGTGGCCACAACAAGATACGGGTTAAAATTGCCTTGGGCAGAGCAGAGAGTGGAGCCAAGGCTCCCGCAGACCTGAATGAGTGTCCTCACTGCTCCTAGAAAGCGGGAAGGTTGTATCAGCAGCTTCCTGGGGCTGAGAGAGAAGAGGTTTTCACCTCCAGCCCCCTTGTGCTGGCTAGGAGAGAGGGTTCCCCATTCTCCTGGTGGCTGTCCTAGATCCCATTCAGAGGTGTGTGGATGTCTCCACATATTCAGCAGGGAGCCTAGGTACATAACATGGGGCTGGTTATTTCTAAGGGGGGCGAGATCTTTGATTCATCCTATGTAACAGTCAGCCTAAATTATTGTCTGGAGTTCTCCATTGACTTCAGAGGACCCTAGCAAGATTTTTGTTCCCAGCTAAGGTTCCCAAAGTTAGTGCGATGAAGCCAGTCGAAAGTACCAAAAGTTCATAATTGCAACACTCGATATTGCAACATCTAAAGCCTTTTGTGGACTGATCTGCTGGGGAAATTCTGGTTAGGTAAACGCAGTGGTGTTTTACAATTGACTTTAATGGCCCTAGAAGTCATTTAAAGAATTCTGTACAAAAGCTAATGCTGCTACTCTAGAAGTAGGTATTAACTGCCTTTGCTCCGATAATATTGAGGGATCAAAGCCATTGCTCCTAGGTCTTGCTGTAATGAAAGATGGGTTTTAACCGTTCTTTAAAAGCAGTGAATCTTTTCAATTCTTTTTCTCCTAAAAGCTCTTTCTATCAGATGTATTTCGATAGAGTTAGAATCATGTCCCTGTTTTCTTACTAAATGCTCCTATTTATATGTTAAAAAACCTGGCAGGTTTGCAAGTACTGAAAAAAAATCTCAAGGGGACAGCATTTTTGAAACGGAATGGGATTTAAAGTGAGAAATCATGAATACCCTTTGGCTGGGTACGACCGCAAATCTTACAGAGATCTGTGACACGCTTTTATCCAGCAGAGTCCAGCCGGGAGCCAGCAGGTTGTGTCTGTGCATCCCTTTTCTTTCTGCCCTGCTAGAGAAGGAGGTCAGCTCTGGAGCCCAGCTCAGCCCAGCCCAGTGGTGGGGAAGGATGTTGGTGCTCTGGTGCAGGTAGGAGAGGGGGCTGGGTCTTGCATGGTGGCTGTGGTTGCAGCTGGAGAGCAGGCTGTCTGCCGGGGTTCATAAAACCGGGATCACTTTCATGAAACTGGGTGAATGTCAGCCTTTTGGTTTGGTTCTTGATGAAGAGATTCAAGATCGTGGAAACCTCTCTGAGCTCAGCACTAACACACATATCACTAGACATCTGTTTTGGCTTTTGCTGGTTACTTCTCTATTAATACTGACTCTACAGATGCCTTCAGAATACAAGTCACCATATTGCACCACAAATCCTTAACACAGAAAGCAATTATAGCCACTGCCAAGTCAAAAACTTCTGCCTGAGGGAAGATCTTGCAGGCCTGGGGCATGAAGGTGTTGCTGTGAGATAGACCAGTGACGGATTATTCCAGCACTGCCCTGTTATATGTCTCAGCTCAGTTCACTTCATCTGATCGTGCCTCCATCTTACTTTTTTTCCTAAGTGCCCTTAAACTGATAGATGAAAAGGGCCCCAGGAGCTGAGAAGGGCTGGAAGAACTGCTGTCAGCTGCCATGGGATTCGATCAAGCACTGCCAGGGTTATAGGGTGGTAGGAAGGATGGCATCACTCAAGATACTGGTCCAAATTTATATGCCGGACTGAAAGTCACTGAAGCCCAAGAATATACACAAAGATAGGTCATTATTATACTTAATGGTAGGTTGGTTGTATTGCATCAAGTTTCCTTTATGTTACAGAATAGTTGGACAAAGCAGAGTCTTGCCATACCAACAGCCATCATCTAAAAACCTGGAAATACTTCTGTATAAAGAGAGATGGAGGGACCTCAGCTGCTTGATTCAGAAAGCAGATAAAACAGTAAATGTATGAATAGAGTCAATATGGAGTGGAAGATGCGCAAAATAATAAATGTTATAGAAAATCAAGGTCTCCTATTTATTCTTGAGCATAATGCCAAAACAAGGCAATTTGAAATGGAAGTGAAAAGCAGCATAACCTGAATGGTGCATTATTAATTTATGGTATTGATTGATGCATCAAAATGAAGGATTTAGTGAAAATAAAAACAAGGAAACATCTCTGTATGGAGAATGAGAAGATCTAAGCCCTGTTAGACAACACAGGATGACATGAACCATGGGAACAAAAGGCAGGCCTCTAATTAATTGGTAGTGTGTTTCTTGTCCCTTAATTTTTGGCAGTGATCTCAACAGGAATCTGAGATGGCCAGATCATTTCTCTGGTCAGGTGTTGCAATTCTGTGCAGACAGGTTTAGGCATGATTTTACTAAAATGCTCGGTACGGCTTGTGTGTATCCATATTTCCAGCTGAAGCACGTTTGACGTGACTTCAGTTGCATGCACTATGGACAACCTGTTGTCAGAAACAATTGCTTTTCACAGCCTAAGCAATACTGAGGAAAAAGAATTTGGCAAGAAACGTAACTGAAGAGGAGTACGCTCATTCCTGAGGTAACTCCACTGACCTCGCTAGAACTGCTCCGGAGTTCAGTCTGGCCTTGACCTGTTTTTCTGTGGTTCACGAGACATGCGGCGGGAGAACTGCTGCTGCTTCTCCTGTTCCATCCATCTTTGTTCAAAGTAATAACGAGAGAATTAAAAAGGGTTCAGGGAAGGGTGACAAACACGATTGGAGTGGAGGAAAACTCTCATATCAAGGGAGATTGATAAGGTTGGAGTTGTTTCCCTTAGAGATGAGACAAATAAAAAGGAGACATAAAAAAGGAGACAAAATAATAAATAGTCTAGAAGGACTCATCCACACACCCCTTGTGATCTGCTAAAGGACCTTTAGAGGTCCATGACAACGTAATCAAATTAAGATGTTGCTACCTGCCTCTCCCCACTGGCTGGCTGCACAGTTGGGCTCTCTGCCCTGTGCTTCTTTTGCCTTTTGGGGTAAAAAGGCTGAAAACCATTAATATAAGGAAGGCAGGCCTGAGGCAGCTGTTGTCCCTGTTTCCCACTCCTGAAAACAGGGATAGACATAGAAAGTCACAGAATATTCCAAGCCAGAGGAAAGGGAAATACTTTTCCACATAATACACAAACATCCACGGAGCCAGACAATAAATAATGTTTGAAGAGATTGTGCTTTGTAACAGGACTTTCCTGGGTTATAAGAGTTGCTGGTAAAGCTGGGTGCAGCTGTGCATGTTGGTTTCTCCATCCTGTGAGCCAGGCTGGGTGCCTCAGTGGGTGTCGGTAATTAGAAGGCTACCGCCCTCCCAGCCTGTGGCTGTAAATCTGCCCCTGGTTACTGCTAACAGGTATGCTAGCACGTTTTCAACAGCTTACAGCAGCTGGCGTTTAGGGGGGAATCCTAACGTGGCACATTCGTTATGCCACCTCTGCTTAACGCGGGGGATCTCATAATGTCTGGTGCCCATCATCTGTCTGCTGTCGAGGTGGGATGGACAGGGTGGGACGGACTGTGCCTGCAGCTCCTGTGCTCCTGGGTTTGCGTCTGCCAGCACCAGGGCCATGTGGCCATCCTGAATTCTTAACTAGTAATTTCTTCCCCAATAGGGAAATAGCTCCTACCTTGACTCCAGAACCAGTTGTTGTCCAGAAGAGAAGCTTTTGCAAATAATTTCATTTTAGAGAGGGGTCAGCGTTTTTAAAAGGGGTCCTCCTGTGCTGTTTCAAACTCCAGCCTTTGATAGGATTATCATCATCCTAATGATAGGATGAGGGCTAACGGTTTCAAACTGGAAGAGGGTAGATTTAGATTGGGAAGGAATTAGATTTATTAGGAAGAAATTCTTTACTGTGAGCGTGGTGAGGCACTGGAACAGGTTGCCCAGGGAAGCTGCGGATGCCCCATTCCTGGAGGTGTTCAAGGCCAGGCTGGATGGGGCTTTGAGCAGCCTGGTCTAGTGGGAGATGTCCCTGCCCATGGCAGGGGGGTTGGAACTAGATCATCTTTCTTGTCCCTTCCAACCCGAACCATTCTGGGATTCTATGATTCTTTCATAGTTACATGTCTGGCCAATCCCTTCCTATGGGTGAGAAGACCACCTAGTACCTTTTTGGACCAGTTGGAGACTACCACAACACCAAAGACATCAAAGTTTGAAAGCCATAAATGGAAATAGGCTAAAATTACATGTCATGTATTGAACTTTTCTAGCAGCTCGTGGCTTTCACTAAATGAAGGAGAACTCCACACCCTGCTGTTCCCACCTCCACCTTGTGCCTACCCCTGGTCTTTGCCTTGGGCTCTGTTGGGCTGACATGACTCGCCATGCGGGCAAAAACCTAATATGACAAACCCCAGGAACAGCCATCTCTTGTGATGGCGAGCTGAACTGGCTGATTGCAGCTGAAGACAGTGATGACTGGGTGCTCTTTTTATTTGCAAGGCAGCCAGCTTAGGGTTCAGGGTTGTGGTTTTTTTATCCGCTTGAGATAGTTTAAAACCTTTTATATATCTGTCTTCTACAACCACTTTGACAAGCAGGTAGGTGATAAGGCCTTGTGCGATGCATCTTTCCCAGCTGCAACTAGTCCAGTTTCCCTGTCTAAAATATGCATTGGTCCCAAAGGAGCACGCACCGTCCAGAGCAGACTGGATGGACCTGCTGGCTGGGGCACACACCCGGGCTGACAGAGGTCTAGGCTGCTGTTTCTGTGTCAGTGTTTCAATATTATACAGTAAGCCGCTTTTATTTGGATGAGCAATTTGATAATTGATGAAGTGATCATGAATCTCTTGCACTGTTGGCACCGCTTGCTTTCCAAGAACGAAGTTCGGACCTGCTCGCTCTTTTGTAGCTAGAAGTACCCTGTTTCACACTTGCAGGGTTATAACACGCAGCCGGGAAACAGGAGACCTACCCTCTGCTGCTTTCACTGCTGAAGGAAAAGTTCATTTCCCTCAATGGCCTCTCGCTTTCCGAGATCCTGCGCCAGCACGTGGGAAGACGCCCAGCTGCTCCCGTGGGATGCGCGGTTCCCTGGGCGGGAGAGGGGATGCACAAAGACAGGCAGCGAACGTGCTTCCCAGGGAAAGGCAAGGCTGAGGCGGCTGAGGCTTCGGCCACACTGGGGAGTTTGCTGCCTGAGCCAAGCCCTTATCTGGCATCATCTGAGCCGAGAGAGTCGACCGAGCGTGTGTACATACCCCGTGGTCAGTGAGGAAAGCGCTGTATATCTCACAGAGGGATGGAAGTGGGTCAGAGTGAACGCGGATTCTCACACATTCGCAGCAGACTGGCAGCAGAAATGGGTAATCAGTTACCACGGTTCAGTTGGTGTCTGGTAACTCTGAGTGACAGCAAGGTATCACAAGGCTACATCCTAAAAACACGCCACCTCGTGCCTCTGTATTTCATAGGAAACAACCATCGTAACAATCTCTGAGGACTCACTCAAACAAGTTCCCTAAGCAGGCAATGATAACACTGGCCTTTCTCAGTAAATTCAATTTCGTGTCAGTGTACTTCATTCTATGAATTTTTCATTTTTTGCTGCACAGCTTCAGCAGCAGCGGGGATGCAGAGTGCCATTTCCTCGCCTTTCGCTCGGTGGCTTGCTCACAGCGCACGTTGGCTTCGTAACCCAGAAAACTGGCTGATTGCAGCTGAAGACAGTGATGACTGGGTGCTGCTTTTAGTTGCAAGACACCCAGCTTAGGGTTCGGGGATGTGGATTTTTTCTGCTTGAGATAGTTTAAAACCTTTTACATATCTGTCTTCTACAACCACTTTGATAAGCAGGTAGGTGATAAGGCCTCGTGCGATGCAGCTTTCCCAACTGCAACTAGTCCAGTTTCCCTGATTAAAATATGAGCCAGCAGTGTGCCCAGGTGGCCAAGAAGGCCAACAGCATTCTGGCTTGTATCAGGAATAGCATGGCCAGCAGGAGCAGGGAAGTGATGGTGCCTCTGTACTCGGTGCTGGTGAGGCCTCACCTCGAGTGCTGTGTTCAGCTCTGGGCCCCTCTGTACAAGAGGGACATTGAAGTGCTGGAGCGTGTCCAGAGGAGAGATACCAGGCTGGTGAGGGGTCTGGAGACCAAGTCATATGAGGAGAGGCTGAGGGAGCTGGGCATGTTTAGCTTGGAGAAGGGGAGGCTGAGGGGAGACCTCATTGCCCTCTACAACTACCTGAAAGGAGGTTGGAGAGAGGTGGGTGTTGGCCTCTTCTCCCAAGTGAATAATGACAGGACCAGAGGAAATGGTCTGAAGTTGTGGCAGGGGAGGTTTAGATTAGATATGAGGAAGAATTACTTTACTGAAAGAGTGGTCAGGCACTGGAACAGCCTGCCCAGGGAGGTGGCTGAGTCACCATCCCTGGAGGTATTTAAGAAGCATCTGGATGTGGCACTTCAGGGCATGCTCTAGTGGCAGAGATTGTAGGTTGTTTGGTTGGACTCGATGATCATAAGGGTCCTTTCCAACCATGAAGATTCTATGATTCTGTGATTTGGGAAAAGGGAAGGGCCAAGGCAAGTGCTGGGGCATCGGGACATGCTTGCAGGGACCGAGCCCTGGGATGGTGGTGGATCCCCGCTCCCAGCCTGCTGGGAGATCCAAGTCTCTGGGGCTTTTCTTTCTAACTTCTCTTGCTTCCTTAGAGACTCTTTGAATTCCAGGAGTTTATTCTTGTCTTAATACAAAGGGATTTACACTGATCATTCTTGTTAATAGCCGCTAATGGGAATTTTATTCTTAAATCTCCTGTGTTTTGAAGTACCATTTAGTTTTCAAAGCAAACTCAAATTTGTAAGCATTTGTGGGAAGAAAAAACCTACCAGAGTAGCCTCTGCATTGCCTAGCTGATGTTATAAAGTCTTCTCTGATTAGCTCTTAGAAATTATTTTTAGCTTAAGTACGTGGTGTAGAGCCCTAGACACAGAGCTTTATGGTGCTTATCACTTCAAACACGATATCAACAACATTCCCCCCCAACCCGACCCCGCAAAAGAACAGATTGTAGGTGTGTAAGAGACTCCCTTTTTTCCTCCTGCAGGGAGTCTTTACTTTTAATATCAAAAGGTTTGGCTGCAGCGATTCCCCCAGCTGCTCCAGCCAGACTCCAGCGATGGCTGAGGCCGCAGGTGAGCTCCCTGCAAAAAACTGGGGCACCCCCCAAGTTCAGAGCAAAGCAGCTGGAGCTGGATGGGTTGCACTCTGCAGACACATTTCCTGTCATTATTTTTCAAATTCCCTTTACCATAGGATTTTCCTATATTTCTGTTCCATTTTTCTTCTCATTTTTTTTCTGACCCAATTAATGTCGTTTCACCTGAAATGGTTTGTACAGTCGTTAGAGGGGATTTGGGGAGAGATAGCAGCTGTAAAGTAGATGCTGGGATGCTTTATCTGATAGTCCTCTGTGACTGCCCCTCTTTGTGTTCTGGGGGCCTTTGTACCTGCTAACCTGACTTAGGTGAGTTTATCTAAGGAATTCAGGCAGCCACATATGTCAGTTTATGGGAGGGTTGGGTGTATTTGAGATGCTGATGTGAAAATTGAGTATATATGTGACCAAAAAAATCTAGTGAAATAGAAGACTATGTAAAGGAATTGCCTTTCTAACACCCAGGCAAAAATAACAGCTTGTGTAACCTAAAACACAAAGGATGAGCTTTCTGATGACTGAGTGTAGGAATGCTTATTTAGGCCCCAAATATCAGGTTGCCAAGCTTTTTTGATTTTAATGCATGGGAAGAAGTGAACAATCATTTGCAAAGTCAAGTGTAAAAGTAACAGTGTCATGCAAAATGGCAATATTTTTTCAGGTGAACTTCTGAAATTTAGTATTAGTATATTTTATCTTCTTTTAAAGCTATAATTAAGAATACATAATCTTTTCCATCCTAACTTCTGGCTTACATTTATTAAGCTGATGTCTTGCATATTTGTTCTTTTTTAGAATAAAAGTCACTCGCTCTTAGACTGAGCAAAATTTTTTCAATGGGTCTTCAGTAGGAAAATGATAGAAAACATGGCATAATCCTCTCCATATCTTGTGAGATTTTCCCAACTTGAAAAATTCCTAAGCCACTCTTCAGCATATGGATGCAAAGATTAATTTCTAATGACAGAAAACTGCCCTGCATTGCTGCAAGTGAGGAGGGACGGCTATTTACCACTCCTGCCACACCAGCCAACCTCTAGAAATGCATCTGACCAAAACAAAAGATAAAAGACAAGTGTAACAATCTGTATTTGTATTTTATTAACGTTCAAAGTGGGTTGCCTTTTCATGTTAATAGGCTTTTAATGATTTTGCATGGGAAAATGTCCTGTTTAAAGAAAGAGGGAACAGCTGATAAGTTCAAATACAGGAAAAATAATTCAACGTAACTCCTGTAGCACGGCAGCATATTGAAATTTATAATGTAACTTGTGCTGCCTCAGTTGTGAAATGCCCTCATCTTTATTCCACTCCATACAGTTTAGTAGCCAGCTGAAAGACTGTTGCTAATAACTGTTTATCTTTAGTACCTTCACTAACAGCATTATTTTGCAGCCCATTTTCAACACACGCTGCATTTTAGAAATAGACCCTGTATTAGATCACATCATAAGAGCCTCTATCCCAGAGGGCAGGAATAAGCTGCTTAAATAACTTCATTATTGCCTTTGTGAATGCTTATATGGGCCATCCCGAGGCTTGTAGCTTGTCGGACGATGGGGCTGGATTGCTGAAGCCGCTTACCTGCTATTAACAGCAGCAGTGGGGACACCAGTGTAGGGGGGTTTCTTCACATACCCCCGCCTGCAGCCACCAGCAGGACCTGCCCCGGTGTCATTAGCGCTGCGTTGTTTGGGAACACGCTGATGGCTGACGGCAGGTTGGCCTCTGACATATAGGTAATTCTGAACTTTATTAAAGCTGCCTTTCACTTAAGCTAAAGGGAGGAAGGATTGAGAGCCGAGGGGGGGCTAAATTCACTAAAAAGGAAGCACCTAAAATCAGAAGCACAGTAGATAAATGAGTGCAGAAAAAATAATTCACTTGCCGTCTTGCTGCTGTTTGCCCCGTCTTTTGAAAGCGCAGTGAAACTCCATTTCTGTGCCTTTAGATGAAGAGCAGAGTGGGATGTGACTTACGGGCCTTACCTTACGTGAGGAGGAATTGCTCTCCTAATCCATCAGACAGGTAAATTGCATTGCATTTAGCCAGTAAAAGGTGGATATTGGAGGAAACAGCCCATTAAATTACCATTTACTAGTCCTAGAGAGATGTTTCTGAAGAAATAGATCACAAAGGTGTGAGAGAGCAACCAAGTCTCTCGTCAACTCCTGGTTTTCAGTTTGGAAGAAAGACAGCGGTGCCCGGCTCTGGATGAGTCACAACAGCTTAGAGTAAGTCCCTTTAAGATCTTCTTATTCATTACTGCACAGGTGAGAGACAGGTGTGCTACACGTGTCATGCGTTACATGCAAGTGGTATCTTGGGTGCTGTAGGGGACCTTTCCAAAATGCCTACTGATAAGTGGGGTTAGACCCAAGGGCAGAGGAGGGGCTGCCTCCACCCCAGGACACACAAGTGCATGTGCTCTCAGCCACCCCCTCACCAGCCCTGGAGGTAAAGTGGGGTTATTACTCCTATTTTGGGTTTTGCTGGCGTTTCAAACCCTAGCAAAGGCTGGGTGAGGTGGTGGGGCCATTGTCTGGCTGGACTTGTGGGGAGGTCAGAGGCAGGCTGGCGGCGGGGGGCTGCCCTCACACCCAAGTTGTTTCGGTCCTGGGGAACGTTCCAGTCCTCCGGCCCACTCTTCCTCTCCCCGGCCCCTTCGGGAACCACTTAGCTCGTTAGCACAGCAGAAGACTAATCAAGCTGCAGCATTGACTACTTTTCCAGCTGTAGGAAGAAAAAACCCAAACCCTAAGTTTGGATTCTAGTCCGGGGACTCAGGCTGCCTCTTCCAGATGAAGTTTCACGCTGTGGAGCTGATGGCTGTTGGAGGAGAGGGTGTTGTGTGTGAGGTCCTGTCTCTCAGGACTTCAGTAGAAATCCCACCTTCTCAAGAGCAAAAAAGTTGTTTGTTTTTTTTTCTTTGTCCCATTTCTTCCACTCTGCTCCCACCAACAGAATTCTGCTCAAGGTTTCCCTTTTGATGAACTGGCATTCTTTTCTTGAAGAGAAATAGGTTTTGTTGAAAAATTCCCAGTCAGCTATATCCAGGATGATTGAAAAACTTCCCGGAGAGCCAGTCCTGGTAGCAAACAGCTCACAAACACGTCCCTCGGGACCTGAACAGGTCCTTCAGAAACAGCTCAGGGGTGCTGCAGATCCGATGCCACAAGCAGAGGGGAGGGAAACCCAAGGGCTGGATGTCAGTTAGTAAAAAAAAAAAAAAAAAGAAAAAAAAAATGTATAAAATTGAACACTTGACTTTGGATGGCCGTATCTTATGGAGAGAAAATCCAGCCACTGAAACAGCCCCCTTCCACTTTTCCTCATTTAAAAATGCAAGTTGGAGTGGGAGCTGGCATCCCACTCCCTCTGCAGGCCCCCATGCTGCTAGCCCCCGTGGTGGGACCACGCTTCACCCTGAGGCTTCCCAAAACAGTGAGAACACTTGTTCTAGTATTAGGAAAACTTGTCTGGTTTTACAATGAAGGAGCCAGATTTTAAAATAAATCCAGTCTTTAGAAAGCAATGCAAATCAGTACCTCACATCATGCAGTACCGTACTTCTCATTTTATATAAGCTAAAATTTCAGTAACAAATGTAAACTATATATCAGAAAATATTGTATACCTTTAGAACTGAAGTAAATATCCAAGTTGTTTGGGTTTTTTTGTTTGTTTGTTTGCTTACTTTAATTGCAACATTCTTTGTGAATTGTGTTTTTTCCTAATTTACAATCCTGAAAATTTGTTCCGTCACATTTGGTACATCCCTGAGATCCAGATCTGAAAAGCACTCGGATGTCTTACTTAAAAATTCCTCTAACACTTAAATTTACAAGTTTACAAGTTTGAATCTTAAAAACCACTTAGTATCTGTGTAGCTTTATTACTGATTGATACAAAAGTGATGGAGCTTTTTCCACCCTCTGCAAGTTATAAAAAAACATATAAAGCACTGATCAGGTTTTCATCAAGCCTCCCAGCAAAGATAAAAACCAAACACACTTGACAGATACAGTGAAAATCAGCCAAAAAGCAAAATGAAAACAATTTTAAAATTGACTCTGTTTGACAACTAAAATTTTCAATCCTAGCTAGTATCAGCTTTCAGGTTATAGATTGTCTCAAAGCATATGTTAATGTCACTGATAGGAAAGGATCACATAAAATCTGGATTTTTTAATTTCAGTCAAATTGCATGACAAAGCTATGAAAAGTGAGGCTTCTGGTGCTACCCACTCTTATGGAGTTAGATGGAGTTACGGAGTTAGATGTATTTTAGCAGTGATACTCCAATCTTAGGGCTTTGTAGAATTATGATAATTGTCATACTGTGAGATCTATAGATCAATATGAACATATAAATATATATTCGCTCATTCACACACTTTCTATGGAGTGAATATCTTTCACTCTGTTTTTTGTCATCGCTAAGCTGATTAACCCGAATTGAATTTGTTAATGCAAAATACGGTATTTTTTCTATTAACACATACAAATCCTTGCAGAAAGGTTCCTGGCTAAAGTATGATGTTTCTGGTCCAAGCTGGGAGGAAAGAGGAGGAGGAGGAGGGAAAAGAGGAGCAGGGAGGAACATTTCTCCTTTTCCTCCCACGGTGGGTGAGTGTCCAGGGCCCTCCCTGGAATACTGAAGACCTTGATCCGAATCAGACCTCCCTGGCTTCAAACTTGGCAGGATGGTATCTGGGATAAGAGTTAGTTGGGAAGGACTCTGAGTTTCTTCTAATGAAGTAATTTTATACTGTCATTTTAGATAATTACTCATTGGCACAGGGACTCAATCTACTTTTCCCGAATCCCAAGTGAAAATGCTTTACTCCAGCCTTTTCCAGGCTTTTAAATCTGTTTGTGGAAAACTTCCCAAGGTCTTGGGTTTGCCTTGAATTATGGAATATAAAAAAGTTTGGATTCTTAGAAACTCCCTGGGGAGGGAAAATATTTCCCTTTCAACTCTAGTAAAAAAAAAAAAGAAAAAAGTTTATTTTCTTTTTTACTCATTTTAAATGTAGCTAAGAGATTGATAATTCATTTCTGAAAGTCGTCTTTTCATGGAGCAATTGATGTACAAATGTTAGCAGATTAAACAAGCTGGTCTCTCTGTATTGGCAAGTGCTGCAGAGAGCAGGCCTGTAAATAGATTGAAAAGAAAAAAATGCTGGGAAATGCTTGC
Organism: Larus michahellis; assembly: GCF_964199755.1. Classification (NCBI taxonomy): domain Eukaryota; kingdom Metazoa; phylum Chordata; class Aves; order Charadriiformes; family Laridae; genus Larus; species Larus michahellis. The sequence goes on along the minus strand of NC_133896.1, from coordinate 34,045,090 downwards.
CATGAAATTAATTATGTGTTTAAGAAGGAGGAGCTGATTTCTGTAAAACCAAGAATGCTTTTTAATCTTCCAGAGTGGTTCAGAGATTCAGTCCTCAAGTGGAAGAAGTCCTAGACACCAGCCCTAATGTGTTGGTAAGCAAAGGACACGGACCAGTGAATAAGAAGACAATATGTCTTTTATAAATACATAGAGACAGCTTCATCTCTGTAATGTATTCATCATGCAGCAGTAAAAGCACTTTGGCCCCATGTCTTGAGGAGCATTCAAGTTTTACTGTGATTGCAGTGTGTTGCATGTCTTGCTTGGTGTTACTGCACACTCAATATATCTTTTGGGCTTGTAATTGGGATGTGTTGGGGGGTATTTCTTTATACTTAAATAATCATGAGCCAGATTTTCAAGGAGTGTCAATATGTCTGGCTGCAATGGAGTCAATGGGACCAAACTCCTTTATACCAGCTAAGGATCTGGTCCTGTGTGCGTAAAAAGAACCTAATGAGGGAAGGACCCATCTGCCTACTCAGAGGTTTCATGACCTACTTGGGCAGCTCTCCTCCTCGTTGTTCAGCAAGGCTCCACTGGGCTTCTGCTTCTTCATCTCCTTGGTCTCCCCTGAATCACTCAGTAAAGCAAATTCCACCAGAGAGAAAGACGGCTACTTCTGCATATATTAATAATACGCAGTGCTATAAATGATTAATAAAAGATACCACTGACTTTGAGTTATGGTGTAGTAATTCACGCTTAGCTGTTTAGGTGGCTCTCAGCCTTCATCCTGGCGTTGCACAAGGCACTCGGGATGAATGATTACCCTGTCACGTGGGCTGTTGTTTCCAGTTGCTTAAATTGAGCACTGCGCATATCGGACGGGATCATACCTCTGATTATGGCACGCCAGAGAGACTTCATCCACCACATGGATGGTCAAAATCAAAATGATCAATTTTTCAAATTGCTCAATGATGCATCTCTGGTAACGTTGTTAGCCATAGACTGCAACGCTCTGTCCTTCCTCATGCTGGGGATCTAGAGCTGGTCCAAAGAGGTACTTAAACTTGTGATCATCTTTCATCACATGTGCAGAGATTTTGGTGGGTCCTATGAAGTGCTTAGTGCAGACTGACATCTTGCTGCTCCTCCAGTGATGGATGAGGTCATGTTGTTTTTTTCCAGCCGTTCGCTCCACGGGAAGTCACTGCACTTTCTGCTGTGCCCCTCTGTTGTCTCTGCGATGTTTGTGTCTGTGTGAGATCTATCCCTAAAAAAGGAATACTTCATTTTTAAAAATCTTTGCAAAGATGAGATTGGGTTTTAAAGAAGAGAAGAGAAAAAGAAAACTGAGAAGTTGGGGCTTATTAAATTAAATTGTCTATGTGTGATAGAGAACAGAAGCAGAAATACGACCTTGCCTGATCACCTGCAGACAACTGAGACAGTTCCTGTTTACCTCCAGGTGATTCACCACATCCCAATGTCAATCAAAATGGATCAGACGGATCACACCTGAAAAGTGCCAGTTTTTCTCTGTTAAATACAAAGGGATCCTAAGGTGGCTTACTTAGATAAAGTTGTCTATGCTCCAGAGCCCTAAAACTTGGGGATGAGAAGCTTAGCCTTTAAATCCCTGTTTTCCCCATCCTCTATCACATTCTGTTGGGGTGACAGTACACAGGAGTTGTTCTATATGCTCTCTCTTCAGCACAGGTGAGTGAAAGGCCACAGTCATCACTAACATCCTGTTCATCAAATAATAGTCAGTGTTAAAATGCTGTAATTAAGGAGTTAACTCTGCTGATGTGGAGCTTGTAGGGGTGTAAAATTCCCACAGAAAACTTGTCCGTGATGAACGTCTGCAAATGGGAGGTGGAATGTCTGATTGGGTTGTCCCAGGTGGAAGTATTTAGATCCACAACTGACGCCTCCTTCGTCTTCAGGAGGGAGGCTTCAGGAAAGAGTTTGGTGCCTTTGTGCTGGTTTCTGAGTGAAACAAACCTTTCAGGGGAAACAATGCTAATAGAGTCATCGCTTTGGCACATGAGCCCTGCTGGAAAGAAAGTCTGTTAATCCCCTCTATAGTCTCTCTATTTATACCCTTAGGCTGCACATAAACTGGCCAAGTACAAGAACAAAGGCAGACTAGAAATATCTCCTGTGACTGTTGTTCTCATGAGCTATTATCCCCTTTATTAAGGATCAGGCTAAGAACAACCTCTGTTAAGGACAATGTTCTGCGAAGAAATGTGATTATCATGCTGATTTAGGTGAAACTTGGCCCTGTGGCTTGCCTCTCCCTCTGCCCTCACTGCCCATTTTTCTTATTGTGCTTTTAAGTGGTGGTGCCATCAGCCAGGCTGGAGGAATGCATAGACCCCAGCCTTGTCCCTTGCTCGGGGAGCAAGCCTGGGGGCAGCTGGGTTTGCACATGCACCAAGATGAATATCAGCCTGGAAGTACAGACCGTCTTGTCAGACATTACTTTAAGACATTCAATAATATGATTTTTGCAATAAAAAGGGGAAAAAAGTATCTTGGACTACGTATTTGTGTATCACCTTAGAGATGGGATCTTCTAGAGAAGGGCGAGGATTGGGACTGTTCACCAGATCACTGGTGTTCTTTTTTGTTTCTTTAAGTACGATCATTTTAGAAATTAATGTATTTGATACTTCATGTTTCTTTATTATATCGGAAGCTCATTAATAGTTGTGATTATCTTCTCTGCGGTTTTTATTTCATTAAAATAAAAATCCATGTCAACATCCTGTTTCACCATGACTGAATGGAAATGTACCTTCTTGACCTGGAAGGCTGTACAGCCCAGGTTCCTTTGTGTCAGTCAAATCCAAAGAGGAAAATGGGCCAAAGATGGCTTTTCTGATCTTTCTGCAAAGCACATTTCCAGAGGCTTTTGGAGAACCTCATTCTCCATGGAAACACACTATCGACTGGGAAGACGCTTTGTAAATGTAGAGTGCAAACAACTCCAGTGGTTTTGCTAGAGAAAAAGGAGAGAGGGAAATTCATCATACTTGGCTGTACTGCACATGAGATTTCCTTTTTGGAAAGCTGTTTGTCTGCATCGAGAATAGCTGTGATGTACCTTATGTTCCTGCAGTCAGTATTGTTAAAAATATTTGATTAGATTTATCTGTAACAGTTTTACAAACTGTGACCAAATGTACCATTTCCATTCACATATTAGAAGTATAATTGAGGATTAATCATTAGGTAACATGGATTTAAGGAGTCTATGAACTGAATGATGGAGATTCCTGAAGTATAGCAGTAAATTACTTTTTCAGACTATGTGGTTACAATTTTCTAACCCTTCCAGTATTGGATAATCAAAAATTTTATCTACAGGATACCCTGACCTTTCAAGTCATAATCCCATTTAAGGTCAGACAACAGGAATAAACGAAATCAATTCAAAGAGCAACATATTAATTTGTGGGATTTTTTTATATTTGTTGAGCTATGATACTCATTTGTGAAATGAAAGCAAGCTACTATAATAACAGCTTAATTATAGATAGGCCAGATGAGGCTGTTGGTATTTGAAGACAGAGGATGTTTATATTTAAAAAGATGAAATTCCTGTCACAGTGGAAAGATAAAACAAAAAAAGACAACGAGATAAAGAGTGGTAAGTGTTTAGGCTTATGCCTGAGGCTGGTCGGGGCCAGATGTTGGACTTAGATAAGGTGGTGGAGGATTCTTATGAGGATGCTGCTGCTGAGAAAGCCCACCAGTGCGGGGCAGAGAAGAACTGCCCTGATGCCATTCTGACCATAAACTACAAAGTATAAGTATAGTCAGTCCTTTTTCTTTGCGAGATGAAGTGAAAGCCAGAAGTAACAAGAGAAAGCAAAGATTTGGGAATTTTTGCACAAATGTGACTCATTCTGGGATTTCAAAGTGGGTGAGTCGAGTATTTCTAATTTTTGTAAAAGCAAGACAAATCAGAGTTTGTTTATAAGGTCACGTGTGCACAAATCAGGCAATCCTGCATCTGGAGGAGGGAAAAGCAACCCATCTCAGAGTCAAGGTTGAAGCATCTTATTCCTGGGTGAAGAAGAGCAAAGTTGGAGAGTCTATTGTCCACCACGCTGAAGATTGTTTCTTTGGGCCTGACTGTCTGAATCCACAGCTTGTCTCTGCCTGTTAAATCACCCTCCTGGGAGGGTGTTGAACAGAGCTACTAACACCCATGTAGGAGCTACAGTAGCAAATATGGCAGGAGAACCACTGGGAATATCTTGACTGGTTATTGTTAAGAATTTCTTTCTCTACGAAATAAGGTCTATTTAAATATTTCATAAGTTTTTATTTTCCTGAGAATTCACTTTTAATTGAAGAGAGCTATCTGGAAAACGGAAGTGATCTTCCCGAGCTGGCTCTCTGCCAGCGTTGTTAGTGTCTCTTTGAGAAGCCACTTCTGAGAACAAGCCTTGCTCCTTCGCAGGTCCGCCAGCGTCTTCCTGGCCAAGCCTTGGTGGATGTTCAGCTTCCTCAGGGGGCTTGAATTCAGCCCCCTTTCACTTTCCCTCTGGCCTCGGCTCTACATTTTGAAGATTTGTACTCACAAGTTAAGACATCACATATTGCTCACTCCTGCTCTAACAAAGACCAGATTTAATATTAATCTTTGTTTACTCGACCATAGAAGCTGCATTCAGTCTAAGATCTTTTAAATTTAATACTGATAAATTGAGCACTTTCTTAATGTATGTTCACATTCTGTCTTTGTTACATATGTGCTGTACAAATATGATGCATTGGCTTTGTAAACACAGAAAGACAAGGGAAAAAAAAAAAAGCCTTTGCAAACCAAGTTACTTTTCTGTGAAGTAATGGAGCTGTGAGAGCTGCAGTTCTTCCTATGCGAGGCTGAGGATGGCTCTGCTGAACTAATTCATCATTACCCCTGAAAGGGCAGGTCCGATCTCCCAGCTTCTGGCTGTGTTCTCCCTCGCCCCTTGTGCTGGTTCTGGAGCTGGCTGGATCTGTAACGAGCCGGTTTCACTTGCTAATCCAGAATAGAACTGAATAGGTAAAAATGGAGTCAATTTTCTGCTGGGTTGGTGAGTTGGGTCATCTTCAAAAAGGGCCTGAGGAATGCTGTGCAGAAGTGCACGGTGAAGGCTGATGGAGAGGGGGAGCAAGGACCCTTTTGGTAGCAGAAATCTGTTAGACCCACTCAGCTGCCTCTTCCATCCCAACCCAGGATGTGGGTCCGTGAGAGTTTAAAGCAATCCGAATGGGTGCTGCTGTCCTGTCCTGCTGTGCCGTGACGTGGTGCTCTGCTCTTTCCTTGCACCAGCAGTGGTGTCCATCTGGCCCCGTGATGAGCTGGTTCACTGTGCTAGAAGGGTAGACAAATATTTAGTAGTTGTATCGTTTTAGTTAGGTCTCTCCCAGTTTTGCATCCTGAGCTGGTTCTCCAGGCTGTCAAATGAGCACAAGTGATAGCAGAGAAATGTGTGGGAAAGTTTTCTTGGGGACACAGGAGGCGGTTGAACCACAACAAAGGTGGCTTAGATTAGTTGAAACTGTGAGCTGCAGTTCCACAACATATTTGTTTTCTGCATTTCTGTTTCCCCTTTGCTTGGATGAATTTTGGAAGCACAATTACATTTTCTGACTGATTTTTCAGCTGTACAAACCCATATGTATACAATGGACCTAACTCTGATACCTGGCTTGCAAAAATCTCTGCTTGCCCACAGGATGCTGAAAGTAGCCTACAAGGAGAATCTATCTAAAGAGCAAAGGGACATTAATAATTTTAATAAGATCATACAGAGACAGGAAAAACAAAACCCGAATCACCAACTCATGTTCACTCATCAAAAACGTCCACAGCTGATGAGGTAAAATAATTAGCAAATAACTTACCTTAGACTCTGATAAGGCTAAACTGGATTGTAAGAAATGGATGAACCTGTGTTTCCAAGCCCCTCCATATGTCAAGTACAGCGGTGAGAAAAAGTCCCAGCACCGTTCCCATATGTACCGTAGATCATATTTTAACTGCTTGCTACTTTGGGCATCCTTCTCCTAGTAAGGTCCCCTGTACTTGATTGAGTTTGTAGTGTGGGTGATACCTCGGTGAGCTATGCACACCTTCTGTGTGCCCGGGACTGCTAAAGGCCGTTGGAGAACTAGAGCAGTCATTGTCTTTGATTTAGTAGCAAAACCTGTTTTCATTACTTGGTCTCAAGTCCTGAGAACAGCCCAAATCCTCCAGCACTGGTGCTTTCAATAAGACATTGTTTGCTCTGCTGCGGCTGGCTGTCAATAAGATGTCATTGCTTTAGCTGCAAGATAAGAAAGGATTTGTTAATGGCTCCTCTTGGGGGATGGTGACATTTTTTTCCCCTTATAGATCACTGGGGAAAAAATATGGGAGCAAGCTGGCAAGGAAAGAAAATCAGTTCACCTTATTTTTTGTATTTATGCCTCCCAGTTAAAGCTTTAAGTTATGGAGGGCACAAATGCAGCCTTTTTCTTTTATTTGTAGTCATGTGTGAAAACAGTGATATAACAAGCAATGTGCATATTGCACATACCTTTTTAAGAGAAAAAAAAAGATACTTTAGCATGTCTTTAAAAGCAATCTGCTGTGAGCTGTAACAGGTCTATAACCTAACATTAACTGAAGTACTGTACTCCTCAAGAGGCAGATCAGTTTTTGCCTTTCCCAGATCTAACTAAGCAGTTACTAATTAACAGCAGGTACGGCAAAAATTTTTGCTTTGGCATAGCTGTCAGTGCCGTAACCCAGGGGCTGCGCGGCTGGGGATGGAGCTGCTCTCGCCCTCGCCCAGTGACCTCTGCCCCTGGCCAAAACCTCCTGTAAATAGCCCTGTCTGGTGTCACCTGTGCCCCCGGCAGCAGAGCAGGCTTCTGCAGGCTGCCCGTCACAAAAATCCCTGGTCATCGTGGGGTTTGCAGAGACAAGGTGACATTTTGGCAATATTTGGAAATAACGATGCCACGTTCTTTGCAAAGCCGCATTTAAGACAACGGTTAAGGGCCAAATCCTGCCCATTTTTAGCTGCCTGTATAATCTTGTCGTTATCCTGTATAATCTATGTAGTTAAAGTTATGAGCACCCAGAGGGCCTGTCTCAACTTGAAAATTCTCTTGGCTTCAGGTGAAGCTTGAGCTCAAGGCACAATAGCTACCCCTGAATAGGGATATTCAGAGGACCCAGACCAGGTGCCAAGACCAGCCCAGGCATTTGCAGTTGTGCAGGGGACTCTTAAAGGCACAGCCGGGTCAGACGGATAACCAGCTCAGGCAGGCAGGCAAGTCCCTTCTTTTTTTCAACTCATTAAAATAATCAGAGTGTATCTGATTGTGTTTCGGTAGATTTCTGGGGCTGGAGACTGCCTTGCTGCTGGGCTGCCTCTCGCACTGCCCCGTCCCACTGCTGCACAAAGAGAGGGGTTGGCAGGAGGAGGCAGAGCCCTGCCTGCTGATGTTGGCACAACCACCAAAATAGTTTTACGGGACAAGTCACCTTAACCCCTGGCTCACCTCTTGGGAGCCAGGCTGATCTCAGATCTGTAAAACACAAGAACGTGAAAAATTCATCGACCCTTGGCGTAGGGGACGGATGTTCAGGGGTGAATGCCAGGCTGGGGGTATTGGTCACTATTTCCACTGTCTTGCCAGGCTCCGGCAAGCGAAGACCCCGCAGTGCCCTTGCCACAGAGGCTTACGTGTGGCACTGCCCAGGCTGAGCAGCCAGACCGGTTTAGAAAATGACTGCATGAATGAGCACAATACGGCTGTAACTGGAGACCAAATGGGATCCCAGAGAATGGGGCGGTAAGGTGATAGCTGCAGCTGGCTGCGGCTCCCAGCACCACTTATTTAGCCACTTGTTGCATGACATCCACCCAGAAGCTGAGAAATGATGCGAGAGGCTTACGTGGATATCACATGAATAGCTAAAAAAAATAATCAATATTGTATTAATGCTATCAGAGTTGGCTGTAATTTCCCTCATGTTGTACAATTTAAGAATTTGAGTTGTGCTGTGGTTTGTTTTTTTTTTTTTTTTCTTTCCTACAATCTCTCTCTTCATATGCTAGAGGTGGCTTTTTGGTTCCCTGGCCTGTGCTCCCTGCACCATGAAACACAGTGGGATTTTCCCCGTGGTCCGTGTCGTATGCTTTATCTTCTTTTTCTTTCTCTTCAGCATTTAGGAGATTACCATAGCCTATCTATTTATAGACAATAATATATTCTGATACAATTGGATGGAAGACTTTTTTCTTTACTGGAAAAGAGCATCCTGCAGCGTGAGGCAGGCTGGGAGTTACGTTCTTTACAGCTGGCAGAACACCCATCTGTGTGTGCTTGAAAGAGGGTAGGGGATACGTGTTCACATGTGCACTTCCATACCCTGTGCTAGGACTGCCTGGAATAACCGGAGAATTGAAGAATTCATTCTAAAAGAGAGAGAATTGATTAAATTTCTTTGCATCATTGCTGATGGATAAACTGTAACTTTAATCACAGCGATTGGCATTGCTTTTACAGGATAGTTGTACCAGAAAATGCGATAAAAATTGTAGAAAGGAACCTTAAAAGGCTCTTGTTTTGATGCACTTCCAGCTTGCAAATAAAAAACACTTTCTTCAACTTTCCTGGAAAGAATTTGTCACTATTATCAGGCTATTAAGATACATTATTTTCTTATGAGGAACGTATTGCCCCAAGCCACATGGAGATTATTTATGATTAACTACAAGCATATCTGTGCTGGTTTTGACTGGGATAGAGTTAATTTTCTTCATAGTAACTAGTATGGGGCTATGTTTTGGATTTGTGCTGAAAACAGTGTTGATAATATAGAGATGTTTTAGTTACTGCTGAGCAGTGCTTACACAGAGTCAAGGCCTTTTCTGCTGCTCACGCCACCCAATAGGCTGGGGGTGGACAAGAAGTTGGGAGGGGACATAGCTGGGACAGCTGATGCCAACTGACCAAAGGGATATTTCACACCATGTGAGGTCATGCTCAGTATATAAAGCTGGGGGAAGAAAAAAGAAGGGGGGAGATGTTCGGGGTGATGGTGTTTGTCTTCCCAAGTAACCATTACATGCTTTTCTAGAGATGGCTGAACACCTGCCTGCTGGTGGGAAGCAGTGAATGAATTCCTTTTTTTTCTTTGCTTGCATGCGCAGCTTTTGCTTTACTTATTAAACTGTCTTTGTCTCAACTCATGAGTTCTCTCACTTTTACTCTTCCAATTCTCTCCCCCGTCCCGCTATGGGGGGTGTGAGCGAGCGGCTGCGTGGGGCTCAGCTGCCAGCTGGGGTTAAACCACAGTATCTTCTCAGCGTTTTGTGTTACTGATCCATGGTTGAGGTCCATATAAATGCAAATAAAAATGAAGCTCGCAGCCACCAGCGCTGCTCCCCTGTATAGGAAATGCAGCCTTATTTATTAGACTCGAAATGACAGGTGGGTATACCAGAGAAAAATCTAGCCTTGGTGTGAATTGCTGATACCTTTGCCGACATCTCTGGTGATGTGCAGGTGGAGGCGAGGAGGGGTGTACCAGGTGGGGCAGAGCACAGCTTGCCTGCACCAGGCATGTACTGGCTATCCAAAATAAGCACAATTCATCTGCTCTGTGACAGAAAGAACTAAAACTAAGCAGGCATCACCAGAAGTAATATGCTACTTTGGCTATTTGTGTATTAAGTTGAAAAATGCTAAAGCCTGTTCTTTGAAGGGTGTTAAAAAAAAATATATTAGTCAGTTTAAAAACACACCGTCCTCACATAGATTTGGCCTATGATAGTACTGTATCCTTCTGCTTCTAGGACAATAACCCTTATTATGCTTCACCACGAAGTTTCTTTTGTTCTTGCTCTGAGAAAGCCAAATCGATGAAAAGAGCGTCAGAACAGCTTGGGTACGGGCATCTGTATGACACATAGCCCTTAGTCAGCAGAAAGCAGGTTGGAAGTGGTAGTACCCCCGCTTCCACAACTATCCTAAAGCTCCTGAAAGCAGATCTTGGGAATCCCTAAGGGAAATAAACCCAATGCACCTCAATGCAAAGAAGACCTCAGTTTAAAATTATTCTCTAACCTTCCTGTTCTCTAAGTCTTAGAAATGAATTTCCTCGAAGTAGAGACAAAGGGTCAGAGCAGAAGCTCATGGCTGGATGAGCTGGGAGAACTCATCCAAACTGATGGCTGGATGTCAGGGAGACACAGAGAGAGTGGACTGCCCGGAGGTGGGAGCATCACAGACTCGATCCAGATGAAGAAATAAATGATGACTTTGAAACATAACACAGGGTTTATCATGACAGAAGTGAAAGGGTATAAAGACCTAAACTATTTATTTGTATGAGAACATAATGGTCCTTGTCATCGACTTGGTGTTGAAAGGAATGACTTCCATCTAGAGGATGCAGAAAAACCAGGAGATAAATTTCAGTACGAGTAACAGTTTAATGGAAAAAGATTGAAAAAGAGGAGGAATATGGAAATTAGACAGGGATGACATTGTAAGAATTTAAATGTGACATTTGGCAGCAGCAGTATCGTTCGTGGAAAAACAAACAATGCTAATCAACATCAGATGTATTGTTATTTTAAAATAGACTTTATTTATTGACAATAAATATACAATCTTAATATTCAGAAACCAATAGCAAACATTCTTAGAAAAAAATACAAAAAAATACATTCTTACATTCTGCATTTTATCAACATACACAGAGTCTAAAACAGTGGCGACGGTCTCTAATTAATGGTGCTTGTTAAGGCAATGAAATAGTCATTGGTCCAAATTCATCTTGACTTCAACAGATCTGTATAAAGTGAGAGTCTGGCCTACACATCAAGTGTAAATAAGAGTAAAATTGATTCATAGTTTAAAACAAATGTTAATTTTCCCTTCAAGCAGATGTCTAAATATTATTAAAGTCACCTAGACTAAAAAAAATAAAAAAGAAGTTACAAATACTCATGTTGGCAACTGCCCCCCCAGCATTTTGTTCTGATGTCTGTGCAGAGCTCCCTGTGAACAAGCAGAGCACATTTCAGCAGTTGGAGGTAGAGGCTACAGAAATTGCACAGCTTAAATCAAACTATTAAGATGCAATTATTAGGCACACTGTTGGTTTTCCCGTTCTTTCTCTCTCAATCAGAACTGGGCTGTGAATAACACTGTGCACGTGGTAAGCTGAACTGAATTCCTGATATGATGGCTTCCGAAATGAAATGTTACAGCTACATTAGCACGGAGTGTGGCACTTCAGAAGCAAATCGCCAGAGCAAAAAGTAGAGGTTGACTAGGTGATGCCCATGCAGTACTCACCGCTCTCTTCAGCCTAGCTCTGGTTTTAGCTCTCTGGACCAAGTGCCTGCCAGAGACCATTAAGTGCATATCTAAAACCTGCCTTCTGGTTCAGTTTGAACCAAGAGGAATCCAGTCCATGTGCCCTGAGACCGGTCTGTGATGGGAAGCACTGCCCAGAAAGTGGGGACAAGTGGAAGACTAGTTTCAAAAGCACACTCCTGATCTGAACAAAAACGGTAATGTAGAAACATGCCCAAAGCTGATTAGGATTTTATTATGGGAGGAGCCCAAGTCATAGATACATACACTTTGCTGATGTAGCAAGTTTTTTAAATCATTATTTTAAAGTCAGGAATGTAAACTCTTGATGACACTCAGGGCCAAATCCTCCTTTAGGAAATGCTGCCAAATGATGTAAAAGGGGGCAACTGAGAGAGGCCACAGGGACCAAACAAGGAACAGAAGGCACTCCTGAAAATCAGCCTCAAGCTCTGCCACTTCATGGCCCCAGGCAAGGCACTCAATTCCTTTGTTTCCTAGTCTCTTTACCTCTCAAAGAGGGCAATAAATGCTTTCTTAAGACCAAATAATTACCTGAAATGGTCCATTTTGTGCTGCACTTTTTTTTTCCCCTTTATCATAGGATGCTTCCTTGCCTGCCCCAGCCCTCCAACACCGCACCTGATAAGGTATTTAAGGCACACTGGTGCTGTGATCACTGATGGGGGTATGAAAACGGCATCTCTCAGCTGAACACAACTGCAGACCAGGAAGGGCCAGTTCAAAGCTAATATCAAAAGCTCCAAGTCTGAAAGGAGCTGACTGGCCTTTCTAACCAAACTCATTTTGCACAGGGAAGTCCTGAGTACTTCACTAAAAGTTTTCCATGAAACAGATTTTTTGGACAAATCTTGCTTTAAAAACAAGTTTGGTATATTATGCAGTGACCGGACCAGAGCCAATGTGTACAAACTGAAATACAGGAGGTTCCCTCTGAACAACAAGAAACACTGTGAGGGTGACCGAGCGCTGGCACAGGTTGCCCAGGGAGGTTGTGGAGGCTCCATCCTTGGAGATATTAAAAAGCCATCTGGACACAGTCCTGGGCAGCCGGCTCTCGGTGGCCCTGCTTGAGCAAGGCGGGGTTGGGCCACATGACCTCCAGAGGTCCTTTCCAACCCCAGCCATCCTGTGATCTGGGGAAAAGGTCAAAGGTATTGAGGGGATATATTTTGATATGAAATTCTGTCTTTGCTTAGAAACTTCTGAGCGTTTGTCCATCCACCCAATTTATATTTGCTTACTGGTAAACTAAAGACTTGTCACGATTCTGATGCAACCAAAACAAATGGCAAAGGGTAGAATTCCCTGTGAAAAGAAGCACTGTTTCAATCACTGCTCTGGTTGACTTGTTGTTTACAGTTACGGTTTATCTTCTTTTTCTGTCCTCCGTCTTTTCTTGCCTCAGGTGATATCTGCTCAAAGTTTTCTGGGCATTATAATAAGTAAGCTTCAGTCCTTCAGCGTCAGAAATGCAAGCGGTTCTCTGGAACCTGTGTTTCTTTCTTGCATCTTTCCTTGATTTTTGAACCAAGCTTTCCCCTCACGTTCTTCCATGCAATCGTGCAAAGTCTCGCTGAGTGAAAGCTCGTGTATCATGACTGCTGAAAGGACTCCCCTCCTGCGCTACCTCTTCTGGTTTAAATGTTGCTGTTTCAAAGGATAGGCTTGAGGAACACAGCAGTCAGTATTTGGAAGTTTTGCTACAAAATTCAGACTTTTGGTTCCTTCTGATTATTAGTGGGATAAAGTACATCTTATAAATGCTATTTAGTTTCTACAAATGAATTTCTTAATATATAAACAAGTATATGAATAATCTGCCTAAAAATTCTGCATATCTATTACATTTATGAATAGTACAAAATTAGAAATGCAACAGTAATCTCCTGGTTTACAAAGTACAGGCATTTTTTTTTTTTTAACACAATTTTTGTTTTCAGAATTTGTAGAAATTGGTCCACTAAAACTGTTAAAAGACAAAGCAAGTAATAATCTGGTATATCACTGCTGCAGACACAAAGCGGAGCTCTACATACATGCTTAATCTGTAATTCCCCAACTCCCAGTTTGCAACCGGAGCCAAAATAGCCAAGCAGATCTGCAGCCTAATTTGAAGATGACTGATGGCTCTAGCACAGGCATCCACACCTCTAACATCTTTCCTACTTATTTAAAGCTTCATAACATGGTTAAGGCATATTAAATGGTTTATTCCAATCTTCAGTTTCAGTAGATTCATGGTCTCGTCAGAATTCACTTTATCACACAATGTTGTATCACAACAGGTCCAGCTGCACGTTCTTCCTATGTCGAAATATTTCAGGGAAGAGCATGGTGCTTCTGGTGTGGGAGAAATGCAAAAGACAGCCCTCCACAAATATTGATTTTGTACGTGAAAAGACTTTTAACACTCATTACTGCTACAGGTAGGAGGCCTTCAAGGCTATGGTCATTCAGAGCAGAATGGGCAAGTGAACTAATGGAAGTACATTGACTGCGGAAAGATAAAATGCCTGAGTTTTCTGCTCACTTGGAGTGCTGTAAAGTCAGTTTGTATGCATTGATTTCAAAGGCAATTCTCCTGTTTACACAGAGATTGATGAACAGGATGGGCTTACAGTCCTGCTGCTTCTTCTGATCCAAGTCCATGATTAATTGAAATATCTTGTTATCCATTTAAGTCTCAGTATGCATAGCTAATTCAGTGTAGCACACAACAGTGCTTAGTACGTCAATACCAATGGCTTAACAACACGATTTTGAGTTGTAATTGTCTTCTCTTTCCTTCATGTTTTGGCTTTTCCTCTTCATTTTAGAGTTAGAGTTTGCGTTAGCAAGTAATCAAAACTCCTTCAGAAGACATGATGGCATCGTTCTTGTTCTTGAGTTTTTATTCAAGTCAAACAAGAGATCTAATAGCTCATGCCTAAATAAAGTGGAAAGCACTCTATGTATTTGAGAATTAATCTGCATCGTTTTAAGATGATAAATAATTTTTATCTTCACATGTTAAAAAAATATGTCCTACTAAAGCTGTTTAAAAAGTTGGTAACTCTTATCTGAGTCACAGTGGTTGCATTTCTCCAAGGGAAACAGGTAAATGAGCAGGCAACAGTTGCAAGACACAATGTTTAGTAAAGGGAATTAATCCAAAGTGTTTGATTAGCTATTGGCAATATCCAGACAGCTATGAGTTGGCTAAATACTGTTATTCCATATAAAAAAGTACTTATTCAGCTTTAGGTCGGAAAGTGCTGTCAACTCTTTTGATAATTTTGTCGGCTATGTTCCCCATGGTTTTTTTCACAATTTTGAGATCGTTCTCATGCAAGAGTTTCTGTGTTAGGTACTTCTCTCGTTTGACCTTGCTCTTGGTCTTTTGCGATACATCCGGAATTACGTATGAAATAATAAAATTCACAAAGTATATGACATGCTGGGGAAGGTGAAAATGAAAAAATGTCAGTTAGGCTGAACAGGACATTATTATTATTATAAATGAAATGTCACATTATCTCTTAAGACTCTCAGCTGGTTCTGTACCGGCATCTATCACAGTGGAACAGTATTTTAAAAAGTGGACATGACTAGTGAGTAGAATAATTGTCCGATAAACAAGAATTTCTTGTTTATCAGAATTGATAAACAAGAATTTCTAATCCTGATTTTAACAAGGACTTCTCTACCTGCTTTGGGGAAACCCCAGTACCCAGTGCTTCCCCCCTGCATGTAAATAACAGTTGCAGTTTCTTTTAAAATTGTTTTAGGTTTGTTCAAATGACTCTGGGGCAATGGGCTTTGCTCTGCTATGGGAACTCTGATCTAACCAGTTGCATGTTTCTGATGACTTCAGTAGTGCCCGGATCAGGCCCTATAAAATTTCATTTTATAATGAAATAATACCTAATATTCCTCTACTTTAATCTTGGACTGACCCCCATCTTTCATAAGCCTAGACCGTAGCTGCAGAGCAAGCAGCAATTGCTTTTTCAGCATCTAGAGACTCACCGCTTGCAGTGACCATCTTTATAGACTTAACTCTGCTGGTGCACATGTATTATGTACACGTATTCATGAGGCTCTGCGCAAACTTTCTCTAAGTATATGTAAAAATGTTTTTGGTCTCACTTTCCCTTCTATTTCTGATACCAAAAATAATTTTACAGTTCTTGAGAAAAGAAACTGCAAACACATGGGACAATCCTCAGCTGATGTCATGACTTCAGAGTCTTTTTCTAATGGTGCTACACCTAATTTATGTCTCCCAAGCTCTTGCCCGTGCTAGCACACATCATCAGCTCTCTGTTAGCAGTGTCGGGACAGAATGTCTTTGAAGGATTTTCTGCGTGGAGAGGTGAGAAATTTAAATAAGTAACGCTCAAACCCCTGTAATCTTACCTCCATGACAATGATGAAAGCCAGCTTGGCTGCAATGACATGCCAGTAGTATATGTTGTGCTCATATTGGTGCTGGTGACCAGCAGGGTAGCGGAGATCCCGGTATCTGAAAGCAAGGCAGGAAAGTCAGGAGCAAGTCTCGGGCATCTCTGCAGTACGGCACTGTGGCCAGAGGATGGAGCAAGACATGTCCCCGCTTAATGCATCCAGTTAGCTGCACAAAACTACAGTAGTGGGTAAAATCATACCTCCAAAGTAAGCTATATTTGGCTGAAATGCCCTTTTTTTTTTTTTTTGCCACTGTATTAAGAATTACTTACAAAACTTTTAAAGTGCTTTTTTTTGGAAGATTATCTATTACGAGAAAAACAAATGAAAGTAGGGATTTTCTGCCTATCCCAAACTTATGGGTGAATACTGCCGCTCAGTTCTGCCTTTCAAAATATGCTGGCTTTAACTGTGCTTTAACATTTCTTACTGGATATTGTTAACTGAATTGGATGATTTGGGTATTAAAAAAAAATCATATTTATTTTTGTCATTGGAAAAGAATGGTTATTTGACACTTGCCTGCACGTCGTTTGGTTCCCAAACCAAGGGGAAAAGGGCTTGCTTGCATTCTTGAAGTCTGAGATGTTGAAGACAGAAAGTGTACTGTTTATATACCCTTTCATAGTGTGACTGCTGTGACTCCCATAAGGAGGGACCGAAAAGGACCAGTAATAAACCAGACGAGGAATCATGTCAGACGTAAAAGCAATGATCATAGCCTGCATTTCAGAAAAAGAAGACAAAAAAGCAGAGCAGTGTTTAAGAAATAAGCCTTAATATGCACGGCTTTGCCATATACTTAGTATCTCAAAAATTACAGTATGAGCTAAAAATAGAAAATATGTACTTTTCCAGCCAGTGGTTCCCTCTGTAAATGAGCACGTAGCCACTCACAGGCATAAAACAATCCCTTTCTGGAATGTGCACTCCGTATGGTTTGTAAATTACGCTAGCTCTGCTGGATCCCTTAAAAAAGTTATCCTATAGTACACTTCTTTCCACAGGAGCACGCAGTGGAGGTCAGCAGCCAAACTCACCTCAAAGTACTCAAAGGTAACCTTCAGCAAACGTGCTTGCTATCAGATGTACTTATGAGATGCTTAAAGAAATCCTGCCTGATCAAACTCATGGAAACAACAGACGAGTCCTTCAGTAACAGAAAATTAAATTTCACCAGGAACCCTGAGGTTTGAGTAAAGGCATTAAATAAATTATATATATAGCTGATCCATCTCTGACCCCAGAACCATCCCACTCTTTCTGAGGTGGTAGCCAGCCCAAATTCATCTTGGCAGTTGTTGCCTCATAAGTTTCAATGTCAGTACATGTGGAAACCGCTCTTGATGCCAAGATAATTTTTTTAGTAGCAGCTGCCTAGTGCTGTTTTACATATGACGTGACCACTTGTTTTTATCTTGCTCCCAAGAGAGTCCCTGTCCTACTCAGTCTGCTGGTCACAAACTGGGTAGGAAATTGGATCCGTGGGTTTGTTGTGGGAAGTCTTTTCTAAACTCATAAACTTCCCAAAACATCCTATTGTGGAGGACAGGTTAACTATGTTTAATCCGATCTCCTCCTCTGCTATTGCAAATTCAAAAGGTTTGCCTGTGAAGAAGACTTTCCACTGGCAAGATCTGCAGCTGAGTGCCTAGCGGGAGGCTGTCCGGCCAGCTCATGCCGACAGGCGTCTCTGGCGCCCAGCACCTAGGAAGGAGTGACGAGCTCCGCTCCAGGGATGAAGGAGAAGTCTTTTGTCTCACGGCAGGGGGAAAAAAAACACTTGAGAACATGGATGGAAAGAACCAGGGCAGAGACATGGAGGAGAAAGGCGTGAAGTAGGGATCTAATGGGATCACGGGGAGGGAGGTTTTGACAGAGATGCGTAAAAGGGGCAGAAAAAAGCCATAGGAAGGGTGTGGGACAGAGGAAGTGGCAAAGTTAAGCAGTAACGGGTAACAGAGGAGAATAAGAGCTGGTTAATATCTGCATTTTATTCTCCTTCATGCCAGTCTGTGATTCACGCCCTCTGTATTTCCTTATTTTCATGAGATGGGGTAAAAATGGTCCACGCTGGTGCAGCATTGCCAACAAGACAGACCCAACCTGAGGAGCTATTTGTAACACCTGAAAAAAAGGGAAGGGGAGAGAGGAGAAAGGCGTAAAAAAAATACAGACATCTCTTCCACAGTTCCTCAAACACCACTCTGGTGGCAGTGCTAGTAGCTAAAACTACCACCCCCCTCCTGCCTGTGCCCCTAGCAGTTCACTCATGCATCCATGCAGCTGTGCAGCAGATCAGATCACGGCACTGATCTGGCGGGGAATCCTGGCCGGATCCGCTCCCTGATCTGGTTCATTGTGTGTTTGTCAAAGCGCTGGTGCCAGCACAAGACCAGAGACAGCAGCAAGGGGAAAAGACGGGGAAGGGAAAGGGCAAAGAGTTGAAAAGGGTGCGAGACCAACCCCACCTCCAGTAGCACCGCTGCCAAATGTTAAACACTAAAACAAGACTTAAGATTGACGCTGTGGTCCAAAATCTATATTTGTTTTTCCAGAATATTGTTACAATTGAATTCAGTTAAAAGAAAGTTAATTTGGCTGATGAGAAAGAAAAGGGAGGTGCCCTAAGACTAAAATAAACCCATTTAAAAGTTTCAAGGATAAGGGTTTTTTTTTTTTTGGTACTGTACTTTGGCTTAAATCAAGTATAGTTGGCATGCACTTTTAAAAACTGTTTTTAAGCATTACATGCCAGTGTGCAATGAAGTGAAAATTATGTGTTGTTTATATTTACACGCAGAGGAGTGGGTGTTTCTTGGCGGAAAAGAAATATATATTACTGTGTCTTTCAGTTGCAGGGAGAAGACCTCACACCTAAATTACCCTGTTTTTAACTGAAGTACAAGCACAGAAAGTTTTAGTTACATATAATTTCGTTCTGTTCATTAGCTCATCCAGTCAGACCATAAGTGAACCAATAGCAACCGAACAGTAAGGCAAAAAAATCCCTTCTCCCTTTGGACCAAACGAGTTTGATGCTGCTTCTGTGTATCACTTAGAAAGATGTTGGAATACAGTATTTACACAACTTAATATTTGCTCTTAGTGAATTTTTTTGCAAGGCCCCAGGTCTCTCATCATCTTAAATCTGAACCCCATCCCACTCTCCTCCCTCTCTCGGAATGATCTCCAGATGTGCTCCAGAGAGCTGCAAGGACAGAAATACGAAAGCTAATCCTACGGCATCCTCTCAAAGGAAAAACTTTTTTTCCTCCTGAATTATGGTCTTCATTTTAGGGTATTGCACTGGAGAACTACAAACAAATAGCACATTCTCTTCTTCCCAAGCTTTGCTGCGCACAATTTTCCACTTATACCATAACTAATTAAAATCAGTCTCCAAATCAACAACAGATGCTTTGGTATCATGCAACGGCAAGTCCAGCGCCTGAGTGGCAAGTCACAAAACCCATAGTTTTGTGCAAAAGTTGCTTGCAAGCTACTAGCAGGTGTCACAGAGGCAATGCATGAAGGAGAAGATGATATACTACCCAAGTCAAATCACAAGTCACACAGAAGAGAAGAAACACTTTCCGTGTGCTGAGGAAAAATCAAGGCAAGGATGGCAAAGGAAAGCCTGATGACCTATGCTAGATCCTGTATGTCAAACAAGAAAAAAAACATACTTAAAGGGAAGAAAACCGCTTCTAGCATTTGATCTAGTATATGGCCTTATAGCCCACACTTCATTAGCAAGAAACACTGGTCTCTTTGAGGTCCTTACAACACCTGCAGCAGGGCCTTTTGAACATGGCAGTCTCTGGCGCTGTGCCCCTCGCACGCTCATAACCCCACCGCTGTCAGTGGCAAATGCACTGCATTCATGCCAACATTAACCGTACCTAACGCGTGAGACCTCCGAACAGGGCGACTCTGAAAGAAACATGCCTGCAGCTAACAGCCACAGGAACATTGGGGTGTAGTGGCTGTCAAGGAGGACAGAGAGTAAAACCAAGCTGTCATATATACTTTGAGGACTTCCCACGGTTTCAGCGATGCTTCAAGGGGTACAGCACATAAGGAGGAATTTGGAGTGAAAAAAGTCGCAAAGCTCAGATTAGCCTCAGGTGGGCTGTGACTGGGTAGCGGCAGACACTTACTGCTGGGTCATTTTTCTGCAGAAAGCAGGGCACAAATACATACCCAACAGCAGCCTACACATGCCTGAAGTCACCGCAAGGTCACCAAAGGCACTTTAACTCTGCCCTGAATATCATAAAGACTATGACTAAGGTACACGTAACAATATTTTGAAGTAATCTTAAGATGTATATCCAATTTTTTATTTCATAGTGGCATTTCAGAGTGGAGTCAGATCCCTCCTCGGAGAGGTAAGCGAAACCTCTCACGGCTCCCCTCACCATCCCAACTGCCCTTACGTAATAGGTAGGAGGCTCTGGAAATTGAGGACCAGGCGATTGAGGATGGAGGAGCTGATCCATCCAGTGAAATGCACAGTGCTCGTCACTCACCCCCACGCCTCAGGACATCCTCAACAAAGAAAGAAAGAAGGGTTATTGTAGTAGGTGACTCCCTTCTGAGAGGAACAGAGGGTCCTATCTGTAGACCGGACCCATCCCACAGGGAAGTCAGCTGCCTCCCTGGGGCCAGAATTAAGGACATACGGAGGAAACTCCCTTCCCTGGTCCAGTCATCAGATTACTATCCGCTACTGATATTTCAGGTAGGCAGTGACGAAGTAGGTACCAGAAGTCTGAGGGCAATGAAGAATGACTTTAGGGCCCTGGGACGGCTGGTTAAGGGATCGGGAGCACAAATAGTGTTCTCCTCTATCCCACCATTTGCAGGGGTAGAGGAGGGGATAAATAGGAGGAGCCAGCAAATTAACTCCTGGCTCCGCGACTGGTGCGTCCGGCAGGACTTTGGCTTTTTTGAACATGGGCTGATCTACAGGAAACCAGGCATGCTGGCGTCAGGCGGGGGAAGCCTAACCCGAAGGGGAAGAAAGAGACTGGGACAAGAATTAGCAGGGCTTATCCATAAGGCTTTAAACTAGGTTTGATGGGGGATGGGGACGAAACCAGGATCACAAAAGTGGTGCCTGGGAGCAACATCGCAGTGCTCATGGGTAAAAGTGATAGCAAGGTCTTGCAGCCTGTCTCAGCGATGGTGGGGGATAGTGAATTGTGTGGCAGCATAGACACAAGGAGTAGTGATAATTTAGTAACTACAGTAGTGTCCGAGAATGATCAGGTGCAAATCAGGGCCTGTCCCCCCAAGAAAGTGGTAGGACAATTAACCCAACTGAAGTGCATCTACACTAATGCACGCAGCATGGGGAATAAGCAGGACGAGCTGGAGGCCATCGTGCAGCAGGGAAACTATGATGTGGTTGCCATCACGGAAACGTGGTGGGAAGACACACACAAGTGGAGTGCTGTAATTGATGGCTACCAGCTTTTCAGAAGAGATAGGCAAGGGAAGAGAGGTGGTGGGGTGGCCCTCTATGTTAGGGGCGGTTTTGAATGTCTAGAACTCAACAGTGTGAATGACAGTGTTGAGTGTGTATGGATAAAAATCAAGGGGAAGGCCAACAAGGCAGATATCATGATGGGAGTTTGTTATAGACCCCCTAATCAGGATGTAGAAACCGATGAAGTATTCTATAAGCGGCTGGCAGAGGTCTCGCGATCATCTGCCCTTGCTCTTGTGGGGGATTTCAACTTCCCGGATGTCCGCTGGGAATACTACACAGCAGACAGGGAACAGTCCCGGAGGTTCCCGGAGTGTGTGGAAGACAACTTCCTAACACAGCTGGTGAAGGAACCTACTAGGGGAAGTGCCCTACTGGACCTACTGTTTGTTAACAGAGAAGGTCTTGTGGGGGATGTAAAGGTTGGAGGTCATCTTGGGCAGAGTGACCATGAAATGATAGAGTTTTCAATTCTTGGTGAAGGGAGGCGGGGAGCCAGCAAAACTGCCACCTTGGATTTCCGAAGGGCAGACTTTAGCCTGTTTAGGAGCATGGTTGAGAGTGTCCCTTGGGAGGCAGTTTTGAAGAGCAAAGGTGCCCAGGAAAGCTGGTCATACTTCAAGCAGGTGCTCTTAGAAGCACAGGTGAAGGCCATCCCCATGTCCCGAAAGATGAGCCGACGGGGAAGAAGGCCAGCCTGGCTTTTAGCCTAGGTCCTGCTGGACCTCAGGAAAAAAAGGAAGGCTTACATTCTCTGGAAAAGGGGCTTAGCAACTCATGAGGATTATCAAGATATAACAAAGCTATGCAGGGGGAAGATTAGAAGGGCCAAAGCTCAATCAGAACTCAGCTTGGCCACTGCAGTTAAAGATAACAAGAAGAGATTTTTCCAGTATATCAACAGAAAAAGGAAAACTAGGGAAAATACAGGTCCACTGATGAATGAGACGGGTGCCCTAGTGGTGGAAGACACAGAGAAGGCAGAGTTACTGAATGCCTTCTTTTCTTCGGTCTTCACTGATAAAGCCGTCCCTCACACATCCCATACCCTGGAGGCAAGGGGGAAGGTCTGGAGAGAGGAAGATTTTCCCTTAGTTGAGGAGGACCGGGTCAGAGACCACTTGGTCAAGCTGGACATTCATAAATCCATGGGCCCTGACGGGATGCACCCGCGAGTGCTGAGAGAGCTGGCTGATGTTATCGCTAGACCACTCTCTATCGTCTTTGAAAAGTCATGGGGAACAGGAGAGGTGCCTGAGGACTGGAGGAAGGCTAACATCACTCCAATCTTCAAAAAAGGCAAGAAGGAGGACCCAGGGAACTACAGGCCGGTTAGTCTCACCTCTGTCCCTGGGAAGGTAATGGAGCGACTCATTCTGGATGTCGTCTCCAAACACATAGAGGAACAGGAAGTTATTGGAAGTGGTCAGCATGGATTTACCAAGGGCAAATCATGCCTGACCAATCTGATAGCTTTCTATGATGTTATAACGGGTTGGCTGGATGAGGGGAGAGCCGTAGATGTCATCTACCTTGACCTTAGCAAGGCTTTTGACACTGTCTCCCATAACATCCTCATTAGGAAGCTGAGGAAGTATGGGCTAGACGAGGTGACAGTGAGGTGGATCGAGAGCTGGCTGAGTGACAGAACTCAGAGGGTTGTGATCAGCGGCACAGAGTCCAGTTGGAGGCCTGTAACGAGTGGTGTCCCTCAGGGGTCAATACTTGGACCAATTTTGTTCAATATATTCATTAATGACCTAGATGAGGGGACAGAGTGTATCCTCAGCAAGTTTGCTGATGATACCAAGCTGGGAGGGGTGGCCGACACTCCAGAGGGCCATGCTGCCATCCAGCGTGACCTGGACAGGCTGGAGAGCTGGGCAGAGAAGAACCTAATGAGGTTCAACAAAAGCAAGTGTAGGGTCCTGCACCTGGGAAGGAAGAATGCCAAACACCAGTATAGGTTAGGGGCGGACATGCTGGGAAGCAGCTCTGAGGAGAAGGACCTGGGGGTCCTGGTAGACAGCAAATTATCCATGAGCCAGCAGTGTGCCCTTGTCGCCAAGAAGGCCAATGGCACCCTGGGCTGCATAGGGAAGACTGTGGCCAGTAGGTCGAGGGAGGTCATTCTCCCCCTCTACTCTGCACTGGTGAGGCCACAACTGGAGTACTGTGTCCAGTTTTGGACTCCCCAGTTCAAGAGGGACAGGGAACTACTGGAGCGAGTCCAGCGTAGGGCAACCAAGATGATTATGGGACTGGAGCACCTCCCTTATGAGGAAAGGCTGAAAGAGCTGGGACTCTTTAGCCTGGAGAAGAGAAGATTGAGGGGGGACCTGATTAATGTTTACAAGTATCTAAAGGGTGGGTTTAAGGAGGACGGAGCCAGGCTCTTTTCAATGGTTCCCAGTGACAGGACAAGGGGCAATGGGCACAAGCTAGAACATAGGAAGTTCCGTTCAAATACACGGAAAAACTTCTTTACAGTGAGGGTGACAGAGCACTGGAACAGGCTGCCCAGGGAGGTTGTGGAGTCCCCTTCTCTGGAGATTTTCAAGACTCGCCTGGATGCAGCCCTGAGGGATGTGCTTTAGGCAATCCTGCTCTAGCAGGGGAGTTGGACTAGATGATCTCTAGAGGTCCCTTCCAACTCTGAAGATTCCGTGATTCCGTGATTACAAGATCCAGCTGGATTGCCCAGGAAAGACAGTTAGCTTATCCAACAATATAACATATTTGTTTTTCTTCCAGGCCACCAGAAACTTTTTTGCCTTTTAAGTTTTCTAGCAGCATAGTTCAAAAGAGAATATGGATGCACCAATAATGTTGCCTCTACTTCTAGCTATGCTTCACCTGGGAATTTGCATCATTTGCTGGGAGAGTTATAATTAACAATGTTTTGCACAAGCATGAAACCAGGAGAGCCCAAAGGTATCTCCGGTGCCACCTGACATTTCTAAAAATCTGAACACGTGTTACCAAAGTTGCATGGCTTTTGTTTTAAATTTTAACACAGATTTACTAGTAAGGCCTTGAATGTTTCATATGCCTATGGAACAGCTGGATTTATGTTTGGTTTGCCGCAGCAGAGCAGTGCAAAACAGCTGGAGCATATGCTCAAGCTTGTTGTCTGTCTTCCAGATTCTTTTGTAAATTTTCCACCCTCAAGTTCCCTTTTTTCTTCCGTCATTTCTCTGTGCTCAATTCTCTGCCTTTATGTTCTCCTGAGTCACCACTCTACATCCTATGTTTACCATACCTGTTGAATTTCTATAGTATGAAATAAAAGTTCTGAACAAGAGTAATGGCGATTTTGGGAGACCTTCAAATAACTGAAAATATGTCTAATAGCGGAGGTTGACATACGAAATTTTCCTAATTACTGAAATCCACCTTGGACTCCTGTTTCTATATGGTACCATCCCTAAATGCCAAAATAATGAAAACAAGCTTCTGAGAAGATGATAACCCAATAGGCAGTCAGGTCATGGAAACTCATCCTCCCTTTCACGGAATCACGGAATTTTTCAGAGTTGGAAGGGACCTCTAGAGATCTTCTAGTCCAACTCCCCTGCTAAAGCAGGATTGCCTAGAGCACATCCCTCAGGGCTGCATCCAGGCGGGTCTTGAAAATCTCCAGAGAAGGGGACTCCACAACCTCCCTGGGCAGCCTGTTCCAGTGCTCTGTCACCCTCACCGTAAAGAAGTTTTTTCTTATATTTGATTGGAAACAAGGGCCCCCTCCTTTCAGGAGCAAAAAAAAGACTTTTTCAAGTGGGTGAAAAAAAGAGAGGAATATGTAGGGACTCTCATCTGGGTGTGGGAAGAGAAAGTGCACGAAGCTGTTCCATTATTTCTGAGAAGTAGAACCCCTGAGGCTGAGATCCTAGAACATCCAAGCACCCAATGACTATAGAAGGTATCTGAGATACAGGAAAATAAGTTCATGCCCTTATTTAAATTTGAATTGTTCTTTTACTTGAAATAAGTCCCCAAACTATCTGGTTAGTATCTATGGTAAAGTGCTCAGCTTCATCTCCCTCCTCTTATTCAAAGTCTGGCATTCTCCAAACAGGCAGAGCCTCCTGTGAAAGCTTGGGCTAAGATGAACTCTTGTCTTCAGACTCAACTGCTTTTTCCAGAAACTCCCACTGAGCACAATAAGGTACTGTTACCGCAAGGACGAGGTGTTAGAGGAAGTGACCATCTTTAACTGTGTCAGAATGGATCCCTGATCTCACCGATAACAGTAGAAAATGGTGACCTTGTTGAAAAAGGCTATTAACCATGGACAGTCTGAGGTGTTGCTGTCCCTGCAGAGGAAACCAGTGGTCACTGCTGTTTTGAGAGAGGCCAGCAGTGGGAATTTTTTGAAAGACAATACATGTTAACTTCTGTTTAAGAATAAGCAATCAAATAATTCACAGTGGTAAAGTCCAATGGACTATTTTCCTCCCCACAATGCAGCCTGTGTATAAGATCTTGGTGAATTAATGATATGGGAAATTTGAAAGGTCTGAATTTAAAAATAAATTCAGAAAATAAATTCTTTTTTCCTAAATATTTTAAAGGAACTCATTTAAAATGAATTTTAAATCCAACTGAAAATCATATTAATTTGAAAATTTTCATATAATTCATTCTGATCTCAAAAGGTAAGTGCTGCAATTTTGAACGCATGTTGTATTTTTAAGTACAGGAGAAAGAAGCTGAATTTCTGTTTTAAGGGCAAAATTGCTTAAAGCCAAATTCAAATATGAAGGCATTGACGTAACAATTGTAACAATTAGAGACAACAATCAATTATAAATTAGCTAAGCTGCAACCTAATTTTTTCAAAATTAATGCATTTAGCTGTAGACTATCTGAAAAGATCTCTGTACTATGCACTATAATTTTAGGAAAGATGCGCTATAGTCTTCATATGTAATAGATTTTTCTGAAGATTCTAGCAACTCATAGGTAAAATATTTTAGACAGTAGCCATATTCTGTTTCCGAAACACCTGGAAAGTAACAGAGCCTGTTTCGCAGGGGGTGAAGTCTTAAGGGACTGATGCTTGTAATTCATTTAGGATCACTGAAGTGCGACATTGCCACATGCGGTGTTCCCACATTTGGACGTAACACCTGCAGTGAAGGCATTTTACCTTCTGCAGTTGTTGGCTCAGTACTTACATTGGTGACCACCGCCAGAATGGCGATGCCTTGCATGATGGGCTGCCAGGCGCCGATGTCTTGTGCCTTCTGCGGAACCATGCGCCTGAACTGGGTCGTCAGCTTCCATGCGTCCAACCGGATTTCCAACATGTTGTTAATAAGAGCCAGAAGAGGAGCCAGGGGGAACGACGCCACAAAGAGAGTGACAAAGCCAAACTGTATAACTGTCAAAGGGAGAGGTCACATACATTGATGAGGCTTTCGCTTACTGGAGATAGATAAGCATATATGAGCACATATACTTTATATACTCAAACTGTGGGAGAGAGAGACAAGAAAGGGTAGCTGAGTTCCTAGTGCATCTTCTGTATAAGAAGATAGGAGCGCAACAGTACCGAAAAAAACCTGCCAGGTGGAGAGGACAGGAAAATATTACAAGTCACAACACACCAAGAGGAGCTACTCTAGGTATTTAAACGTCCATTTCTTTCTCATGTCTTCATCATGAAGATGTGGAAATCTAATGACTATCTGTCTCAGCGCTGTGCTGGAAAGCCTGAACTAACAACCATCTTATTGGTGTCTGGGTGCTGCAACAATTATGCTGGCAATGCTGTGACAGAATGGATGGTGGCAACAAACCAGAGATTTGCCAGCTCCCAAGAGACCAGCAACAAGTCCTGGTGACTCCAGATCCCCATCAGAGCAGTCTGACACAGGGCTCTGCTGCACAACACCAGAACATGGTCTGCCTTCTGGATGCATTTCTCAGAGGATGGGGCAAAGAAGCAGCAGTTCTTCTTCTTGTATAATCATGTGCTGCTTCCTAGTTATAAATTGGATCGAGGCTTAGCTGCTTAATAAAATCTTGGAAAGCATTCTATAATGGCTCATCAAAACTCGTCTTGGAAAAATATTCATGTCCTCTGTCTATATAGTTATTAAGCATTGATTGTACAAAGATTTTCTTTAGAGCATGTTTGTTCCCAGCAGTGAAAGCGAATCCGAACTAAACGGCTACTTACCCATTTCAAGATATTCATAAAACAGCCCAAGTTTTCCAATGGGCTGGAGGTGGTAGTCCTGTTCCCAGCGTGGAACAACTTTTTCTGATCTAGCAGCTGCACCGTATCTTCCAATTAGATTCTTAACCCAACTGTCAGCCAGGGAGAAAAAGACCACTAACATTGATAAAATAACCTAAAAAGTTCAGTAAGTAGAAAAAAAAATGACGTTTGTGCTGTTATGGCTTTGAACAGTCGATTTAGCTATTCTTGAATTACTGAAAACTTCCTTCAAACCTGAGTATAATCTTCTGTTGCTTTATCCCAAACCCAGTTATTTACAACCATAAATAAGGGAGTAAAAGGGCAATATATCAGAATCATAGTGATTTATACTTATGTTGTACAGGTGAATGACCACATAAAATTCAAGGAAACAAAAAATCAAGTTAAATGCAGGCCTGTGGTTAGATAGACTAATACCTTCTGATCACAAAATTCACAGAATCATAGAATGGTTGAGGTTGGAAGGCACCTCTGGAGGTCATCTGGTCCAACCCCTCCTTGCACAGGCAGGGTCACCTAGAGCCAGTTGCCCATGACCATGTCCAGACGGCTTTCCAATATCTCCAATGATGGAGATTCCACAACCTTCCTGGGCAACTTGTGCCAGTGTTTGGTCACTCTTACAATAAAAAGTTGTTTTCGTATGTTCAGAGGGAACCTTCTGTGTTTCAGTTTGTGCCCGTTGCCTCTGGTCCTGGCACTGGGCATTAGTCACTGAGATTAGTCTATCTCCCTCTTCTTTACTCTTGCCCTTCAGGTATTTGTAAACATTGATGAGATCCCCCTGAATCTTTTTTCTCCAGGCTGAACAGACCCAGCTCTCTCAGCCTTTCCTCATATGTGAGGTGCTCCAGTCCCTTCATCATCCTTATGGCCCTTTGCTGGACTTTCTTCAGTATGTCCACGCCTCTCTTGTACTAGTGGGCCCAGAACTGGACTGGACCCATCACTGTGGCCTTCCCAGTGCTGAGTAGAGGGGAAGGAACACCTCCCTCAACCTGCTAGCAACACTCCTCTTAATGCAGCTGAAGGTACCATTGGTCTTCTTTGCCATAAGGGCACATTGCTGGCTCAAGTTCAACTTGGGTGCCCACCAGGATCCCAAGTCCCTTTTATACAAAGCTGCTTTCCAGCTGTGTGGCCCCCAGAATATACTGGTGTATGGTGTTGTTCTTCCCCAGGTGCAGGACATTGCCCTTCCCCTTGTTGAATTCTATGAGGTTCTTGTCAGCCCATTTCTCCAGCCTGTCAAGGTCCCTCTGGGGGGTAGCACAACCCTCTGACTTATCAGTTTGGTGTCATCAGCAAACTTGCTGAGGGTGCACCCTGTCCCCTCATCCAGATCACTAAGGAAGATGTGAAGCAGGGTGGGACCCAGTAGTGGTCCCTGGGGTATGCCACTAGTGACTAGCCTCCAACTAGACTTCATGCCACTGATCACCACCCTCTGGGCCTGGCCATTCAGCCCGTTTTCAGTCCACCTCACTGTCTGCTCATCCAGCCCATATTTCAATAGCTTCTGTATGAGGCTTTTATGGAAGACAATGTCAACAGCCTTACTGAAGCCCAGGTAGACAATACCCAATGCTCTCCCCTCATCTACTAAGCCAGTCAATCATAGAAGGTTAGCAGGTCAGTCAACCATGACTTCCCCATGGTGAATCCATGGGCTCCTGGACTTTCTTGTCCTTCATGGGCCTGGAAATAGTTTCCAGGATTAGCTGCTCCTTCACCTTCCCAGGGATCAAGGTGAGGCTGATCTTCTCATCTGAAAGGCTTGCATGAGAACTTAAGAAAACTGATGAATTGGCTGTAGCCATTTTCAGCAGTCAAAGAACCATATTAAAAAAAAGGGGGATAGGGGTGAATGTCTACCAACAGAGAAAAAATCGAAATGGTTCTTTTTATACTTGCAGAGATGCAGAATGAGAGAGCAGTTCCAAAAGTGGTACTCAGCATTTCAACACCTAAATGTTACTTATCATCCTGGGAAGTGAATTCAAAATTCTGGTCAGATGAACATATTTCCTGTACACAGAAAGAGGAATCAGTTGTCTATGGCTGGAGCTGACAGCTGGTGGCATGTTCAGTCTAGGGACCCTTCCGCAGGTAAAAGAAGAGGTTGAAAAGAAGATTGGGTCTATGGGTCCATACCGCAACCAGCAGCACAAACAGAGCATTGGGATGTGGAGGAACGGGATCTCAGCAGAGCACCCTAGCCTCCACCCTACACAGGATTTATGGCACGCTTTGTAGTGGGGTCTCTGTGCAGCAAAGGAGCACAATTCATGGGCTTGGAAGAACCACAGCCAGAGGGTATACAGTGCTGTGGGCTGGTGCTTATGGCATTCAGGAGGGCATGAGCTAACTGGGAGTTCCTTACTCCAAGCAACATGACAGGCACTGATCAGCATAAAATACAGAACAAGTCCTGGGGGAAGGAACAGAGTCCTGGATAGTATCTTAACATAAACGAAAGGGAGAGCATTCATGGTTAGCACTTTGCTTATTGTTTACATTAAAACATGACCTTCTAGAGATCTGCCCCACTGAAAGAGAACATATAGGCACTATGAATGTCAAATATGACTGTAAAACTAAATTAGTTAAATTAGTAACTTATGCAAGACTTTTAAAAGCCCAATGTGTAACAACGAATCATTCCACTCAATATAAAGCAAGTCTGATTTGCAGTGGAAGGAAGCATTTCTGATTAGAACTAAAATCAGTCAGAACGACAGAGACATGAGCTCAGAGCTACCAGACCGAAAATATCCAAACCGTCTAAAAAGGCCCCAAAAGACTATTCTTTTAGAATATAATATGCGCCTATCAAATTTAGTGACCAAATGCCTGAACACATCAAGCAAAAGCAGTATCTTTCAAATATGAAAGAGCAGATTAGTTAATGGTTTGAACTTACGGAAGAAGCACTTCTTGTATGTTGTTCCAGATTGCTTTACCTCCCACTATGATGGCAAGCTGAGTTGTGAGTTCGAGGAGACATCCACCTGGGTCACACTGAAGGTTGTGAGGGAGACACATCATGAAAAACTTTTGAAGTCGGGTAACTTTTCAGGCATGAATGAAGCATTGGAAATAATGCATTCCTGGTTTATGAGGATAACTTTCTTTAAAGAAGACTATTTAAGCAAACCTTTCCAGTGAGGTATGCAAAAACCAATTGCAGGCCACGTATGGTCACATATGAGAGGCTGACAGGACACCAGTGAAAGAGTGAAATACCAGGCGAAGTCATGCAGCTCTGTGCTGTGCTGTCACCAGGCAAGGGTCACCCAGCAGAACAGAAACGCTGCTAGTGATGTTCTCCCCTTCCCGTGTGCCAATTGACACATGGGACCATGGGAAAATAAGTACGGTTCTGGGTACGTGTAATACATTTCTAAGCCCAACTGGTCTCGTGTCATATTCTTTTATGGTAGGGCTTACTAAGGAGGCAATCGGCTTGCGAAGCAGTCGCTTTTTGAACCCTCAATTTAAATAAGCACAACTATGTTATACACTCCTAATTGCAGCAGAATACCTGGACTAATGGCTCCTGCTGTTTAAAAACACACACTATCATACATTCTTACCTCTTCATTGCGATACTTTCCTAGCCAATAAACTGGATTTCCAGGGTGACCTACAAATTTACCCTTAAAGAAGGCTATGTAGAAGCATGAAGAATAGTAGTTGACAAATTGGAACAAGAACATCTTTGTGGTCAGACTGTTTTCATAATCGGTCTGTGTCCTTGGAAGCTCTGCAATTAAAAAAAAAATAAAATTAAAAAAAGCACCAACCTACAAGTAACCTACAAGCTGCTTTAGAGTCTCAGCTGGAAAAGTACGTTTATGCCTTGTATTCCTTAATATGACTGAGAGCATTATAAATTAGATTGTACATAATCCCCATGTATACTGTAACCATTATGCTAATTCTAAAACTATATGGGTTGTAAAAAAGGAAAAAAACTTTTCCCCTGACAATAAAGAAAAAGAACAAGCAAAAATTCTGATAACTCAGGGAAAAAAAAGGCACCCAAATCCAGCACACTCAGGGAAGATGCAAATGTAACACTTTGAACCGATGGAACGGTATTAAATGAAACTATATTAAAACACCGCACTACTTCACACATCTAAAGTAAAATAGCTACTTTAATGGTGATGGCCTGGATATAAAGAATAATAATATTTGCGACTGTTTATCTATTTAATAACATAGGAATGGTATCTAGCTTTGGAAAAGTGACCTTATTTCATTTATTTACAAGAAAATAGCTATTTTCCCCATAAACAAAAGCTAATGTAATTGAATGTGTTATGCGTTACTGATCTGTTTTCATAAACCTTGGTTATTATAGTAATTTTCTTTGCTTTGTCTGTTTCACAAGCACAAAACTGTAAACAATTGATCTTTCATGCTGGCTATACAAGGAGTTTTCAGGCAAAGAGCTGAATACCATATTCCTTTGATATCGAGAAAATCTGTATTTGAAAGTTTGCAGGTGGTATTGTGTGATGTGGTGGGAAAATTCTGAAATACGTGGTACAGGTGTTCATTTAGTGGAATGCTTATTATACATATAAATGACATTTTTTTCTTGCTATTTTACCCCAAGTTTCTATGTGAGGTACGGCAGCGGCATACCGAAGTCAGTAATCAGGATTGCCACCTTTTCATAGATGATGTTGAGAACCATAATGACTATAAAGCTGATGAGCGAAGCAGTTACTGAAGTGGCTGTCTGCGGCGTCAGGTACTTGCGGATCGCCTCCGTTCCGTTAATGTGCTGTGGCAACGTTGCAGAAAACACCAGGAAAACTGAGAGCCTGTAGACAATGATTCCAATAACTGAAGCAATAATCAAAAGAATCTGCCAAGGGAACGCAAGAAAGATGTTAATATTGAACCGCTGGCTTTGGGAAAAAGTGAGTTTGAAATACTTTTTACAATAGGCAAAAGGAAACTGATTGTGTGCCTGTCATTACGTGCCTTGCACCACCTAAGATGAGTGCAAGGGGATGCTCAAATAATATAGACGGCAATAAATTTAGAATCCATGAAAGGAGCCTTTTTTTTCATGCAGCATAGTCAATCTGCAGGAGAGAAAAGAGATGGTCTGGTTTATGACTAATAACAAGGTTTGTACTGATGCAAGCAAAGATAATGAGATGTGTAATCAAATCTTACGCCTCGAGGCATGTGATGGAAGAAATCTTTTGACATTGGGCAATTGGCAGGATGGCAAATGTACCAGCAAGTCTGCATTGATTATGGAGGGGGCTGTACCCTCTCTTTCACATGATAATATTACAGGGTACAGACCCCTCAAAGGAATAGACACGTTTTAAGACAAGTCATGTAATCTGCAAGGGTTGTAAAATGATCCGTGCACCCCACCTTGCTTGCCATCTCGTCTCTTTCTGCTTCTCCTCCTGCTTTTATTTCTTGCTAGTTCTCTAGCTATTGTGCAGATTGACGTCCACACAGCTGCGAATCTTTTTTTTTCACTGTCTCTGCAAACTGCCATGAACCCACCTACCTCCCCGCTCCCTGCACATAATAAAAGAGTGCAGCAACACAAATGACAAACCCAGACCAAATCTCTTCCCTTCAACCTGAAGTCCTGCCTATTTAAACCCAACAGCAAGCCAGTGTTCTTTCCTTTGTGTGTCAGGCGTTAACGTTGAGGCTCTCCTGGGCTGACAGCCACCACTCTATCTCCTATCTGTCTCCTATCACCTAGAATGAGGTCTTTTCCAGCTGCAGTTTGTGCTACAGGCGAGGAGGACACACAGCACGCTAAAACACTGAGCTTTTCAAGGAGACCTCTCTGGGCATGCTCACCATGTTAGATATTGTTTCATGGGTGACTGGGCTGCTTTCAAGTTTTAGTTGTAATTAAAGCAGCAGCTCTGGAAGATTAGAGAGTGCCCAGCTTTGCTCTGTTAAGTGAAACGAAAAACCTGAAAGAGGCCCAGGACTGTGAGACACGATATTGAAGCAAATGGCTGGAACAAGTAGGATAGAAACTGGCAGGGAGGAGAGCATATAGACCAAAGTCTTTCCCCTGCTCCCCCCTCCAAAAGCAAAGACATTTATCTTAAAATAATGAGGGAAAAAACAATGGACCGCATTCACCAGCGTAACTTGCAAGCTACAGCTGCAGGATATTTTGGCATATTTTCTATTGACTGTACGCTACCATCTCCATGTGGGTCCATACCTTATGGGCTTGGTTTATGCATAAAATGGAAATCCAACTGAACCTGCTCCTTTGCTACCTCTTGTTCAGTTCAGGATGATCTTTTTTTGAGACACTTACTGGAGAAGTGAATCCATGAGGTGAAAGAATAAGAGGAGAACTTACCCAGAAGAAGATTGCACTTGCACAGAAAGTCATCCGTATGCACTTCCCACAGGCAGTGTATGGCACATATTCTTCTTGCTGTAAAAGATTTAGAAACAGATCAAGGACACACCCAATCTTTTCTTCATATTTTTTGGGTGCTGCAATTAAACCCGTTATGATATTGAGGGCAGAAAAAAGGAAAGAAGTCTCTAGTTTTGTTTCCTTTCCTGCTTTGTTGTCCTGGAAACTCACATTTCTTCATGATTTCAAAAGTCTTGCCTGATTATATGTGTCTATTTTTTTGCTGCCCATTATAAGATAAAAATTACTTCCCCAGAGGCTGAGTGTCCTCAGCTCTTACTGACTTCAGCCATGACAGGGTGCATAGTCCTTTTCAATGGACCCATCCTTCTTGGCTGATCATGGCATCCAAGGTCATTAGCTTTCAACCTCATTGGCTACAATCAGCAGGCACTAAAATTCTGGTCCCTGATGTCTGTATTTCTCAATTTGTCCCATAGGAACAATGGGATGGCATTTCCAAGGAAAATGCCTACCTCAACATGGTGGTGTGAAAATTCACTGAGTCTTTACAGGATCTCTGAGGATCAAAATCATTATGTTTTAGTATGTTCTTCACTCTTTGAACTGTCTGAAAGGAACTTTCTAGCTATGACTTTATACATTAAGGGTAGCGTAGGTTTATAAGCTTTTAAACAGAACCATTTTTTTTGTGGTACAAGGTATAAAAAGAAGATCTATATAGGATAGTTTCAACTATGGCCATTAATTTTGAAACTTTTCAACTGCCCTCTAATAAACATTAGTATAATGTGGATGAAATGTGAAGGCAATGCAAATGATCAGATACATGCCAGAGAGATAGAGACAGAGAATAATAAAAAGCGAAGCTAAGCTGGAGTGAGCTACAGAAGCTAAAGCTACTCAAAGTGTATAATAAATAGAGATCTAAACTAAGGTCCCCATAAATATGAATCCTGTTTCATTGAAATGAGGATTATCCTTGTCCATGTGAGTTTGCCGTTATTGTTTGTAATTGTATTCATGTGCACTTAGCAACAATACCTGTTTATACATGTTTCAAACAGAAACACCTTTGGTTAAAAAAACAGTCTTGGCAGGATATATAATGTAACACCTTTCCCGCTATTTCACCCTTTTTTCCTGATGCATTCTTAGGCAAAGATAGCAAATGCTCAGTGATCTTGGCCTCTGGCAGCAACACTGAATAATTTCTTGGGGGATTTAATAAAGTAGACTTAGTCTCCTAAACTGGGGACGATGCCTACTTCTGTTTATTTATGACACAGGAACCTCAGCAGCGCAAGCTCCTCAAACAGGCAGTTACTTTAAGGTGTCTACAGTTAGGTATAAAATCCCTCCCACGCATCTGTATTTTATAAGTTTACTATTTCCAGGCCAGCTTATCAGCTCTCCTTGAAGCACTGCTGATTTATACAGCTCCAGTGCAGATTCACCATTTTCATAGCATCCTCCCACAACATGTCTGTGGCAGTAGCCATCACCAGTTATCAGAATATTCCTTACCTGTATGATTTCATTCATTACTACGTGAGTGCATCGCGCTTCATATTCCGGGCGAACTTGTTCTTCTTGCTCTAAGTACTCAACTGTGTCCCATTCATACTCCAGTTCAGCTTGCCTTCGCTTCCAAAACTCCAAAAACAAAGTAACTATCCAGAAGATAAACAAAGCGAGCAATACCAGGTGAGTGTTGGACACTGCCTCACCCCCTGGGCTATAACACGTGGCTCATGTTTTCCATACAGATTTCCACAGACATGGAATAAACCCCTTATCGGCTACTGTGCTGGTGAAAATAACTGTTATCTACTTCTTTATGCAGCTATTGCTTTGGATACATAGGTACTTTAATAGGAGAAACCTGAGGTAAATGGTGGTGTAAGCACATGCTAAAGAATACAAATAAATTTATTTGCTTTCTGCCTAAGGCTAGAATATTAGCACTTTGGTTTTCATACTATAGACTACTTTTGAAAAAGTTTATCATGGGATGCATAAGAAAGCAAGTTGGTTGGACAGGCGAAGGCAAAATGCTGGAGAGTGCAGAACTTCTAGGAAAGAAAAACTCAGTATTTCAAAAATTCCCATGGGGAAAAGCTCATGTTCATTGTCTGCTATTTTTGTGTGGACAAGTTACCAGTTTGCAGACTACAAGAACCAATGATGGTTCAGGTAAAGTGGCTGAAACATGGCCATCTTTCCTCCTCTGCTGGCATGAATCTGAAGGGGTAGCAGCTCTTTATGCATGGCCCAGAGCTTAGAAACTCCCTGGGCTGGGTCAACCGGTTCCCTGGACTGTGCTCCTACAACTGAAAGCACTGGAGGACCAGGTACACAGAAGCAGTACTGACTAGACATGGATCCAGCCAAACTCATTACCTTGGCCTGAGACGTGATGCAGGTAGATCTGGCAGCAGAGGCAATGACAGACCCAGGAGCTCAGGATGATGCTGTCAGTACCACGCTCCCCAGTGCGCCCTGGTGCTTTATTACTGAAGGCAGTGCATCCTCAGATTTAAATGAGTGGTGTGGCTCTGCGAGCACTGCCTCCAGGAGTTAGTATCCCATCACTGCACTCCTCATTACTCCCCTTGTCTGGGAGTAATTAACCCTAAAAGTTTTGGGTTTGTTTTTATTAGTTTGGCCCCTCATCCTGAATGATGAAACATCAATGACATGCAGTTACAAGTTCACACTTTAAAGGTTATTTCCAAAATCAGGTGTGGTCGATAGACCCCAAACTGAAGCATTTAAAAACCAGAAAACTCCACGGGCTGGGCTGTGAGATGACCTTGCCATCCGCACACAGGCAAAACCCCAGGAAACCCTCCTCCCCTGATTGTTCAGGGGCCTCTTCCACAAGGTCTTCTCCGCTACTTCATGCTTAGAAGCACAAAGGCTGTTCTAAGCAGTGGGCCTGAGGATCACATCTGCCTTCTCCTGCAGAGCAAGGAGATTAGTCTTCCGTGAACCGCTAACTGCTGGTGGGGGCCCCAGCCCAAACCGCAGGAAGCTACAGGCAACACTGATTTGCTCCAGCTGCAAATCCAACTGCTGCTGGAGAGTCGAGAGGTGCAGGGCCTCCTTCTGTGATAGCCTCCGCGCTAACAGCAAAAGCAGGGCACGTAACACTGGGACAGCTCTCTCAGCCCCAACGCAAAGAGAAGTTCTACTCGCTAAAATAAGGCAGCAGCCAAGTTGCGTCTCTCAGAGTAGGGAAGGAGCTGCTGCTGGATTCGACATTTTCCTTTTATTTTGAACCAGCATTTTTTTAACAGTGAAAACAAATGAAGCTTGCAGATCCGAGGGCTTGCAGATCCGAGGGCTCACATTGATAATCTGTGGTGTCCCCTTTCACGTGTCCCTCAACACTGCCATTCAGTATGACCCAGGTATCCTGCTTCTGAAACTATGGCAGCACGGACTGAAAAGCAATGCCTCCATTGGAGGACATCTGTTTGTTTAATTGACCTTGTTCAGGCAGGGGATCCTGTGACGGCCGCGAGGGAAGTGGAAGCTGCTGCTAGAGGAGCTTTGCCAATCTGGTCGTGCCATCACGAGAGAAGGGGTAGAAGCGCTTGTCCAGAGCATTAACGTATAGAGACTTAATTCCTGAGGCCAAATTCCCTCATGTTTTATAGTGTTTTGAGATTTTTGAAGGGAATATACTAAAAAAATTAAAAATGCAATTATTGAAAAGTGTAGTGCTAATAGTGATGCAATAATATATCTAAAAATCTAATATTCTTTTAGTTGTTTGGACCAGGAGGTCTGTATTAGAGCAAGATGAAAATTACAGCTGGAATTGTACCAGAACCATGGGTCATTTGGATTCAGTACAATTTTGACTGAATTTCTGTAATACAACTCACCTCTTCATATAGCGGACTTTTGATAAGAATACTAATAGACCTTGTAGGCACCGCTATAACTATGCAGCTTAACTTTGTAATTATTACTCTTGGAACCATTCTTCAAAATAGGAAACACAATTTTTAATTAGGAAGCAAATTGCAAATAAATTAACTGTTCAGATGACAGAAGATGAGCACATTAGTATCAAACTTCTAATTTAAAAAAAAAAAATCGTTTAGAGAATTTCCTGATGGTATTTTGATTTTAGCATATATTTTGAAAGGAATCTTCTTTTTGAAATGATATGTTTTATCTTATAATTCTCTAAAGCAGTAGCTGTTTTGAAGCACTTTAGGTCATCACAGGAAAATAAAAATACAATATGTTTTACAACGAAAGCAAATTCTGTATTCTTGTAATGAATTCAAAGTGCTACATGAGTTATTATTTTGTCTATAGTACCCTGTGTATAGACCTAACATATAACTTATTTTGGTAATTTCTGGAAAAGAAAGTGCAATAAAAGCTGGTTAACAAAGTTGCTAATACCAGCAAACGAAACTGTTTCTGGGAAAATAAACCTTGCCTAATCCCTTAAATATAGCACCAAGCGGTTTCACCCACGGGAAACATCCTGGTTTCATACATTTTCTCTTCTAAAAGATAAATCTAGTGCTTGTAACTACTATGCTTTTTACAATCTGTTTCTTAAATAAAGACAGGAGGAAAAAATTCCTGGGAAATATAATAAAAAGCTATTTTTCAATTGCTTTGCGCAGTCACACAGCTGTTAATAGGCACAGGCACCTCCAAAACCCTTTGGAAAAAACCCCCAGCTCCTCGGCCAGATATACTTAAGCATGTGGCTGGCTCCTGCTGGATGAAGGAGGCAGCTCTAATCACTTCTCTCAGACTTTTCTCCACGTTAAATGAAACAAAACAGACCCTGGAGACCAACTTTAAGTTCTACAACTTTTTGTTTTGTTATGATGCTAAAAAAGAGTTCTTGTGAATGTACCTATCTTCTACGGAACTACCTACTAGTGAATTCCTGAGTGCTGGAAAATGACGTCATTGCAAATTTATCCATGTTTTGTGGCTGATGCTGGATGCTTGGCCAAAATTAGATGACAAACCACAGTTGTTGAAATCAACTTACCCCATATTCCCATAAATACTGCAAACACCAGTGTTCCAAAGCTATCAAATATGCAGAGTTTCTGGAAAAATGGAAAAGAAAAAAAAAGGCTTACAATATAATTGACCATTTTTTTTTCTTCTACACTGACCCAGAACAGAAGCTGCTTACTGAATGTGTTGATTTTTAGCTTTTATGTAGTTTAATAAACAATCTTTATTGATAGTGTTTGCTCAATTTCTGTCAATGTACACCACCCTCCGGTAAATTAAGGAAATTAAATGCAAAGCCCATAATTAAAAATATAAGCCAAATACACATCAAGAGGATAGTAAAATGGTGTGCTATCAAACTTCCTTCCATCTGTTGCATAGGAAGAAGAAAAACAGTGCTTCTGGTCTGGGAACTCAGTATAGAGCTATGTATTTTTAATACAGCCGCAAAAAGGCAATGGACACATCTGGTTCTCATGAGCAGGATAACAACAAATCAAGCTGGTTAGTAAAAACACATTCTGATGAGATACCTCTGTAGTCACAATTTGCCTTTTCTTTCCATCTTTTCCCTGTATTCTTATTTCTTTTACCCTTTAAGTGCGCTGAAGCAACACATGAAAGCTGGGCAAAGTATTTTTGATGAATAGCTGAAAAATCAAGTTTTGGGACTGACTGAATCTATGGGAAGGAATGACAGAAGGCTAACATTAGCCTAGTGAGACAAGGCAATGGAGAAAGAAAGCGAGGTTCCTCTAGACAGGAACTCAGAGCAAGAGTCTGGCTGTGTCATGGCTAACGGGACACGGCTGTGTCACAGCTTCTGCCATGGCCAGCACCAGCCCCTCCTTGTACCCCTCTCCT
This sequence comes from Larus michahellis, assembly GCF_964199755.1. Lineage (NCBI taxonomy): Eukaryota > Metazoa > Chordata > Aves > Charadriiformes > Laridae > Larus > Larus michahellis. Next base: position 34,005,232 of record NC_133896.1, on the reverse strand, counting down.
CCTTGACAACACGGGTCAAATTCAAGGCCCGGATCCAGGTAACTTCTTTGTGGAGGGAGGGGACAGGATTTAGAAAAGTCAAAACATGCTTTAAACATTTCCTTAGCAAAATTGACTCAGAGCTACTGAATCAAGACTTAGCAATTGAATCTCTTTTTTTTGTTTCCCCCAAAAAAGGAAGAAGCATCCCAAAATGAAACTAAAGTGTTTCATTTCAATTAAAACACCACTTTAGCCCTGTATCAAATATTCGGCAGCTATGTGAAATAAAAAAAAACCCAATTTTTTTCATCTTAGGTCAAATTGGAGCAGTTAATGTTGTTGTTTTTACTTTTCAAAGTTCAGTCGCTATGTCAAAAGGAACAACTATTTGCACAGTTGTAGCAATTCTGCAGGACATTAGAGGAGGAATAACATTGTTTTAGGTGTAGTACTAGAGAAAGTGCAAGTAAAGTTCAATAGCGTGTCTATAAGCTGTAAATGTAGTTACCTTGGACGATTCACAAGTGATGGTGAGGTTCCAGTAGGTACATACTTTATCACACTGAGGGCACATTATGATATTACCTCCTATGTTGGGATCACATACTTCTTGGCTAAAAACAAAACTAGTCAGTCACTCACCAACACTAAATTCTTTAGTCCTTTTTCGCACATGAGTACAGTGCAATAATCTCAGGGAACTGAGAAATAATTTACCAGTGACCTGCTCTCAAGGACTCCCTCCCCGCCCTGGCAACATATCCCCATTTCTGTTCTTAGTCCTCATCTCAAAAATGGATCACATAGGAGGAAAATAATTTCCATCCCTTGTATGTGGTGGTAATTCTCAAAACTGCTTAAAACAGCTCATGAAAAACAAAACAACTTGAAAGATTGCACACTTTTCAATAGGAAACGCACACTCGCATGCTCATATGTGCTATCACAGCAAGTCTGAGGGGAGAAGGAAGAGGAACACTGCCTACCTGAGCAAGGAATATCTGCAGAACCGAAACGGCTATCTAGTCCCTGTGGTCTTCTAAATAGGGTCAGGTTGGAAAACGTGCAGAGGGGGGCTGCTAGGGTGATTCAAGGACTGGCAAATCTGCCTCCTAAGAAATGGCAAAAGAATTGCCACCTAACTGGTACCCACTAACCTAATGTGGTGGAGGCTGCAAGGTGATGTAATTGCTGTCTATAAATACATCAGTGGGGTCAACACCAGGGAGGGAGATGAACTATTCAACTAAATGATAATACTGTCATAAGGCTAAGTGGGTATAAAGCTCTGGCACAGCCCTTCAGCATGTTTTATAATGATAAACACCCTTCCAGAAAGGGTTATGCAATGTGATGGCCAGTAGATGATTTGGCACAATGACCCAGGTGTTTTTCCTTGGGTCGTTGTGCCATGGTTGAATTTCTTCATGTTCTGATGAGGGAATCTGTGTCACGGCTATACCTTTCCTCCCAACGTATCCTGGGCAGCTAAAGCCCCCTGTGCTGTTGCTCTTCCTCTATTCTTCTCTCAAAATAGAGGAAAGAAATTTTGGGGGTTTCATCAAGGTCACTGGATACCTCCTTTAAGGATTATCACCGTGAAAATGATGCATTATGGCAATTTGTATTGACTTCTCTTTGTCACTCTTTTCGTCCTGTTCCTACACTAGGCATGGTGAACTTAGTGCAAAATATAAATAAAAAGATGAAATAACAAACTCTCAGGCGTCTACCACCATAATGGTCCATGGACATCCATTACTCTTCTTATCTCATATTTTGTGCTTTTACCTTCAAATCCACAACCATTGTTGTTCTCAGCCCCTTTTCATTTTGCCTCTTTTCTTATGCAGTGTCTTGCAAACCCTGTACAGTACCCCTCTGTAGGGGGCTGATCAAAATTGCAGGTGATATTAAAATAGGCCTGATCAGGTACCTCCATGTGCAGTTGTCCTTTGTCAGGCATCCGTACAGAAAACAGCCAACTCCTACAACCGCAGCCACGATCAGCATATTAGTGTAAAAGCCCAGCCAAGCAAAGTAGATGCCAATTTTCTCTCCGTAGTATTTCCTGTGGAGGGGAAAGTTTTGGGGTTTTTTTTCTGAAATGCATGTAAATTCACATTTCTTTTTCAAATGGCTCTTTATGTAATACATTTTCTGCCAACTCATATTGTCATATTCCTCTGGTTTGAACTTTGGGATTGCAGAAGTACTGCAGCTGGGTATTTCTATCACCACTTTAATGCTTTCATAAGAGAATAAGAAGGAGAAAAAAAGGAAAAAGAGAAAGATCATACCTTGCAAAGAAAAAATTTAAGTGGTTGCCTTTTCTTGAATTGGCTTAGCATGAAACCACGCTCAAAGGATGCTCCCACGCATGAGCTGATATGTGTGTATGTATCTGCCTTTAGAACTGAGCTGTATCTCTCTGACATCCCCAAAACCAGACCTGTTAAGTAAATTCCTAGTCTCCTCTGCATTGGTCCAGCCCCAGTCACACCAACCTGATGAAATCCAGGGGTTGCAGCTTGAAAATGTTTTTAGGATGAGCCCATTCCCTGTAGAGAAGATAGCGCTCGCTTGGGCAGTCAGGATCGGTTGATGGGTGCCTAAAACTAGACTGCAAAGCGGAATGAAATTGAGAAGAAGACACTGTTAATCAAGCAGCACAGGTCAGCTCTAATCTCTGCAGACTCTATGCCGTGAAGCCAGAGCCTGGAATAGCCTTTTGGCCCAGTCTCACCGCAAGCCAGGAAAAGAAGCGGGAAGGCAGCTCTGGGATGCAGGATAGGAGTTTATCAGAAAAGCACTGAATGCCAAAGCAAACGCTTTACATGTGCGAGCTGAAAAAATCTAAGTGCATGTCAGCATCTTGGCACTTAGGAATAGAACACAGAAAAGGATCCATTCTAATTAGAGAACGGGACTGAATTAAAATGGATTTTAAGTACCTCTAACACACTAACATGCTTTGCTTCAAAATAACATTGTGCTGGAATGAAGGCTGGAAAGTCTGAGGGATAAATACAGGGCTTCTAGTCTCTGTTTTAAATTTAAAAGAGAGCTCACATGGAGATAATCCTGTGGTTTTTCTAGGTTATTGGAAAACCTACTTCAATAAAGCTTATTTTATTTGAGAGAATTTTCCATTCTGTAACTGTGATGCAACAAGGCAAGTGACATTTGTAGAAATCTATAGGCTACTTTTGATTTTCAGAGTAGCTGTGATATATAATTTTAATTGTCTAAAAAGACAGTCATTAATTACTAGGCATACTGAATCCAAATTCCCCATGCCATGATAGAAATAGCCTGCAAGGCCGGTTTTAAATCTTTAAAAGGAAACCTTAAAAATGCATAGTCACAAATGATAGTAATTCTATCCTGTAAAGCTTTAGGTTACTTACGAGAAACATGATTTGTCTTGATTCTGCCTTAAATATTTCCTTGAAACCCTTGGAGGCCTCCTGAATATTTTAAGCGGAGTCCAAACAGCTGAAGCAGTTACCATTCCTGACCTCCCACATTCTCAATGTCTTCTCAACAGAACACACCTCGGACACAGAGCCGTGGCTCTGATGGGGAAGGAGGTGTGGGGGTGTGGGTATATAATAGATATGATGCAGAAAATCAGCCCTCAGTCTTTGATTACTCTATCCCATTTGTGGCCTCATACAGAGCTTTTCCTTAGACAAATACTCTGAAATCTGATTTTCTTTCTCCTTCATTTTCTTTTTCTGTGCTATTCCTAGCCTTTGTATGCAAAACAATTTTCAGATAACTTGCTTCTTTAAATGATATGCTTTAAAAATAAAAAGCTTCGGAAGCGTAGTTTAAAAAGCTGGATTTATTATTATTGCAATGTGAAATTTGACCCAGTTGAGCTTTTCTCCACATGACTCTGACGTGTTGGACTGGCCAGACAGAGCCTCCCTGCAGAAACCTGGGTTTCCCTGCATGTGTGTCACAATGTTTGGGAACAGCGGGAATGTTTCTCACAGTGTGAGACTGTCACGCTTCCTGAGATGAGGTCTGTAGTGTACGTCTTTATTAGCAGTGTTGATATTTGATAGGAATTTTAATACTGAAAAATTGAATCCTAAAGAAAGGGACAACGTTAAAATCGGTTTAGAACTGATGATACAGAGCCTCACGGGAACTATCACTCAGGCCAGGCTCTTTACTGAACTACATCTCCCAAAGAATACAAGGTGAACACCTACTAAATGAAATACAGTGTTTTTCAGTTATGGAGCTACATTTTTAGCCAACAGTGCTTCAGAAGAAAATCTGTTTAGCCAAACTATCTCCTATTCTACTATGTGGATAATAACCAGTCAAGGAGTGAGGCAATCAATAGCGCTTGTATCTTTTGATATAAACCCCACAGATGTAGTTCAGACCTCTATCTCAAAATATATTTTAGTTACAAGCACTGGACTTACGTCATGAAGGGGAAATGCCGCTTTGTAGATGCCAGTGTCCAGTAATTTGTTAATGCCAAACTTTTTCACATTGTTTTTGGTTGCATATTCCACACGGGACAGGATAAAATGAACCTGAAATATATAAAATATTTATTTGTTTCTTGCAATCTGAAAATAATCACACACAACTATACCTGCTTCAGCACATAATTGAGTTAGGAAAGGGTGACAAGTGCAGACAAAATTAATTGCACAGTGTATATGAAACATTCAAATCCCTCCTTTAAATTCAGAAGGAAGAGAAATGGGACAAAAGTAAATAACACAAATGACACAAAACTGTTGTGTCCCAAATACTGCTAATGTTTCAGGATACTTTCATGAAGGTAATTGCACTGATTTGATTAAAGGAATCTTTTCTTTTTAAGGTGAAATGTTAAAAATACTCCATGGACTTACAATTCGGCTTCTAGTTGCAGGATTAAAAAATGTGTCTTTGTCTTGAATATAAAAATTGGACAAATGTTCCTTTTGGAAAGGGGCAGTGAAAAACTCTTGCTCAGGTTTGATGATATTTTCATCCACTCTGAAGAATCTGCTAAACCAGTTGAAAGCCGAGTCTCGAGTTTTCAGGTCATTGGGTTGCAGAGGCAATTTGATGTGCATAACCTCGGCGTATGTGCACAGCACTTCCCAAGGTGCATGCACTTTCACAAAAATAAGTTTTTCATCCAAAACCTGAAATGAAAGAATAATAAAAATATGTGTGTGAGAATATGAAAGTAAAAGACTTTTCACAACACTTCTTAAACTACCCAGAATTTTCTTTCTCTTTACAGCTCCTAGATGACTTACTCAAAGTGACATTCGTTGTCCATCTTAGCAGATATATCATTAGCTTCTGTAAAAGCATGGACATGAGGTGGAAACATGTAGGCAAATAAAGGCATATAAAAAAAGGCAGCTAACTGTTCCCTTAATGCTTGATGTTTACATCTCTGCACAGTAGTTTACAGAGCAAGTTAAGCCTAACAATGCTTCCCCCATACGGGTTCATTAGGAGCGTTAGCACTTGCAGCCTGGCAGGGCAGCTGTGGCTTTGGAGCTGTCAGTGACTCCCCAGCAGCTCAAGTACAACCCCAGGGTGACATGGCTTGACGGAAGGAGGCTAGGCGCCCATGGGTGCTCCTGGGTAACATGAATTCCCAGCTTCACAGGTAGAATGGGGAGAGGGAAAGGAAAATCAGCTGAGACTGCTGAGAACGACAGCACGGGGCACATTCGCTCCCAGTTGCACGCCCAAACCAGCACCAGTATGCAGTGGGAACCCCGACAGCCACTCTGGTCTCCTGTCTACACATCGTCTGTAGACCTTCTATTGACACCTTGGATTAGTGAGTGTCAGCCACATGAAATTACGTTGTGTAGCTCGTTGGCTCAGGAACATGGGTCAGATATCTGACCGAGCCCGGGGAAGCTTCCAGTTTCAAAAGTTTTTCAGTCATGACCGTGGCAGAGCGATTGAAAACTGCAACATGTAAGTATAGCAAGAGGGCCACGTCAGGCTTCCAGCAAGGGGTTTACTTTCTTTTGAATGTGAAGAGCCAGGCTGCATCCTTGGACATGCAGCAGGAGCCCTCGCTGCCGAAATCAAATAAATACCGTGATGCCATGGATTCTGAGCCTAATTTGGGAGGAAGGGGCAATGCGACCTTTTCTGGAGCTCACTATAGACAGCCAAGCAAGGACAAATTTAGAATGGCAGTGACTGTGCTATACCTCCCCGGGAGACCCGGCCGGAGCTCTGCAGCCCTGCAGGGCAGGAAGGAAAGGGGCTCTGAGGGCTCCAACCCTCCCTGAAAGAGACGGCAGCTCTGGCAGCTGGTGTACCTTATCACAGCGCTCTTGAGCTGCCCACAGGCCACATCGCAGCCCAAAATGCACAAAGAACAACAGTTACAATCACTTGTACAGTGCCAGGCCTTGGGAGGAGCAGGGCCACGTGCTGAAGCCTTGTGCTGCTCTTCTGGCAGGGGCATTCTGCCCTGGACAAACCACAGGCTTCCCATGCCAGAGTAGGGGGAGAAGCTCTCTGCAGAGCGTAGCCAGTAATTTTTATCTTCCAAGAGCTGAGCAAACATGACCTATGTAATCTCACAACTTTCCATCTTTTATTTTGCAGCGGAAGGAACAGACACAAAGTTTAAAAGATTTCGCATCAGATCACAGAGACAGTACTAACAGAAAAAAGGTGGGCCTTTTTCTCCTGAGAGGAGAGAAATGTTACAGTAAATTCATATGTCCAGTTTCCTTATTCCCACAGGGGGGGCTTTGTTCTCAGACACAGACGTTCACACAGAGAAGAGCACTCACCGATCTCGTCGCTTCAAGTTGCAAGCCGTTGTTTATCAGGTTTGATTCATATACTTGTCTCTTCCTCTGTTAAAAAGACATTGAACACTGTAAAACATCTGTTCCAAATTTCACAAATATGTATGCATAGAAGAATGGAATTGCCTCCCAAAATGAAGAATCGTTGGGTCGTTATCTCTATAGTCCACTTGACAGCTACTGTGCTGATAGGTACAGTCTTACTTACTAATCCTGATCGGTTGTTTTTGGTCTGATATGCAATATTGCCCTCAAATGCAATTGTGGAGAGTTCATCCTGTTAGTTTCTGGTACATTACAGAGGTAAAAATGTGCCCCAAATTTTGAATTTTGAGAGCAACTGCCTCTGAAACTTGTGATCTCCTTCACCTTTAGTCACAAATTGAACTACTGATGGCAGCCTCCCTCCCCCCATTAATCTGCCCTTTAGAAAGTCTTCACCTCAAGGGCTTTCCTTCCAGCAACCTGTAACTGTATTCTTCTTTCACAGTCATCATATGAGTTCACACAGTGCTTTAAACTGTAGTAGCCCTCTACATTTTAGTCCATGGATAAGCATCCTCAAAGGAAGAAGCCAAGAGCTGTAGCACTTGGCAAGTCAGCGGTGCTATTCTAGGAGCATTCTATTCCCCCAGAAGAACACGACAAGTTTTCCTCAGTAAAGATTAAATTAATGGATCGTTTTAATTTCACTTCACAGTTACCAGCACTTGGCAGGTAGCAAGTTACAAAAAAATCTGAAATGTCTTTGCAATCTTCAGTTTGCTTCTCCACACACACAGCCTCTCCCCAAAAAACACACTGAGACAAGCAGCCCCTCTCCCCTCAAAATACTAAACATACAACTCCATAAGCGATTTATACAAAATTTTGAAACTTCATGTGAAGTAATCCAATTTAAAAGCTATTTGTATCAACTGCCTAGCTCTCCAATGAGCTATTTGTTTATGTAAGTCGAGGGTGGCCAGCTCTCCCTGGCCTACAGGCCATGCTGCAACATATCAGCATGGGTGAGCAGCTGTAGGCAGTTGGGGCCGGGGGAGGGCTTCTGGGAGCAGTTTGCCAGGAGGAGATGACATTAATGCACTGGCGACTGATGGATTTATTCTGAACCAGGCTAGACTGCGCATGCAGTGAGGTTCTCAGAGTGACTTGGTGATACTACTCTCCCAGATTGCTTTCATGCCACTGGCCAATGTTTTGGTTGTTCATATGCCCTGTGCATAAAGGATTCTGCACCTACCACTACAGGAACTTAAAAGAAGAATGGTCCAATGGTTTCTGTGACCTGGTTCTCTATAGCTAGACTAACTGCCTTAAGATCTGTGCTTAAGATCCAGGCCTGTTGCTACTGTGAGGTACTAGAGTCAATGAATGACCCTTTTGATAAAGTCTTAGGCACTTTGATAGGTACATGGAAACTGGTCTTCAGGACTAGACCCCAAATCCACTCACTCTTGGGAGGCAAAAAACAGATGCTTCAGCAAGAAGGGCAAAAATCTTCAGGAGTTCCACAGGAACAGGTCAGTTGTATCTCCACATAGGTTTCATCTAGTTCTTTACTGTTTAAAGACTGTTGTAAATCCCCAAAGCAGAAAAAAACAAATTTTCCAAAACTCTAGCAAGTCTTGGGATTAATAATTATAAAATTGAATAATAACATAAACAGCCTACCCCATTTATTCTTTGTTAGTTCTCAGCTGCAGTACCTGCATGGGGCAATGGTCATGATGGACGAATTTCATATTTTGTTAAAAGGTGTTTCTTTTATCTGTTTTGGGTATTCTGCCTTTTTATTCCAGTGAATACCACCTTCTTCTCAGGTCAGGGACAGGAAGAGCCAAATCTGTTTTCTACTTTCATCAATACTTATCACATTTCTCCTTATTCCTCTCTTTTCTCCGGATAAAACCACAATCCCAAACTTTGATAGCACTCTTCATGGAGGTATCTCTCCATGTTCCATTAACCCACTTGTTTATTGGTGGTAGTATAATGCTCTTTGTATTTTTTCACTGTGTATATAACATTGTTATATACATTTATAATATATTGTATATATGTAATACTTTCTATTATCTAGGATTTTGATGGTAGCTGAACCTTGAAGAAGACACTTAATACAGCCATTCCCTGTGACATCTAAGTCTCTTCCTTGTACTAACAATGCTAACTTAGAATTCCAAATGTGAATGAGTTTTTTCCTTGCAGTAATATATTTCCTTGCATTTTTCAACATTTCATAGGTAATAGTGCTCTCCATTCTCCTTCAAAGCTAAAGGTTCAGAGTTATCTTAGCTTCTGAGTAAACTACATAATGATTTCCTCTGCAATTTTTCTTATTTCGTAACTCAATCCCCTTAACAGATCATTAATAGATGTAGTACACCACACAGGAGGTGTTTGTTACTCCACTATTAACTCTTTTGCCATTTCATCCTACCTCTTTGCTTCTTCCATATTCACGTAGTTCTATGTATGGTGAATAATACTAAATCATGAAAATATTTCAACATGAGTTCTGCCTTGTTTAGCAAATAAAAAAGGCAGAGGGTTAAATAAGAGGGTTAAATACCTGTTTTATTTTTTCCTAAGTAGCACAAAAATGAATGCAGGGCAACTGTGATTTGCAGAAGTCTAATACTTTTTTTTTTTTAATCTTACCATTCAGATTGCTTTAATAATTTATTATGGCAAGGAGTTCCCCAAATTAATTTTGCCCTCAAAATCTTAAAGGAATGTTGACAATATTAAGGTTTCTAATAATGCATTAATGCAAGTAGTGAGAAACAAAGCCCCAGGGAGGCTTTGCTAATTAGGGGCTTTGCTATTTTATATAAATGATTGAATTACGCGCATGATGATCTATGGAGGAGCTAGACTTTTACCCAGAGGAGTCTATAGTGGTTTTGTGTTGACTGGGGAATACAGCATAACGTTATGATAGCTTATTAGGCTGGAAGGTGGAGACTGTCCAAAGTTTATTTTGGTATCCGGCATTTTGCTCAGCTACCCGCAAGGCCAAGTTGTAATAATAATGTAATCATGGTAATGCTGCTGATCTAAACCTGACATAGATTTTGATGATTGAATGGCTGGCCAATAGACTAAGACACTACGGGATGCATAATCATATAAAATCTTCAGAAAGTGAAAGCATAGTGTAAGTAAATGCCAAGTATTACAGGCATGTAGAAGGGTTAGCTCATGGGAGCTGCTTTTTCACCATGATGCTTTCAATGTCTGGTGATTGTCTTGCCCAGCTGAGGAGACTAATAAGATTGTGGGTCTGGAAATTGGTAGCAGACCACTAGCAGTTTTTTTCTCTGTGTTTTGTAAATGCTAGGGCGCACTTGCTTTGATTACAGTGACAGAAGAATGCCAACTCGTATCTTTGTTTAGTTTTCTTTTGTGCAAAGTTAAAAGTTCCCCACAACAATATCCGTGTGGCTTCAGGGGAAAAATCCTAACAAGGTCGGAGTGCTTGAATAACCACCTCTGCCTTACCTGACAGGCAACAGATAAATCACAGTCAATAAGAGAAAGAGCATGGGGCCCAAAGCCTCCCCCATGGAAATCGGCTAAAGGGAGTGGAGAGGATCGCTGTATCAATATTATCTGCCAACTCTCACCGTTTCTTTGAAGGTATTTGAAAGCTTTTCTGAAAGTCCCAGCTGTCAGCATCAGGAAATTAATTGATTGAGAAGCTCTGCTTCTGTAAGCTTCTTTCCCTTATCTTTGAAGATAATCATAAAAATGTGAAGCAGAATATGCTATAAAGGCTGACAGAAAGAAAGTAAACCCAAAGAACTCCAAATATGTATTTTCTGAGATACCCTCTGATTTTAAGCCAGCCTGGTGATTTTCTGAAACCTGATTCATGACCACAGAGAACTGGAAATACTGCAGTCTAGCCCTGCTCTCAACAGTGGCTTCTCGTCACCCTGTTAGGAAAGACCCGTTTCTGGTCCTATGAATGTGTGCAGTACCTTCAGAGTAACTCCCTCCTTCCATTTATCTTCCCATCCTTCTGTCATCTCTCCTTCCATCTATTAGGCAAAGAAGTAGAATTTGGGTTTGGGGTTGCCTCAGGAACGGAGATTTTATTTCAGTGAGTTCCTGCTTCAAAAACCAACCCATCCATCAGAGACCAGCGCAGGTGTCGTTGCCCTCCTCCCAGTTTCAAAGGTCCCTTTCATCCTTGTTATCAGACTTCCTGGATAGGTCGGCTGGGCACACGGTGGCCATGTGGAGCTTGCCATCCTCTACTGCCTCAAATCACCGCATAAAACGGCACCGAGGTACCCCTCTTTCTGTAAACCCAAGTATTGTTCTGTTGCCGCGGGTGTGACGCATGCTAAACAGCGGGAGAAGTACAATTAGTTTTTTAAGTTATCCAAGCTTTTTGTTTGCCGGCTATCTAAACTAAACAAGTCCAGAGGCAGGAACTGTTCATTGTTTGCTTATGAAGACAAACTTCTCTAGCCCTGCTGAAGTTCTCCATAAGACCGTATGTAAAAAAAAAAAACCAAAAGTATGATGTATGAATTACAGTTTTCATCTAATTTGAAAAAAAAAAAAACAACCCACAAAAAACCCCCAGCTATTTATGTGAAGCACAGATTACTTCATGGTTGGAAATGAAGGTTTTGCCCACATTCCTACTTAAGTTACTGACAGTCTTTCTGTTTATTTCTGTTGGGGGAAGCAGGTGGACTAGAATGACATTCTGCATCGATCTATTTTTAATTCGTCTTTCCGGTGCTGACCCTTTAACTTTCAACAATGAGCTCCTGGAGGACCCCAGTAGATAAAACTGGCATTTTGGAGCATTCCTGGAAAGACTGGTGATATTTAATTTCTATTCTGATGGTAACCTATCCTGACAAATAGGGTACATAAGTTGTAGATTTAAAAAACATGCTTTGGGCAGGGATTTTAATTGCTTGCAAGGTACAGTTTCTGGAATCTGCTCCTGACAGTTTGATTTTTGCTAGTGCCTGTAAAATTAATTGTATACCAACTTAAAAAGGTTTGGAGTTTGAATTGAGTTGCATATATGAACCTTATCTGCTAACTTTTGAATCTGTAAATTATATTAGAAACTTCCACAAGGATATTATTTCAGGAGTTTGACTTTACCTCCTTTAAACCAGATTTCAGAAACACACGAAAACATGAAAATGAGGGAAGCACAGCACAGCTGCACATCTGCAAGTGCTTCAGAATCCCATATTTTTGTTTCTTCTATCCAAATCACCCCCCATGCTTTTAGTTATTTCCTTCTCTTCTCTGAGATGTTTCCCCAAGAATGCCGCTAATTAATATAAATTAATGCTGGGACATTTTCTCAGTTCAGTCACGCAATTCTCTTGAAAAAGGACAGAAAGCCATTCAAATCAAATATGGTGGACCCAGGACCCGATTTTTCTCTTGCTGGAGAAGAATAGATGGATCTGTGCCCCGTTTCTCTGAATCCAGTCAATTGGCTATCTACGTTGAGGTCTGATTTTCAGACCCTTCTGACCTCAGTGAGGTGAGGGTTTCACCTTAGGAGAACAGACTTCACTGGATCTGCTGTTCTTTAATAATCTGGAATTTCCAAATTCTGTGAACAACAAACCACTGGGTAATAGCTCTATAAAACTGTCAAGAGAGTCAAAGAAAGAGTAGCATGAGCGAGGAACCTATTCAGGCTTAAAGCACCTTACACAAGATGCTGCTTATAAAATTTGGCATTTTCAGTTAATCATTGATCAGAGACAGACAGTGACGTATGCAATATTTAAAGCTGACAATAAATGGCAATACTCCTCATTTTGGTATCTTGTATATCATCATAAGGGTAGAAGTCTTTTGCCACAGAAAAAAGCTATAACCAAATAAAAAACGGTGTCAGTAAAGACAAGCTATCAACTAGGTTTTATGTCAGTACTGACAAAACCTGTATGTATCTTGGGCAGCATCATCCCCACGCCATTCTGGGAATGGTGATAGGTCAAAATGTTAATTCTCTCCCTGGAATTCCAAGGATGCAAAACTGTACCATAAATGTCATAGAATCATAGGGTTGGAAGGGACCTCTGGAGATCATCTAGTCCAACCCCCCTGCCAGAGCAGGGTCACCTACAGCAGGTTGCACAGGAACACGTCCAGGCGGGTTTTGAATGTCTCCAGAGACGGAGACTCCACCACCTCTCTGGGCAGCCTGTGCCAGTGCTCTGCCACCCTCAAAGTAAAGAAGTTCCTCCTCATGCCATCTTCCTTTCCACCTCAGACATAAGGTATATGTGATTTGTTTCTTCTTTTCCAACGTTCTATTCACATTTTTTTTCTTTTGTTACTTCTCAGTTTCTCTCCTTTTGCTCCTAGTATGAGTGTGAGGTAGATCCCAAGGCAGTGTCCCGCATCCTGCTTGGGAGGAGATACAGGAAGAAAAAAGTTATCAGTGCTGCCAATGTCTGTGCAGCATTTGCTTGGGGAATGAAGATTTGCAGCACATACATACAACTTCTTCCACTTGCACAGCAAGTGATCTCAAGTGATACGAAAGACCTCTCTGTCTTTGAGATGACTAAAGTGTTTGTGTGCTTGGAGCTGACCTGCACCTATCCCATCCTAGAAAGTTAGAAAGCTTACATCTATTCTCATTTTTAGAAGTCTGTTCCTGCAACAACAGCTAAAGGGAATGCATTCCTAAGCTGATGGCACCTGTATGCGAGGCATTAGAGAGAGGGAGTCAGTACTTCTGAGTCGTCTCACAGGAATTTGGTTAAGAGCGGGTGACTCATTTCAGCTTATGTGACAGACTCATTGAACAAAACCCTCTCCTCACTCCCTCTTCTCCTTCCTCCACCTTTCAGTGCCCTCTGGTACTTTACCCAACGTGTAACATTTTGTCTGTTTCATGGTTGGCTTTGGATTTTTTCATTTGTTCTCCATCTCAGTGTCATCACACTTGTATCCTTTGTTCTTATCCTTGGAAGACCTCTGTAACTGCCATTTCTTCATCCTTATCTCTTTCTATGCTTTCTACTGCCCTTTCAGTACCGTATGCATTCCCAGTATCAAAATTCTTGCCTACGTCTTCCACAGTACCCTTACGGCTTCAGATTCTCCCTGTCCATAGAAAACCTGGCTCTGAAAACTGCTATCGCTGCTATTTTCAGCTTTCTTCTGACACATCCACGTCACCCTAATCACATCTCTCAGTCTCCTGGCCGTACTTCTGTCCATACAGCCTTTGTTGGCTGCCAGGCCACACAGACGGCTCTTGTTCAGCTTGGTGTCCACCAAGACCACGAGGGTCTCTTCCACAGAGCTGCTCCCCAGCCACTCAGTCTTCACCTTATCTGATCATTAGTTTAATACACTCTTGTTCTCACATTTGTTGCGTGTAGGTAGACAGTAGACTGCTTCCTCTTCCTCAGCACACCGCAGACTCAGTGTGGCTGCAGATCTTTGTAGGACCGAGACCTTTGAAAGTAAACTTTTTTTTTTTTGCAAGCACCTAGCGCATTACCCACGATTTCCTGGTCTAATTATTCATGGTTTCATTCTGGCTAATGTCCTAACATTAATGCTGCACTAAAAATACTAATCCATTGCTCACACTTAATTTCCATCACTGTTTGGAAAAGACACTCATTATATTTTTAAGTACTTTTGGGCAATGTCCAAATATTACAAACATAAATGTTAATTGATAAAAACAATTGTTTCCAAAGGGGCAGCTTTTTCTTTCTAATTACCTCTTTCAATTAATTTTTATTGCTGATCCTGTGATCATGTGTAATGCAATATCCACCCACTGCAGGACTTCCTCAAACCCTACTAACGACACTCCTTATGGCTGCCCTGTTAATGCCAACGACAACACTGTGTAATGAATATCAACCAATTTAGCTGCAGGCCTTTTTACTCCTACTCTTCTCTTTCCTAACTGCAAATCATTATTGGTATATGAGCTGCTTTCAGCAATATCTTTGTCCTTGCCTGGCTCTACCAGAGGGTGCTGCTGGAATGTGGAGAGTTGCTAAATCAAAGAAGGAAGTGGGTGGGTGGGAGACCGCCGATGCCAAGGGAACTACAGTCCCATGGATGGATATTTCTCAGGCAGTTCACAATTAAAATAGCTCATTGGCATGGCTGAGCTTGTTTTTGTGGCCCTGGGTGTCATAATGAATGTAGTCCACTGATAAACTTACTGGAATAATTAAAAACTAACAGTTAAAAATAATCTGTGATTGTCACTCATAGCTGCTAAGGAGCATCAAGCAGTCACTGGCTTGAGTCAGAAATTTTTTGCAAGGTACTAGGGAGGCCCAAGCTGTTGGAGTCTCGAGGGAAGGAGCGCTAGTCCGAAGATCTTGATGTCTAATTCTAACCGGGAACCTGATACCAGATGTTTCTGCTCACATCTCCTGAAGGGTTCCCTCCCAGAAGGATGCTCTGAGGTCACCTAGAACACAATGACAGACACGACGTGCAGTGCTCTGCCCATTTACACAGCAACCTACTGGCTTGAGCTCACCCCTGTTCCCTGCTTGGTTTGATGGACTTCAGTCTCCCAGCTCCCAAGAGTACTCCAAGGACAGGGCAATGCAATTGCCATTCTGGGTGAGGGCACGGTCCTTTCTGTCCATTGCTCTTAACACCCAACAGGTAATTCAGATTTATATTGAAAATAACTTACCTTTTGCTGTTTACGACCACTCCTCTTATGAGTCATTTTTTTGCTTTCATCTTCATACACCAAAACAAAGTCAATTCTTCGCTGTCCATCGCTGAAGAACAAGGAGTCAGGCTTATCTTCAAAATCAGCCTGGAAGGCAAGTAGGATAGGTTAATATGAAGAGCTCGACTTGCTGGTTCCTTACTCAGTTCCTGTTACACAATATTTCAGTGAACAGAGAAATTCAACA
Source organism: Larus michahellis (assembly GCF_964199755.1). Taxonomy (NCBI): domain Eukaryota; kingdom Metazoa; phylum Chordata; class Aves; order Charadriiformes; family Laridae; genus Larus; species Larus michahellis. The sequence continues at coordinate 33,989,505 of NC_133896.1, read as the reverse complement.
TATCAGACTCATATAAAACAAAGACCAAAGTGACAACAAAAGTAGCATGGAGTAGAATGGAGGGGGAAAAAAAAGTTTGGGAGGTCTCTGCATGACATAAGAACAGCAGAACTTTGACCTAATTTTGTTCTTTCAAAATAGCATATTAGCTTTTGGCCATGGGAGGAGCGTTGGGATGCAGCACCATCCCCAAATAGTGCATCTGTCAAGCAACTTGCATGCCATCATGGATACAGTGTTAGATAGTCTGTCTGTCTAAAAGATATGTTGTTGCCTGATGGGGGTCTCAGAATTAGTGCGTTCCCATCTGTCCCCTTACCTCCCAGAAATTTAAGCATCTCTACAATTAAAAAACACCCAAAATAAAAAGCCCGATAGCTTCATGCACCCTAGTACCCAAACCCACCATTGCCCAGAGAACAAAGAACATGACCAGGCTGCAGATGAACTCTCAAAATGGACACATCCTATGTGGATTTATTTCTCTTTTTATCCACAACATCTCAGCAAGCAAAGAACATTGTTGTATGTCACATACCCATCATGTCATGATATATGGCCGAATCAAAAGGATTAATATATCCATAGGCCATTATCTAGTCCCCGGAGGAAAACTGGATAGATTGTCATATCTACTAATAGCACCTTAATGTGTTATTTCATGTGTGAAACAATACGGACACATCGATGACAGGGGAACCTGAATCCTCAAGTAATGATTTTGTAGTTTCTTAAGAGTACTCTGAGGGCACTATCACATGTAACAACCCCTCCTTTCAGGCAATATACAGCTGTAATGTTATCAGAATTGTCATGTAATGAGCACCAAACTCTCAGGTACTCGGCCAAATCCATCCATGCTGTTAATGAGGGCAGTGCCACCGAAGTTGACAGATACCAAATGTCCAAAATGGGAATCAGCATTGCATTAGAGATGCTAAGATCTCCAAGGCTGGCAAGACCCCCATACAGAACCGTGGAGGAGGCTTGGCTTCCAGATGGCTGTGCATGCAGGGTGGCCCAGGGCAGGAACAGGCCAGGCAAAATGACCCAGAGCAATCTCTTGAACACGCTGTGCCTTTGAGGACATGGAAAAGATTCCCAGATATCCTTCCTTGAAATTTCCCTGTCAGTGCAGACTACACTTCATGAGGGATGCCAGGTCCAGTTTTGGGAGCTTTTGGGAGCTCCGGCCACACGGAAATGTGGTTATGGGGTCAGGGACCCCTCAAGTGCAGACTGAAATGGTGGTTCTTCAACTGTGATAAAACTGAGAAGAACGCCAGTCTTCAGTCTGGAACACCCCAGTTCCAGGGAGCATACAGTGTTTTAGGAAAAACATTTGTCAGTATTTCCAAAACAAAAATTTCCCAGGAGTTTTATTCTAAACCTCTCCCTGTAGACTATTTTGTTACTGTTTATTGTCTGAGTCAAAACAGTCGACCAAGATGTGTCTCCCCATAATTATGACAAAATTTCCATATTTTAAGTAAACTCAGGGGAGTTTAAACTCTCTATTTTTTTATGTTGTATGTGCAAAGGCCAGGTTCTGCTGCAAAGAGGCCCTGTTAGCTTAGTTCTCTTTGAATCCCACCTGCGCCTAGAGATTTGTGACAAACCTGACAGCAAGAAGCTGCCGACGTACATATAGGCACATATCTATATGTATGTAGGCTGACATATGGCAAATATACACATATATTCTACGTTAATTTCACAACCTGGCCTAGGATTCATAAACTCCACCAAAAGCCACCAAAGCAATTCATAAAAGCCACCAAAGCCACATACAGCTGCACACTGTGGATAAAGTTTTAGGAAAAAAAATGCTTTAAACTTTCAGATGGCATCACCAGACCACAATGACACGGAGTATCTCTATCACCCAAAGCACGGGAATTTCTAAATTCTTGAGAGCTGGAGGTGGCATAGTCCCATCAAGCAATCAGGCTTGACCCTGGCAATTTTTCCTCCTGCTGAAGACTAGCCCTGGGTGTAAAATGCAGCCCTGCTGTGGCCATTTCCAGCCTTATTTAAGATGTAATCATGATGATTTCATGTTGACCAGACTCCCATCGGGAGGAAAGCATCAACAACAACAGCTGACAGCCCCTCTTGGGAGACGGCTTGGGAGCAGCAGCGGCAGCAGAGAGGAGGTGGGGAGGTGAAGGTGGCCAGGCACAGAGCCCAGCCCCGTGGCCACCGCTCTCCCCCGGGACCCCCCCAGGCTCCGGACAGGGCTAAAATTGCTCCCTGTCGCAACGCTGGAAACACAGAGCCCAAACCTTGTGGTAGTGAATAAGGAGGGGAAGTATTGCCACTGCATAAACCAGGAGATTATTTTTTTTAATAGGGCTTCTTCATTTTTTGAATCTTAGAAACAGCTTTATAATAACTTCCGTTTAAAGAGACAGAGTTTCATTGCGAAATGCAAGCACTTGAAAGCATAAAAGTAGTAACAGCTTTTGAGGTTTTTTTCACTACAACCTTTAGCTCTTTTTCCTATATGACCTATCTACAGGACGGAAAAGGAAGAAATGGCACACAGCAAACATCAGATGAAGTTTTGATCTAATAAATTTTGACCATAATTTGTAATTGCATAACTCCACTGCTTAAATAATTTTCCTTTAAATGTAGTTTCCTTTAAGCTTATAAAATTAATATGCAATTTAGCCATGACTGGCTTGACTGGATTGTCAATAAAGACTGCCTGTTAATCAGTATTCTGACTCATGAATTTACTTACATACATGATTTCATTCACATGAGTATATATGTTACCATATACATACACCTTTCTATACATATATATAAAAACCAAACTATGCATATATATAAAAACCAAACTATGCATATATATAATGGAATATAGTTGAAAGATTAATCAATACTGGACTGCATGAATCTAGATGCACGGAATTTCATACTTACGAAGCTGACTTCTTAAATGTAATCTCTATTGCTTTTAATCACAAGGGCGTTGTTCAATTGACCTATCCATAGACCCTTTATATATAAATAAAATAATAAAGAATCAACTCATTAAGCCTGAATACTTAAGAGATCAAGATAAGACCCACACAAATAAACTGTAACGGAACACTAAGTGTTGCTCAATTAAAAGTAAGAAGTAAAATGTGAATGGGAATGTAATAGTTAAGGTTCTGACAGCCACATTAACTGAGATGTGTGGTGTATCTCATAATCCCTACTGGATAGCTTGTAATGAAAAATCATATATTATTCAACATAATTACCAGGGGAAAAACAAGACTGGAAACCAAAAAGATGTGCTGTACTCTGAAGTTAATAATTCCTTTGAGACAATGTTTGTTTTTTAAAAAAATACAATTTGACAGTATTACAAATGTTATTATGATACAAATGCACACCAGCCTGTCTGCATAGACACATAAGTTAAGGGGTCTGAAATTCCAATACATTATTTTTCTTAAGTATTGGTAGCAAATGATAATCCAAAATAATGAACAGGCCCATTGATACCTCTTTGTTTTGGAAGAAACAAACACGGGGTCTATTTACTGCACTTCCTCATTTTCTTAGCCTCAGCGTAATCGCATTTTAAGTACTGATGGAGGCAATCGGTTGTGCACTCTAATGTTATAATAATACCCTAGTGGACAGCAGGTTAATATTGATTAACACCATTAATAAATAAATTAAAAAATATAATACATTTAGCTGTAAAATACTCATTACATTTAGCACATACTCTGAACTCTCCAAGTGCTGTACAATCAACTGCGTGCCAACCACCGAGAGACGGGGAACCATTAGCTGCTTTATTAACAGAAGGAATCCAAAGGAGGGGAGGGCCTGGCTGTGGATAAAGCTTTTTTTTGGAACACTTAGGTTACACCCAGAGGCAGCACGGCCACGTTCATGCGGGTATACCTCTGCCCTTCAGTTCAGAGCAGGGTCAGATCAGGTGAGCATCCGTGGCTCTTCACTCCAAGGAATGAGGCTGGAGGCAGCCTGCCGTAGTAAAAAGCCCAGAAATATGTATAATGCAGCCACCACCTCCTCAGCACCAAACGCCTTGTTCTACAGACCCGCTGCTTGGGTCCTCACCACCAGGTGACGAAGGCACAGCTGGTGGGGTCCTGTTGGAGCTGGGCAGTGCTGCACTGATGCAATGACGCTGAAGGTCTCCGGCCAGCCCTGAGCAGCCTCTGCCATGCACATCCCCCTGCTCACACACCTTCTTTTCATCCTCCCTGACTCCGGCCCCCCGCAGACACCTTGGCAAAGGAATAAGGAGCTTCCTGCGCTCTTCGTTAATCCAGCACAAGCAGTCATTGGTAAACAGCATCTGCTCTCCCAGACCTCAGGACAGAGTGGCACTTGGAGAAGGGACAAGTGGAACACAAAGACAAGCTTGCCCCTCCACATGGGGCTGTAAAAGCTGAGGTAACTGGCTTGGCTCCAAGTGACCACGTCATGGAACCAACCCTCAGCTTCTTGACTCAGAGCTGCTTCTCAGGAGGGAGACTACCGTCTGCTCCTCCCCACATATAACCAGCCTTGCTGGTAGCTAAGGGGAGTTGCCATCTCTTGCTCTTGAGACCGTTCCTGTAGCCATGGCTACATGTGACGCCTGCAGCAGAAGATGAAAGGAGACCACGCTTGTGGGAAGCTCCCTTCAGCAACAGCGATGCTCCACATCAGGGGAGAAAAACTAGTGGCATGACAAAGAAACCTGTCTTCACTTTTCCAGGCTTCTCCAGGCATTACATCGTTAAACACACAGCGGGGATAACGGTGGGAAGGGCAGCATGGAGACAAGCATGAAGAAAAATATGTGCACAGGAACTGCAGTTATTTATTGTTTACTACACCCTGAACAAGCACAGTATTGTAAGCTGTTTTTTTAAAAATAACAAGAGATCCTGCAGGAACGACTTATCTAACTGGAAGGATAAAAGAAGTGCTTTATTTCGTCCACTTGAGCCTTTGGTGTGACTGCCAATAGCACCAAATGTAATCATTATTGGAGGGACAAACTACCTCTCTGTGACCTCACATAATTTTCAGATAGGCTTCAAAACAGGTTCCTGCAGCATGCCAGGGAATAAATCAGTACTGGGAAAGAAGGGAGCCGAGCAGAGCCTGTGTAACATCGCCTCTGCTGACAGGCACCAGCAAAAAAAATCCTTGGCTGGAGCACGGCGACGGCCTTCAGGGGGACCCGCAGGTTACGCTTCAGTTGTGGGTTTTATGTAGGTGAAAATTTCAGAGTCCCTGTTTAGGAGCACAGTTATTTCTCGCTACAGGCCTCAGGAAACTTCAAATCAAGTAAATAAAAAAGAAACAAATTATATTACCAGCATATAATGAAACATGATTATTTGTAAAGCGCTTTGAGATCGTCTGGAGAAAATGTTACAGAAATGTATAAAGTTCTTACTATCACAGTTATATAAAACATCCTTTTATGTTCTAAGTGATCAATAAAGACAACTTTCTGACATTAAGACCAGGACAAGGATTTCTTTCTGGAAGATATATATAATATGTAAGATACTTCAGGAAGATGTAAGTTCATTTGCATACCACATACTAATGCTGGTCTGTTTCCATAGGGCCATAAAACTGTTGTACCTTTAACATTTTTCCTTGTGACTCATATTTGCTAACAACAACAGAGGACTGTTTTAGTTCTGTTTTTAGCAACAACGAGATTATTAGCAAGCACTTAATCAGAAGAAGGTGGGTTGGTTTTGGTTTGTTTTGTTTTTTTTTTTTATTTCCTCAACATGCAAAGAAAATTTTTGATATGTAACAAACCGTAATAAACTGAGACTAAAGACACAGAGTAGAAAAATGCGGGGCGTCATTACGGTCATACATTTCTGTCAGCAGAAAGCGGTTGGTAACTGGCCAGGCATCGGGATGCCTCGTCCCCTGAGCTAAGTTTGGACCAGACACCCACTTGACTTCCTGCCCGTGTGTCACGGCGCGGCTGGCTGCGGAAGGAATTCCAGTCACTCCTGATTAGAGAGAGACCACATGTCCCTGCTTTTAAAGAGAGGTGAAGGCAGGACTCTGCTGAAAACCTGCTTTTCAGCGCCTCCCATCCTTCTCCGGATGCAGGAGCTGGGAAATGCACTCTTTCAGACTTCCCTGAAGCCTTGTCATGGCAGAAATTGTATTTGAGGGGCAGCAGTAATAGACAATTTGAAGAAGTCATCCCCTCCTCTGCAGATACTGACTCTCAAAAAAAATCCTACTGTTACATCCAATTCAAACTATCTGCCTGTAAAGCAGGTAAGACTGCAAAATGAAACATCTCAGAGCTGGAAAATGCTTGAATTAAGGCTGCCTATGCAGTTTCGTCTTCCTTGTATGCATTGTTTATGATACATTACTTAATTGCACAATCACACACCATACTTCTACCCTCCTTTGTAGTAGTTAGGGAATAGTCCTTCTTATCTTCTTTATTCAATGTCTTTTTGTTACACCTCACGTAAATAGCCCACCTAAAATGGGGATTTCCCTCACACTATGCCTAAGGTACTCTCCTCGTATAATCTCAACATTCTACAGATGTTGAGAAGTTTAATTTCACAAGATCCCCCAGGAGAGAAAGTAACAGTCTAACCCTCATTTTAACTGCGGTCACATAAGGCACCTAGAGATCAATGCCAAAACCTGTTGACTGTCTCCTAAATTTGGAGTTCCAGCTTGAGACATCAGGACATCTTCCCACAGAGCTCAGCAATTCTCTCTGTTCAAAGAGCAGTACACTCACTTTCAGGTCCGTATGTGACTATTTTAAACAAATGCAAAGAGGGTCCCAGATGTTCCCCTTTGACACATGGTACCAAAGCTAGATGTGACTTCGCAAGTCTTGCACAGAAACCCTGTAGCAGAAGCAGGGATAAAATCTAATTATCTGGGACTGCATTCAGTTTCTCTACGCATACGAACCTTTCATTTTTTCCCCTGTGATTTCCTGCCACATTTACACCTTGCTGAAGTACTGCAAACAACACCCTTGCAGAATTTGGGCTTTCTGGAGATTAATGTCCTACTTGTGTGCTGAATGAGGCAGGGATCTTGCAGCAAACTTAGCATGTGATCCTCTAATTAGACACAGCACCAGAAGTAGAGCAGGACCATTTCTATTAGCCAATAACTTACTCAGTTTTGGCTACTCCAGGACGACTTGCAAAATCAAATCAAATTTCCAGAATACCTCCAGCTGCAAAGCACGATTTAAGTTTAGACAACAGGCTCAGTACTTCCTTTCCCGTCAATTGTTTAAAGTCAGGCTTCCTATTCACTTTCCATTTCTAGCTACAGTTAGTACTCATCCATTTCACAGACAGGCTCACTAGATCTCAATTTTATCTTTCTGGCCCCTCCAACCCACTGAAACTGCCCAGCGGCTGACAAGGAGGACCCGACATGGAAGGAGCAGTGCAGAAAAGATGCTGCTAAAACTGAACAGAAATTACAACTGCTGGCAAACATGAGGAGCCAAAAAATAAAAATTTATTTTAATGGTTGATTTTCAGTAGAAATAAAAATAAAGTCTACCAAGACTGCTTGGAGGAGACTGTTCTAACCACAAGGTATATGACATTCCAGATGTTTTGATGCTATTTCCCTGCATGTAAATACATAAAAATTTTTTTCATTGAACCACAAGGAGAGTCTAAGATGGATTTTTATAATGTCCTAGTCAGGGCACTCAGTTGGGAAATAGAAGCTCTTGGTTCCACCTCATGCTCCAAAAAATGATTAAATATTTTTCCAGACACCGAATCAGCTTGCAACCAGGAACACCCTGCCACAAAATGCTGGGGCAGGGGAGGAGATAGCATCCAGCTCCCAGAATAAAACTAATTTCCTGGTACTTTGGGTACTTGTTTTCTACAGCAGAGGCAGGAACAACGCCCCCGACCCATAACTACAAGTACTTTGCCAACTAAGCTGCTAGAGCAGCTCCCCCCAGGGCGCTGGTGCACCTTGGCGCAATGAAGACTGAATCCTTCCCTTCGTTTACACTGTTTTCGAAACGCTCTGCTACGACAGCAATCCTTTGCCTCTGTCTTTTATGATTCTGTTTCCCATTTCAGTCCGACATGAATCAAAATAGCTGCCAGTTTGGTGTCCAGGCTGGAAAATAAATTATCTAAACATCTCCACTCATAATATCTACACGTAAGACAGCACAGGCTTAATTCACCCCCGTGAATTTGAATGCTTGATTTGCATATCTTAACTTCTTAGCTCATTTTTCATTGTATTGTATGTTCTTTTAGATATATGAAGAAAACAATGTATTTCCTTACGGACAGAGAAATCAGCAGGGCCTGGACCTCCTCAGTCGTAACACAGACCTCCCCTGTACAAGCTAGAGGGATAACTGGTAGCAGCAGTAGCCGGCTGTTGTTTCTGGAGTAGGATCTAGTGGACAGCAATGAAAGAAACACACAGGCAGGTACACAGCTATGTGTAAATAGCCGATAGCTTAAATGTCCCCTTGGACTGGGCTGACTGGGAACCAGCTCCAGCTCTCATTGCTTGGTGGCACCATTACAGTACTCTCCCGAATGATTTCTCTATATGAAAACTGTCACGAAGCTCTTAGGTGCTCACAAGTAATTGGTCCAATGAGCAATTCTTGAGACTGTTGAAACTGTTTCTTTATGCCTTGTTCTCCCGTAACACTGATCCACGTGTAGAGGCACTTTGAGTAGAAAAGACAATCTCTACACCCCCAAAGCCAGTGACACTAACCTCTGTCATTAGAGTAAGAAAACACAGAACAGGCTTTTTTGATTTATATGGAGTTGCTCTATCAGCTTTAGGATAAGTACATGATTTTTACACCTTTTTAAATCCAGGCTTATAGCTATCTCCTTGTGTAACTGCAGACCACACTTGTACCTTTCCAGGGGAAAAAAAATAAAATTGGACTTCTCAGCATGCCAGTTGGGCATCAGGTTGGCAAAGCATGTGCCACGGCAGGGCTTGTTGGGGTCAACTGGCCAACCCTTAGAGATAAATGAGATCTGATGAAGGGGATCTTGAGCTACAGCCAGAAGCCTATTAGCTGCAGAAAACACTAGGTGTGCTGGGGAACCTGAACTTTGGATAATGGGAATGGATACCTACAGGTCTTTTTTCTTCTTGCCACTTAAGTCTCCGATTGGAGTAAGGAATTTCTTGGTGTCTCCAAGCTTTCTGTAAACATGAATCCTGAACTTGTATGTCAGTCAACTAACAGCTGGGTGTGTATGAATCTATAGGGTATGTGCGTTTATATGTAGGGTGTGTTCGTAACTATTTATCCTTGCATACACACACTGAAATCCTATACATGCATGTACAAAATTATATATAGAGAGGAGATGTATATGCACGTCTCAGTTTATAGCAAATATATACTGGTCACTTTTAATTGAGTCCAGTGCCCGGGTCAACCTGCACTTTCACATCTGAGTCAATGACTTCAGGTGCCTTGCAGGAAACAGGGATACAGCAGCTCAGATTCAGTCACGCGGATGAACTGCATGTGCTGCAGATGCAAAGGATTGCTAGTCTTCTGGAACAGCTACTGATGGCTGCACATCTATACAAGAAAAAATTACAGGTAGTCAGAGTTAAAGTAAAGAAGTACCCACCCATTCAGGAGTATGAAGGTTTTGCTGATCCGGCACAGTTCCATAAGTGGGAATAACCACCTGGTTCAGTTCCAAGACTAAAAATAAACATAAAACATAAAAAAATTAAAACATTTTAGCATTTCGTGTGGTAGGTGTTTTTTTAAAAATTTTATTAATGGTTTGTGGAGAAGCTACACTTCCCCACAAATTGCGCTTATTTAATGTTTCAGAAACGGAATGTTTGTGTTTCACAGCTCAGTTAGTTAGTTATAATCAGCAGGTGGCAAGAGAGCTTGTTACCAGGATGACAAGCTAATGCTAGGAGAGCATTCTGACTGAGCTACAGTGATGCAAAGCATCCCTTTGCTAGGATGTGTTATTTAGTGTTTCAGAAACTCTGACCATACTCCAGCAGTAGTTACGTTTATCTTTCAATGAATACAGGTACCAGAACTGGCTCCACCTGCACAAATAACTCTAGCTTATGTTGACTGTACTTGTCAGGCAATAACAAATAACAGTGCCAGGGAATTCTTCAGAAATCCTGGAATGGGTGTGATAAAGGCAGTGATGCTGTAACGTTCACTCTACAACCGGAATGGTTTTCACATAACCTAATAACTCACCTACAAGTTCAATGTGTATTGAGGTCCCAGTGACTCCTCACCCATTTTGCCAATATCTATTAAAAAGCAACAACCCGCAAACTTAATTGCTTTGCTGAAAATACAGCATAAAATAAAAATGATCTTGTGCAGTATGCCGCTCCATGATGCCATTATCAAGCACACTGGGGAAAACTGACCACCAGATCAAGCACTGGATAACACACAAATTCACCCTAATAAAGCTGCCGGAAGTAAGTGACAGAAGCTCTACAATCGCTGCAAGGTTTAGCTTCTTAACAAACATTTTTGGATCTTAAGAAGAAGTCAGATAACATCCCGAGGCTGAAGATAACATCACGTGGCTGAAGGGAAAAGGCTGCTTTCTGCCTATGCATGGCAGGCAGATGGACCCCGTGTGTTATTTTTAGATCCTTAAAATAGAGAGGTGTCTCAGCCAAGTCTGTCCTGCACTGCGGAAAGGGTCATGGATATCAATGGTAACTAAATGCCAGTGTTGTCTAGAAAGGATAGTCTCAACTTATCAAAAAATACTATAATACTATAAAAGAAAATCCCCCAAACTCTAAAATAATCTATATTTTATCTATTTAATCTAATATAAAATATTCTATAGTGCTCTTAGAAGGAAAGCTAAACACCCATTAGGTACAATGCCAGGACAAACATAACTGATACGCCTGTTTGTTTGTTTCGGGTTTGGTTTTTTTTTTTTTTTTTGGCTTAAAAGCTTCATTGATATGTGGCCAAATTCTCAAGAATTTTTAAGAAGCTTTTTTTCACTGATGATGCTCATTTATACCAGCTGAAGATATGTCAAAACACTTAGAAATGGAGCACAACAAGACTGCTCCTCACAAATCAGCAGAATTCTCTCACGGCCTCTAAGCAGATGAATTCTCTGGTTTAAATACTCTTTCGTAGAGTTTGGTAGGGACTTCCTTCCAGATGTTGAGCTGTCAGTTTCCAGATCTCTACTGTGGTGATAGTGTATACTCTCGGGAGGAGACAAAAGCAAGTCCATGAATTTTTCCATCAACATCCCTTCAGAAACTTTTGAGTCATAACCCAAAGGTTGTCCCAGTTGAATAATCAAAGTCCGTGAGGTCTCAAAAACATTAAGAAATGTTTGCCAGCACTTAAAGAGAGAGCAGGAAAATGTGGACTAGTGTAGCGCACAAACATCACATGCTGAGACCATAAGGTGAGGACTCAGAAAACATGAGTGTATCTCAGCAGCTACTGCAAGACTGCTGTATGTGCACATCAGTATATTTTAACACGTTCGGCTCAGACTAGTGCGAGAAGGGCAAATACATACCCTTGATGTCAGTGTAATGGGGCATCACCCTGCGTTCCTTAGGGCATTCCTTATTCTCTATCTGGACAAAAAGACGCCCAGATACGAAGTGCTTCTGAAAACCCACAAAAGAGGGAACGTTTCTGCCCGCATATAATGGGGAGGGTGAAGGAGAAACATAAACAGCTTGCTTTGAAATACAAACATCTGCTCTGAAACTCTGGGTGCCATTACGCGAAACAAGCAGATGTGGACACAGACGCGAAGATTTCTGCCAGCCACTGAACTGCAGTAACGAGAATCGTGAGTTAAGATGGCCTTTTTGCTCTCACGATGTGTAACCACACACCCCTCATCACTGCTGTCTAGAAATCCCTTCAGCCAGAACTGAAGAGAAGGGGGAAACGTCGCATTCACAGCAGGAAGGACAACTCCAGTTCTCCCAAATCCTGATGGATCTGGGACTGGCCAGGAACACCCTCTGGAGAAATTTATGCATGAGTACAACTTGCTTCTGCCGCAGTGTCTCAGGCCAGCATATCTTCCCCATGATATGGTAAGTGTCATGCATGCTTTACCATTTTATCAATATTTAGCATCTTAACACATTGTTACTTTAAATACCGCTCAGTACAGTCCCCGGGCCAGTGGTCCAATGAAAGGACTCATCCAAAAGGGACCTGCCACTCTCACTTCTTATGGGGCATCAGCCCAGAACCTCTCTCAAATGAAATACAGATTAATGCTTGTGTGAAGTCAAAAATACAAAGCCTTGACACTACCTGAATGTGTACCTAGATAACACTTGTTCTGGCGGTGGTTTGCAAGGACAGCTGTGCCAATTTGCGCGGGTTTTAGCTGGAAAAGAGCACTCTAGTCTCTCAGAAATACAAAAAGCTACTTGCAAAAACTCAGCTTTGCCAGAAAAAGCTGCAGCCACAAAAAGTGCTTTCCCTACCCCCACAGTCACTTAATCTGTTTCTCCCACCTCCCCTACAGCATTATGGTAAGGTCAGTTTTAAGTATGGGGGAAAGGAAAGAAAATTGCAGCACAGAAGTTTGAGGCTGGACATTAGGAAAAGCTTTCTAACAGGGAGAACAGTAGAAGAGACTGCCTGGGAAAGCAGGTGAGGTCATGTGAAGCCTTCAGTTTCAGAGATTCTTCAGTACAGATTAATTAAATACCCTGGAACAATCCAGGCCAAACTGAATCTGGCATGAACTTGAGGAGGATGGTGCAGATGAGCTTTTGGGGTCCTTTCCAGACCCAGTTTCCTCTGAGTGTAAGTGGGGTCCTAGTGTTCTCATAGTTATGTCCAAAAAAGACCACTGTGCTGAGATTTTATATTAAAATAATAGTTCTGCTTACCTATTTCTTCTTCAGAAGCATTCTCACTCCTGTTAATGTTTGGGTCGGAGAACTTCAAGTGTAGATGCTTATGTTCTACCACTCAGCCAAGCAAAGCAAAGAAGGTGTAAGGGAACAAAGAAATCTCTCGGATTTGTGCTGGCATACTCTGATTTTAATTGATTGATAGATCAAATTCTATCTTCAAGCAATCCTGGCAACATATACTTTTTTCAGAACACTTTATCTCATTTCTTTGAATTGTAATCATAGATTTTGAGTTCCTCCTGAGTGATACCAGTTGGTCTTTGATCTAGTCCTTACAAAAGATGCTGTTGTAAAAACTTGAAGTGTTGAATCTGTGCATACTACTTTACAAGTACGCCCCAGTGGTACCCGAGCTACCAATATACCAGTGGTATTTCCAGCTGTCTGGAGATCATTCTGCAGTCCAGGACACTGAATTGCACTGTCAGCATTTCACATCTTGCCTCAAATACGCCTATACACAAGTACTAAGAAGTCTATGTTAATCCCACACTGCTTCTTTATAACCTGTGTACATCCCATGCTTTGGGACAGGCCACGGGAGATGAATCCTCCTGTTTTCTGAAAGGAATCCACTGAATTCTACCAGAGATTTGTTTTATGTACTTTCTCTATGGCTTTGCTTTCTCACAGGCTGGCCGGCATTTCTGACTGGATTGAATAAATTCCTTGAGAGCAAACGTAAAATGTCCAGTCTTTTGATTAGCTAATTGATATTGACACTGAATAGTTTTGCAAGTTCAGTGATCTCCCCATTGAATAATTCAATTTTGAAGGCTTTCATGAACATTACTAGTAGCAATCTCTACATACTGCTATGGCAGAGGTGAGAGGCTATGGCACAGGTGAGAGGCACGGAAGCCGCTCTTCCTTTGGAATAAATAGAAAGAAAAATTAAAACTTTCCTTGGAGTCTGAATTGTGAAATAATAGAAGCTGCCCAAAGCACAGGCAGTAGGGATGAAACAGTTTTTTTGAGGCTGTAAATTAAGAGGCCTGAGAATGGAAAAAAAGCAGTATCCAGAAGTGAAAAGAAAGATGCTGTCCAAAAAACATTAATGACAAGAAAACCACAAAGATATTGGATAAGCTAATGTTTGAAAAGACCACTGGGCTTGGCTCTATAAGCAAGGGCATTGCCAAACATGCCTGAAATTGCCAAAGAAATCCTTGGCTACCATCTACTTTCTCTCTAATGGAAGTAATCAAAGGTGAAAAGGGCAGCAGCGCTCTTTAAGCTTGTAAATCACCTATATAAGCCAAATTAATAGGCACAGAATTATTCTGAGAAATCAAAAAGGTTTTACAACACTACGCTCATAGTACCTGGCACTCCACTTCCCTCAACAAACCTGTGAGGTTTTGCAAAGGACAAGATCTCAGCCCTGGCACTGAACATGGTACCTCATGAGCAATCATGAACGTAAAGCCAGAAAGCGATGTCTGGGATCCTCCAGGGTCTCCAGGCATTGCTGCTTTGCTGTACATATCACATCACATATTTGTAAGTGTACTGACTGTCTGTCACGGAAGTTTTAAAACGTGTAAGTCCCAAATCCTGTTCTTAGCGAGGGAAAAAATAAATTAGTAGAATATTGTGCTCTCCCAAGTACAAAACTGATGCGCTCAAGAATACCTGCTCAGCCCCTCGGTGGGATTCGCCTGCTGCATGGGCTGCTTCCTCCATAAGCAGGGAAGTTTACAGGATAGTTCCAGAAAACGAGTTGCTGCAAAGCTAGACCGCAGTGCTGGGGCACATCAACTTCCCTGCATCGCCTGGCTGCACGCACGCACGATGCCGTCCCACGGCCAATGCAGGTGGAAAGCAGGGGAGGAAAGGGTAGCAGGCATTTCCCACAGGACAACACTGAATAGGTGGTGTGCTTCAAACCCACACCCCAGCTTAGCTCACAGCACCGCCCTCGTGGAGCCGTGCCTCGGACAACGACATTCACTGCATATAGAAATGTAAAAACATAAGTACACAATTAGACACAGTTCAGTCTTTTAGGCCTCAACTGGATTGCAAAGAAAATTAAAACAGTAACAAAATACTTCACTGACTGGAAGATATCATGAAATATTTACGTGCAATTTTTATCTGAAGTGACACATTCCCTGAAATGTTAGTTTGACAGCCCTGTCACCACATTAGAACAGAAAAAATAGTCATCAGTCAAGTCTATCTGTCCTAATGAAAATCAAATGAGAAGATCATATCTGGCATGCCACCGTGAGGCTCAGGGAACCGGATGGAGTCAGATTGTTCCCAACTACTGGCGTAAACACGAAGATCCAAAGACGGTGGGGTTTGCCCAGATACTGCTTTCCAAGTAGAGCTGATCCTGCGCCACACACCTCCTCAGAAAACAAACCAACACTGTGGTAGCATCTCCCCATCTCGGCAGGCTGCAGTCATGCTAGCAGAAGATCGGTTTCATGATACCATCACGCACGGCACCCAGGAGGCAACCAAGCAAAAAGCCCCACCTCACAGGCACTGTCTGAGAAGCCACGAGAAAGCATGAGATAAAGTACTGGATATGAACTGAATCCTGGAATGAATGAAAACGACTCTGAAGCCCATCATCTCATCAAGTCAAATTACTTTCACCTTATTTCATAAAAAAGAACAAACTACTGCTGTCTGGAATAAAACTAAAGTTTCAGAGAGATCAATCTTCTCAAAAAGGATTATTGACACATCCAAGAGAGGGTACCACGTGAAGAAATGGCAATTACTGTATCGAAACTGAGGAAACAATGAAGGGAGAGCATCCTTAGCAGGTGGATCAGTCTAAAGTTCCAGAGTCATCCCTGACTATGAGCTGGGGACTGCGGTAAAGCCACTGTCCTGAAAGGGACTTTACGTAGATGTCAGCTTCCTTAAGAATGTCCAGCCCTCTGTCTCTTGGTCCAAAAATAATAAAATTAAGGTACTGAAGTACATGATTCTATCCTGGCTTTTGGGGAGAGAAGGGAGAGAAATTTATGCCATGTTGTTTTAGATGCCCCAGAAGATCAAAAAGGCAGATCAACTGACAATATAAAGGAGTTTCCCTACTGAGCAAACATTTTGCTTTTCCAAAGCCTAACACTTACCCAGAAAGTGAAGATATTGTTATAAACATGACTACAAGTTCTGGGGCTATGAGCAAAGAACATTTTGAATATCTGCTATTTAGACTAGACAAAACAACTGCTTTCCTTCCTGTTAATTTATATCAGATTATTAACATATTCATTTTATATATGTATACATAAAATCTAAAAATCACTCTAATAGTTATTACTAAAAAAAGCCTATCAGAACAGGTCACAACCTGTTTTAAGGTTGGTTTTTTTTCAGTTAAATGTAACCTATTCAAGTCAGATGTAATATTTGCTGAAAACTGAAGTGAAGTAAAACCTTTGCACAAGTGATTTTTTCTGGAAACAGAAACTGTTGGACTGATATACTGTTTGTTGACAGCCACAATGTCTTTTGCTGGTGCAGAATATTTCTTTATTGTAATTTATTTCATATGTTCAGTTCGTTGTACAGGAGTACTCTCAGAGCTAAGAAACTATTTAGGAGCTGAAAAAGCAAGAATATGTATTTTCTTTTTTAAATCTATGAACCAAAGAAAGAAAGAGACAATGAGATCCACAGCTCTAAACCAAAATTAATCAAGGTCATCAACTTCTTTGAGCTGCTTCCTTCGTTAAAAAATATGGTTTTAAATATAAAATCCTTATGTATCAAGCCACATATAAAATAGTTTCATTTAATTAGTTAAACAAATTTAAACAAAAAACCCCATCAAGTCCTCCTTAGCTAGGATGATATGTGAACCTAATTTTTTTTACTTTGCAGAGTAAATGAATAAACACAAAGAGTTAAGAGAAGCACGTCTCAGGTTATCCTTCCTAAATGTAGGTCTGATCTTTTTACCTTGCTCCTTGTTAGGTGGAGACATTATCTTTTTGTTGGTTAAAGGGCTGCCCGGGTTGAAGTGACTTTTCCAGACCAGCTCTTCTCTGGGACACAGTCTCTTCTCCACTCACACAGGAGGGCAGCCGTTAGATCACAAACTATCAATGTCTTCACCTCATTCCACCAAAATACTATCGGCTTGCATTTAGTAGCATTCAGTCTTTTAAGTTCAGTTATATGATTGGAATGGGTGTAAATTAGTTTTATGTCGTACTGTAGACCTTATCTGAAGAATACATGCTACTAATCCCCATAGTCTTCATTTTCTGAAAAGTTATGCATTTGAAGTGAAATTGAATTATTTTTATAACAAACTACACTTAATAACCTATTATTTATAGTTAATAAGAGATCTACGCAGCTGCCTTCTGTGTGAAAGTCTTGCTCTCTTCTAATGGTTGCCTGCAGTCTTACAGTACATGAGAAAAACAATGACAATTAGTAATGCCAAAATGGCTTTCCAGGCTGTCAATAAATTACAATCTTTGTGCACTCAAACAGAGCAGATCTGCAGGTATCGTCAACCCCAAACCTAATCTATGCCCCATAATAAGAAAAACATCGATTTTAATTTCAGACGCCCAAGCATACCCAATATGAAGCTACAGACGCTGTTGGATCACAAAGGAAGTGAAATGGCTGTCTCGGAAGATGATTCTTTCTTGTTTGAAAGACTATTCTTTCCATTAAGTTATCTTCTCTTACAGCTGTGCAAACAAAGGATTGGGAACATGTGGCATGACTTTCAAAAACAAATACTCTTTCATGACTAACCCTAAACAGGAAAACGTTCAGCTGGGAATATAATACAGAGTATTGCTAGTTTCAGCACCCCATGTCCTGAAACAGCCAGCTCAGAGTCAGGGTAACTCACCAAAAATAATAAAATAATTAGCAGGCAGTCACAGAACAAGAAATTGGACTTTGTGGAAATGATTCTGCTGATAGCAGTGCCTAAATATTTAAGAGGCACTGAGCTGGAAGGTTTACGGGGCTCAGTAACCAACCTGTCAAACAGTTCTTATGTGTCCAGGGCTCGAAGTGGGACACTTGCCCAAAACCTATGGCAAAAACCCTGAATCGTTTCAAGGAGACCTGGACATGCCCCAACTTCAGTTTCGAAAACAAACACCGGGCTAATGACTTTTTAGTTACAAGTCTGTGAATCCAGACTAATCCCCTGAAATGCAAATGCTGGCGCTGCTGCGATGCACGCCACAACCAACCCGTCTGCATCCAGCCTGCACATCGGACACCAGCTGACTGTAAATCACTGCAGAAATTCAGTTGCTAATTAGACTATTCTAAACCCTTTTCCTGAAGATAAACAATTTACCCACCTTCAGCTGAAACGGCCGTCAGAAAGAACTATTTTGGCTCTCCTCTGCCGATAGGTAATAGATAGATATAGAAACCATTTTTGGTTTTAGAACATAACACACCTACCTGCTATAATTTTAAAACAATATTTGGTGTGCTTTTTGTTTGTACACTGAATGCATACATGTCAAACAGCCAGCTAGCTTTGTCAGAGTATAAAATAATGGAATAAACTAATTAAGTCAGAAGGCTTCAGACTGATAATCTTTTTAGGCATTAATCTTAGGTTGGAGTATGGGCTTGAATCGTTCTTTCTTCTCCACGTACACCTTCTTATAATCTATTAAGTAATTTAAATATATTAAAATGATGCAACAAATGAGCCTTCTTCAGTTTTTCAAGTAAGGGCTGCTTTGTTTTAATTATATATGGAATCAGGTGGAAAACTGCTGTAATGTTGCCTGTCAAATAAGCCTGTTAAATTATTGATTCAAACTATGTCACACTGTTACACGCTGAAGCACACATACATCCATACTGTATTTCTTTTGTTTTTAACAATAGTGTAAACATTGTCATCCCTACTGTCAAAAATGCAAGTTCTTGGTTTCTAGAGTTAAGAAAAATAACTATCTCAGTCGCATTAAGAACGTAAGACATAAGGGATCAGCTGGGTCACTGAGTCAGCACCAGCTTACAGGCTACTTTGATTTTTAGTTTTTTTATTATGTTTTAAGAGAAAATTTTCCTTACATGGAATAATCTGTTTAAGTCTGAAAAAGGGATCAAGAAGAACAGGCTGCTGTTTTTCTCTTGCGGTGAAGAAAATCCAGGTGGCAGAGGATGAGATCCACTAATTCTAAAAAACCCGAAGGGCATTAGGAGAGATTTGCAGAAGGTGTTAGGCATATAAGGTTACAGATAAATTCCTGCTGAGGTATTCAAAAGTGTCCAAGCAGATTGACAGTTTTTACGCCAAATTATATCAAACACAGCATATGGCCCTTAGTGACCAGAATCAATCCATCAATTTCATAAATCGAGCCATCAATTTCATTAACTAGAGTTAATATTTCCCTTGCTTAATAAATTATGTTAAATGTAAACTGTTTTATAAACACCCTTTCTTCTTACGTATACAGCGTATTTAAGATAACTAATAAACATGTTTGCACGCTGTTTTTCTCTATGGTTAATTAACTCTACTTACCAACAAGTTACATCTAAATACAAGTTCGAGTTCAGGGTAAATAGTTATTATCTAGCAGATAAGAAAGAAGTCATTCCACAACAAATTAAAAATCAGAGTAAGTGTGCATTGAGCTATACACCTGCTGAAATTAAAACATGTCTATGGAATTAAAGAAGGGATGTAGGCACCTAAACCAGCATTTGTGAGCAACCCGAACATTCAGGTCCAGAAGTACAAACCAAACCCACGGCTGTGCAGCCGCTGGCTAACAGGAGCCTCCTGCATTTCCCTGGGGGTCACCAGGGACCAGGCTGGGTGAAACCCCTGTGCTGCCCTCAGCACTGTCATTATTCAGCAGAACGCAAGGGGTTTACTGTCTCAGCTGCTCTATCATTCAACAAGAAAAAAACCTCTTTCCTTTAAAATAAAAAATCAAAACATCATTAAAAACTCTATATAGTTTACTACATATTACAACCTGTAAATTAAGTCACTAACTTCAGTCATTCTACTTTGGTTAATACTGCTCTACATGGTAGAATCTGGTTTTCAGGGCTCTTAAAAAAAAATAGAAATTTATAGCTAAATGCCGCAAGTGAGCAGATCAGTAAGACCCTGGTTCAAGATTGAATCGCAGACCCTGGTTCAAGATTGTCAGCACTCATGCTTATTTTAAAGAAGACAGAGGACTGGATCTTGGTCTTCCCATTTTAGAAGTGGTTCTTACTACATAAAAGGTAAAAAGCGATACCACTTGATCTAGCACAGGAGCTGCTGGTGGATTTTAAAGCAAAGGAAGTAATTTTTTATTATAAAGCCCAAATTGTTATCCTTTTTTTCTTCAAGACCCCACCTCCTATAAGATAGATAAGATGGGGCTGCAATGAGGATGACTCCAGGGCTGGTCAAGGAGGAAGACTTGTCCACCTAGACTTTTAACTTGTTTTTGCAAAAGATGGATAGGCTACAGAGACTGTAGGAAGATTGAAAGGAAGAAAGATTATCTGATTGTCGAAGATTATCTGATCGGATTATCTGTCCAAGATTGTCTTCGGTCTTGGAGAAGTGGCTTATGCCACAGCCTCAGCATCTAGTAGATGTGATGGTGAGCAAGATACCTCAACAAAGTTTTGCCCAGCTTGCTTCCCATCGCAGAGTTTTCAAGCGCAGGGTGTTACAGCCGGGAAGCTCAGCGCTTTTACAGCAGAGCTGGCCATTTGTCACTAAGTTAGCTGGAGAAGTATGGTACGGTACTTGGAATTAGCAAGCTTGGGAAACGCTCTTATTTCTGAAAAATCAGTCCCAAAGCTTTTGTGATTGATGAGCATTTTTTTGACAGCTTCATATGAAACATAGAGAGTTTATCAGCCATAAACTCAGAATGGCGTTAAAACCTAATTGTACAAAAGTGGTTGAAAACGAATTGTTTTCTCGTGTCCCTGCTGCAGACGTGGGCTGGGGAGGCTGGCGGGTGGGATGGGGGTCTCTCTGTTCAGCGCCTTGTCTTTGCACAGCCCATTCAGAAGTTTTTTACATTCCCCACATCTTATCACTTCAGCAGCCTGCATTCCTACCACAGGGCTCTGGATTCCTGAAACTCCAGCTCTCCCTAAAAAGGGAGTTAAGGCAACCTGACACTCGCATCCCCTGTCGGATATACTGTCAGATGTGGGAAGAGCACCATAGAAACACAGAGGGGGAAAGGAATGAAAATGCGCAAGGCTCAGATAATTTGAGTTAAACAAGGCTTGGAGCCATGCTCTTAATGAGGAAGATAAAAAGAAATCTGCAATTACTACCAGTTTACTGAATGAGGCAGCAAACTTAAGAGGAAAAAAAGAACAGTATGATTGTGTAATTAAAAACTGTAACATGCGTGCAAGCAAATGGCAGGGAAATTGGAGTTGCCTGGGCAACGTTAATGCTGACTTTGCCCAACTTCTAAGTGCTTGACTTCACAACCTTAATGTTAACGTTTTTTAGACATAATACATAATTAGCCGCAGCCAATTAGGGATGCTATGGCTCCTGTTGCTAACCGGTAATATTTACATTTAAATATGGAGAAAGATTACTGCTGGCTATAGTGTATTATTTAATTATACAGTCAGTTTAGAAATGAAATTACATCTGAAGCATTTGAGAGATTCCCTTGAGCAGAAGTGATGGAACAATTATTACTGCAATTTGGCATGAGGAAACTTTGCTGAAAGTCTAGAATTTCACCTAATCAGACAATTTGATTAGTGATCCATGTGTAGGAGCACTCTGTGCTGCTGATGAGTAATTTCAAAAAGCACTGTAAGAAAAGTAATCATAATAACTATGGACACTTTTCCTTAGCAACTTGCATATCAAATTTATTAAGTTTTAAAAGTCAATTCAGAATAATGTAATTAGTGTAAATTCAGTACCATGATGGAAAAAAACCCCAGTGTATTTTAGCTTATTACAATCACTATGAATAAAAAGTTCTGGTTTCTGCTGACAATTCAATTCATGATGCCCAGCAACTACAGCTGGTCAAGGTCTGACAGCTTCATGCCAAACAGCTGTGGCTTTGAAGACACAGAGGTTTCTAAATTACTTTCTGGGAAAAGAGGCATTAACAAGAAGGATGCCTGTGCGCACACAGCTTTCTAGAAACAGTAATGTGGGCAGACTGATGGAAAATAAGAATATGCTCTCTCTGCCTGGCATTGAAAAGTCGACTACGCCACTAAAGGAAAAAAAAATAGATGCATGTGAAAATACCAGCTCAAGAAACTTAGACGTACAAACACATTTGGAAAATATGAAGGCAATAAAAGCAAACTCCAGAGTGATCACAAACATTTTTCCCTGGACTTTGAGAACCTGGAAGTAGCAGGAGGTAAGATCTCAAGAGTTATTCCAGTCCTCTTATAAGACAAGGATGGAATAATGCAGTGGATTCCTTTGGCGAGAGAATGCTGTGTTGAAGGTCCTGGTCATTTCAGCCACTGGTAAAGAGCCCCCAGTTTTAAGTGACATGAATATGCAGATCAGTCATTGCACACTTACCAGACCAAGCCTTGAGCTTAGGCAGGGTTGGTAATGCGACCAGCTTCCCAAGGTAATGCTGCCGTCAGACCACACCTTCGGCTGCAAACAGCCTCTTGCTGGGATGGGCGATCTGTGATCTGGCTGGTGAGCCTGACTGGTGGCTTGTCCTTTCTATCGAATGTATGAAGGAAATGCACCACTCGACTGCAGTCGTTCAGCTGCAGGCCTTACCTCTAGCGCCTGGCTTTTGTCCTTGGACAGACGGCCTGCTCCCAGTCCTCAACTTTATGTTATCATGGAGTCTTTGGCCTATGGTCTGCCTTCTGTCCATGTTCTTGCCTTGCCTTTTGACTGCAAGGCTGTTCACAGGTTTCGCACAATGTCAGTGACTTTTAAGAAACAGAGTGTATGTGCAGCCACAGAAGAACAAGGGCACGTAAGAACACAAGACCGTGCTTATGGATCATCTCAGTGGTCCACCTAGCCCCCTGTCCCCACGAGTGACCAATGGTGGCCTGGGCCAAAACCATCATTCAGTGTTCTGAAGTGTAAGATGAGGGCACGGGGGCAGTGAAGCTCCTATAGTATGTGATCAGACAGAAGCAGTATATTTGTGGTTTAGATCACATGGCTTTTTAATTCATCAATTTCTCTCTACAGCTTTTGAACCTGCAACTGCTTCTTCCACTTTTTAGCACTGGGAAGAGCGAGGAGCGGTAAGTTTTTATTCACTTCCACAACGTGAGGTGGCACATCAGAAATCTTCTCAGGTATATTACATATTACTACACACTCTGAGGCAGATGCCACAGATACCTGAGGAAAAGTATCAACAGTGCTGCCGATGGGACAGCGAGAGCTTTTCGACTGCTTGGTGTGCAACGACGTTAATAATGTACTGGGTATCCAGATATTACGTCACCCTAAGATATGTGCTTGTCAGCAACGCATATAGAAGGATCATTCCCTGGATAATGTCCTACTTCAGATTTCAGCATGGTCACCCACCACTGTTGTGAACAGGGTTTTCAGAGCGGGAACAGTGGAGGCAGCTTTAGACCCAACAAAGTAAGCACATGATAGTGCAGTGTAAAGTGCCATTTCTAGACTTCTCTAACTACTGTTGCACCTTCCTAGAAGATTAGCCACCCCAGAGGGAGTAAATTCAGTCTAAGAACTTGTCAGAAAGAATGCAGGTGAATTTTAAAGCACAAGTCTCCTTTTCATTGGCAGGTAGCATAAAAATGTGGAAAATAAGTATTTTGATAGCTTATCTCAGAAGGAAGCAAAGTCAGGACTATACACTAATGACGCTGATGAATAATGACTGGCTTTGAGTCTTAGATACCGTTCAGCTATAACAAAACCAAGCAGCAAGAATAATAAGGAGGAAAAAGCCAAACAGAAATTCTCTTCCTCCTATCTCACCTATACCACAGTGTAATTCCATGGAATCTTAAAAAAGGCTACAAAAGAGGAGATGCAAGCTTTGCTTTGGAAAGCATGGGAAGACATTTTACTTTGGTATCAACAAAGTCCTGCTGATCTGTTTTACGATGTTATAAACATACCAGACGGCAGTAACACAGAACAACCATAGGGCTTGCTCCTGTCGTACAACATCACAGATCTTCGTGGGAGTACAACCAGTGCTTGAGAGACCCAGCCATACCCCTCTCCACAAAATCATTTCCACTGAGATTCTACTCCATATCTCCAAAACTGTGGAAGTGAGAGGATGTAAAAAATCAGTTTTCAGGTGAAAAAAACTGAGCAGCCTCTACAGAGCTGTTTTTCATTTAAGCTTCGGTAAGATTGCTTACGCATCTCAGGATAACAATAGGGAAAAGCAAGTGTGATGGTCTGTTAAAAGGCTGGTCATAATCCCTTGACATTGGCTATGCTGAGTTTTGTTTTATTTGTTAAGAGAAGACCACGGTGGCTTTACTGCAGATTCTATTTTTTGTTTCAAGGAGAAAAAATATGACCTTTTGAAATGTGTGAATCCAGCTCATAAGACTGTAAGGCAAGAAGTTACCAACAAGGTCATCCAGGCTGATCCCTGTAAAACAAGCCTGAGGATCTGACCATCCTAGCTCTTGTGTCAACTCCAACTTCTGGCTAAGGTGAATAAACTTCTCAGTTCCAAAGATTTTACTGAACTGAAGACTGATGGACTGGTATCAAGGAGATCTCTTAAAAAGGACAACAAATTAGGATCCAGTAAATGCATCCAGAAAATGTTCTCTCTGTGCCGTACATAGCACTAATGGAATATGTTCATGCTGAACTCACACAGCTAGGATTTCGATGATCACCTTTCCTGAAGCCACAGACTTTGGTTTAGTTTGGTATCTGCAAAATGGAGCAATCCCTAAACATGAAATCACCGAATGACTCCTCTCTCTCTGTTTGCTGGAGGTTGGCACTTTGGCTGTGCAGTCTGGACCCTGAGAGCACCTTATGTCACTTCTGAGTGACATTTCTCTTTTACCTGGGTCAGGTCTGCTCATATGGAGTGAAACTCAGCACTCTGAAGGCCAAGAGAATCACTGACCCTAAAGGTGGCAAAATAAAACGGTGAAGAAAATACCGAAGGGGATTAAAAAGAACTGAAAGACTTCCTGAAAGCAAAAGGGATTTCTCTGGAGCTTATTTTTGCATGCAAGGTGTTCTTGTGGTGTCCTGAGGAACATCCTGTTGAGGAGAAGGGTCACTGGGTTTTTTCAGTGAACTGTACGCAGTGAGAGATGCAGAAACTCCTCTGATAGACACGTTTGGTCTTATCCTAGAGTGCAGGATAAACATCTATCCCCAAAACATTTAATTAAACTCAGAGGAAACAAACAAAAAAAGAAAGGTGAGGATACACCAGCCGCAACCGATTGATGGAGTACCGCTGTTTAGACAGATATTTATCCTTCCACCATCAATAGCTTTGGAAGATAAACCACTGAAAAAACCCACTGGAAAACCCCACTCTGAACAGCAATATACAGTCACTGGGAGCTGAGGCTGCAGCATTTACACACTTATAACTATGGATGCTGATGGTTCCACGTAACTCAAAAGGATTGTTCTCGTGTTTGTGTCATGTTTGGCTCCTAATAACATCCCTACATGGATTGGTGTGCAGAGATGAGTAGCAGCTTGCTACCTCAGAAGTTTAGGCTGTTGTGTGAGGACTATAGGATCAAACTCCAGGTAAACCTGTAAAAATCTGGATTCCTGCCATGGGCTGAGAGGAATACGTGACATTTTGACAATGTAAGAGCTATCACAAGCACTACACAACTTGGGTCCAAACATCATAAAATGCCACTGTTTATATGCGTTTTCTTTCCCTGAGAAATTTCAGATGAGTTGTTAGTGAGATTTGATTTAACTCAGCCCTGCTAAACTGTAATATTGCTGATATTTTGAGAGGTTCAAAGGACCAAAACGAGGAAGCAGTGCAAGCTGTTTATCGTTTTTGTGCAAGCACTCTGCCTTCCCTGCCTAGATCACGTGCGTGCCCAGAACCTGGCCTAATAAACATGCATATCTCTGAAGGCTGATTTGCTGAAGGACT
Source organism: Larus michahellis (assembly GCF_964199755.1). Taxonomy (NCBI): domain Eukaryota; kingdom Metazoa; phylum Chordata; class Aves; order Charadriiformes; family Laridae; genus Larus; species Larus michahellis. The sequence goes on along the minus strand of NC_133896.1, from coordinate 33,963,457 downwards.
GTGACCTAAAGGTTCAGTGGAGAATTAACCCTCTGGTCAAGAGTATGATAAGCTGTTTTTTCACCTGCTCCAGCACCGAAGCACATCATCACACAAATGCACCCGGACTTCTGCCAGTCCCTCAGAGCCTTCTTGAACCTGACGGAATTTTCTTTGCTTAAAATAACGTGAGGTTTATTTTTTGGTTGGTTTTCTTTTTCCTGTCCCAGAGCAACTGACCCAAATCAGTTGTCCTTAGGCAAGAAACATAAAGAAGACAAGCCACTTTTGCTTTTGCCATGAGATGGGCTTGCCAAGATCAACCCCAAGCACACTGTCGAAATTCCTGCCCAATTGTACGGGGAAGGAGCGTACCCTGCCTTCCGTGGGTTTTACAGGGGGGCAGCCCATGCGCAGCGGTTGCCCCAAGCTACAGACACAGCTTTTTTAGCAGCCAAGCTGATCCCATGGTGTTCCTCACCAATGCCAAGCCTCCGGGCAGCTGTGAAGCCTTTTCATTGGGAACTGAAGTGATTAACCAAATTGTAATTGCAGATCGCTGTTTGGTTAGACTTCAATGCCTGTGGATCAATGAGCTATCTAATTAGAAAACTTAAGTTTGAAATATGTTTATAAAATTATACCCGTTGCTCTTAAATTTACATGTCTCCAAGGAGAGATATTTGAATTTCTGTAATGAGTTTCTCAGAATGTTTGCTTTAAAGTATTTCCTACGCTCAGCTGTTATGCAGTGTGTTTACAAGAGGGTCCCAAAAAGATACTTTTAATTACTTCGACTATGAAAATATTAAGTTTAAAGTCAAAACCTACAGGCATTTTTGAGCTACTTCATGCGTGTAGATGGAAAGGCTCATGTTTGTAAGCACTCCCAGTGTCGAACCCAGAGTTTAGAAATAAACTGTATACTTTTGTTTCCTAATTAGAAAATATTTCGTAGTTTTAGCAATTGAGGGACTCTTCATATTTTTCTTCTAAAAGCTGCGGATTAATAGCCCGCTGCCACCTAAAACCACCTTCTTCTGTGCATAAGAAGTCTGAAAGAGAGTTTTGGTCTTCTTGCAAACACCAATAAACTTACAAAAACCTCTGGAGCTCTATTTGGCCTGACTGCATTACCCTTGAAGCTTTTTCTCTCCTAACTTTATTATCATCAAGGAACAAGTTAAAAAAAAGAAAAATACAGCATTGGCTCATTTATTCTTCAAGTCACATTGATTTCTTTTTTTTTTTTTTTTTAAATAATACGTTACATGTTTAAGTCTTACCACGTTACATGTTTAAGTCTTACCAATTATTGTAGGAGTTTTTGCTGGGCTGTTTGTCTTTAGCACAGCCATTAGTTTATAGATTAAACTGTCCTTTTGTGCAAATTCCTTCTTGTCTTTTATAGACAGCAGAATAATTAAATGAATTTAATTATTTTTCCTAGAATAAATCAGTATATGCAGAGATGATGAAAGATTTAATAAAGATATTTCGTCCATTAGGGACTAGTTCTGCATTCTTTACTATGAATAGCATTTACAAAAATAATGCTATTCCCACTCTAGTCAATGGGACTGCTCACAAGGGTGAAGTGTGCATTGTTTGACCTCATCCTTGTTCATTAATGCCTATAAAAACTCCATTAGACTACTTAAGGAAAAATCACATAGAAAGAGAACACTAATAATTTTACTAATATTGCACACAAACTAATAAAACTCTCTGGCAATGCTAGAGCCCTCTGGATCATCATCTCTGTCTTGTTTTTTTAAACGTCATTATCTCTAACTGCAGTGCCAAACCTAAACCAGTGGAAATTTCTTGCAAATAATTAATGGTATAAATATAGCCCTTTTTTTCCTGCTGGATAAATTACCTATGAACACATTGTGATTTTTACTATATATTAAAAATATGCATGCAAGCACCAGAGATTAATTATTTCAATTCACTGCACAAGTTATATTACCTGAGTCCCTCACCGTACCTTATTTTCCTGATGGACTTGGAAGAATCTTTATGCCACTGCTTATGAGTTCCTGACCAGATAAATAGGTGAATAGCTGCACTGGTTGGCTTTACCCTTGCGAATGCTGTCATGAGTTCTTCCTCTTTGCCCTTTACTTACTTACTTTTGTAGTCTGTACCCAGGCCTCAACAGATATTTTGCCTTTACTTCCATCTCCTCACTCTTTCCATGTCTTCAACACTTCTTATTTTACCAGACCCTTCAGTCACGACCCCAGTCTGTGCTACAGGGGTCTCTCCACTGGTCTAAGTTCTAGGCTTTGGTGCTTATCTCAAGCTCCCTCCACTGACATCGACAGACCCCAGCTTCTCCACAGGCAGGACGTGCTGCTTCTTCCACTCCTCCACTGTGCCAGATCACAGCAGCATGTCCTTGGATTACGAATATCAGTTCCCAGCATCTTCAGCAGGGTTGCTACACCGACAACATTTTATAGTCAGCTCTCATACTTTCCACCCTGAGCTGCAATCCAGGCAACATTTTCTCAGTTAAATATTCCTCCCACAAAGGAAGAAATCTTTCACTCACTGAAAAATCACTAATCTCATCTCTTCTCCTCACCAAAATGCATTAGCTCTGGCACCGCCACAGCACAGGACATTCAGTGCATCTCAGCTCAAGTGCTTCTTGCTCCCACTCTTCCTTCCAAATTTTCTTACACACCCAGTTAAAATTCCTCATCTGACTGCAATTTCCCAAAGTAGTAATGGTTGAGGGACTCATCACGGGTCTCTGCGCCAGCAGTGGAGCAAGAACCAAGATCTTCCTGTAGACGCTCTCAAAGCCAGATGCCTTGGCAAAAGATCCACCCAAGTTAGAAGCCCACAGGACAGAAGCCCACCATGGACACTCAAGATATCAGACATTTAGCTGCTGCAGCAACTGCTCTCAAACAGCACTTGAACAGAACAGAGGTGGTGGCTGCTGCCTACAGAAGAATACTGGTGCAGCAGCTCATTCCGATGACTGTACTGTAAGCAGTCTCCTATGCAAATATTTAATGTCCCGTGATAAATCATATCTAAAAAATGCTGGAGAACCTGACTAACCAGATTAGTGGGGTCAGGGGAAATCCATCAACAAAAAAAAAACAAAAAAAAAAAAAGAAAGGAAGGAAGGGAAACTATAAAAGCAAAGAAAAATCTGTTATTGGTGGCGGTTCCTACAAAACTCCGATTTTCAGTTATGTATAAAGAATATTGATGATTAGTGGTATAGCTGGAAATTATTTAATGTAAACACTAAATTGAAGGGTTCAATCTTATTCAGCCTTTATACAATATTTTGAAACTAAGCTGCAATTTCTACCACATGAGGCATAAAATCAATTAAAGAATGTTTATGCTCCAACAGACTTGTAACTACACTGCTTAAAGTTCAGTCAGTTTGTGTTTTGAGACATTTTTGTTAATTTTCCAACACGAATCTGGTACTCATTAAAGATGTTTAAATATGGTCTCTTTCCAAAACCGTTTGGTCTTCCTGGTTCTTCCTGCTGGTCTGAATCTCACCCTTTTACAACCATAACACACACGGTTTATTAATGTGGGTATTGCCATTAGCACAACTATCTGGGCTCTGCCTATTTTGCATTCAGTAATATTACGCCCTTCGACAGGTCACGTGCTGCACAGGAGATGGGCCATCCAGATTGGTGAGGTTTGGAACTGAAGGCTTGTGAAGAGGAAGCTGCTCTGACACGGATGCAGGATAGGAGTGGGAAAAAGGGATTATACTCCCATTTGATAGGACCACGCAATGGAAGAACATATGCCAGGCTGCCTGATGCTAATTAAAGTGTAAGTCTTCCCCATTCCCTACCCTTTGGCACTCCGCAGCCCATCCCTGACAAACCAGCAACTGCTTTAGGCAAGTTATCTTTGCACAGGCAGAGAACTAAATCACGTGTGCACAAGCGTGGGGCCTGAGCACACCTCTTGACTTCCCTAGGGAAGGTACCCCATGGGTACACGAGGAGGTTGGGGAGTGATTCTGAACCCTGCAGAGGAGTGGGGACAGCTCAAAGATTAAATCAAGCCATCTTGAGGTTGAGGGCTTTTTTTTTAATTAGCTCAGTGATGCTTCAGGATCTTGCTTCTGAAGCCCATGCAGGGAATTGTGCCTACATGTCTACTATTGTTATCATATACTAAGTTTGGGACAGGTCAGAATAAGGGGTAGAAATTATTCCATTGCACTAAACAAAAATATATTTCGGGTGCCTGTATAATTCCTCAGGAAGCAATCAAGACACTCACCCTGTCACGAAGCCTTCAGATGGATGTAGGATACCTGAGTAAAGCATGAAGGGTGGAGAAGATGAAGGATTCTGCACTCAGATGTTTGCTTTCTTAGGCTGTGATTATCAAACAAAATCCATTGTTTGATGGCAATTTGCATGACTGCCAGTTTTCATTTCCCACAGAAGACACTGGCGATAAGAAAGTAAAGGGTACACTGTCCTTCTCTGTAGCTTTGCATTCCACTGACACACCCCAATGAAAAATAAGGCCAAATGCCACGAAGACTTAAGCTGCTGCTGTAAGGTGCTTGTGGGGAATACTTCTTTTGGTAGCCAAGCCAATTTACGCTGGCTTGACAAGTTTGTGACATTACAGCCTACGGCTTTCATTTCAACTTCCAGATTCATCAGACTTGAACCCTAACACGAAATGTTAACAACGTCCCAGCGGGCTCTCATCGCAGCCAGGGCAGCAGATGAACACATACGCTCTTCGGTGGGAAAACTGTTCCACCTACATTCACACTGAGCCTGGATTTGAATCAAACCCCCCTAAAAAGTTGACAAGTGATACTAGGCCCATGCCTTGGTGAAACTATTTTTTGATGTCATATTAAAGACATAAATCAAATATCAGTTTAATAACATGTATATTCTACAGAGCAATGCTTCAGACTGTTCAAAAGGACCATGCCAGCGCCATGCACTGAAGCGACAGTGACAATCCAGTAAAAGCCAACTTATTTTTTCTGTTCATTAGAACACAGAGCTCAGCACTTGCATAATATTCCTGTCCTCACCTTTGTTTTCTGAATCTAAGAACAATAAACAATCCAAACCCACAGCACCATTCTTCAGTGTCCTCCTCCTTGGCATTCACACCCTGTTAAATGCATTATCCTGTTAAACACACGCCTGCAGCAGCTCCAGATGCTTAAGGCCTGCAGCACCTTTTCCAAAGATCTTCTCATGTCAAGCATGCGATACTTTGATTTATTGTTTGTGCATTATTTATAATGCACAAAAATATGCAACTCTTTTTCCTGACCTATCCCAGTCAATCCCAAACTTAGGCCACTGCTTTTTTATTCGACTTTCTGGGGGGGTGTATAGGAATGTGTTATCTCAAACTAAAACAGTAAAAGAAAAAAAAAATCCATTGCTCTTTACAAGGGATAAGCTGGAAGGCGTTACAAAGACTATTTAATTTATGACAGTCAATTGCACTCATAGAACTCACCCTTCTGGTTTTGTATTTTTTTTTTTTTTTACCACGGAAGAAAACACCAGTTTTAATATCAGTTCCCCCTTGGGGTTTGCCACACGTCTAGTGGCAAACTAGACCTTAATTCCACAGCATGCTACCCATCATTTCCTAGGAAATGGCAGGTACCAAGAAACACTAGGATGAGGTGATTTAAATGATAACAACTTTATTGAACTTTCCATGCGTATAGTAACGGATCTTATTCATAACCATTCTCTAATTACTTTTTCTAGGGTCTATTTGTGCGACCCACAGACTGACGCGACGCCTGTTATGGGGTGCACAGATCACCCCTTCCAGGCCTCTGGTCTTCTGAAATTCAAGCTCTCTATCTGCAATTTGATAGAGTGCCTAAATTGCAAATCAGCTGATACTAGGACATTTTTGGGGAGTTGTTGATTGCGTTACTTTCAGTAAGTGTAACGCTACGGGACTGCTGGAGTTCTGTACCATGTAACACAAGCCTGGCTGTTTCCTACTTATCAATTTTAATAAGTTTTCTTTTTTACAAATGATAATGCTTGAAAAGTCATTTTAAAAAGTCCCAGATATTGAGCATAAATGGGTGTTTTTCCTTTTAAAGGAACTTGTGGGCTGTGTAAATAGAGGAAAAACTTTAAGGAATCACCTCCAGACTTTATGAATTACAAATAGCGCAAAACAGTAATTATATTGTAGTTAAATATTTATACTCTCACTATGTGATTTTTAGTAGTTTGTAGAGAAATCATTAAATCAGCATTAAAAAGTGAGTGATACCAGCAGTGTACTCTTCAAATGCAACCATACCAGGTAACAAGGCTGTTACTCCTGCCTGGCTTGGATTTGGCGAAAGTGAAGTGGGAAGAAAGCAAAAAAAATAAATAATTATTGAAATACGAAGAGAGGAAGAAATGTAGGTAAACCATCAGGGTAACAGATATAAGAGGAAGGACATGAAAGGTAGTTTAAATTTTGAGCAGTGTTACAGGCTGGTGTTTCCCGGACCTATACAAGTCCCAGTTCTCCATGAAGAGTGTCTCGCCGCCTCAACTGTAAGTCTGAATAAGTGAGACATACGTCTACCTTCCTGCTTGCTCCTGTTCCTCGTCTTCTAGATGCACACGTACAAGAACGGTGACACAAACAGAGCACACAACTGGGGAGCAGAAATTCTTGATTCTCAGCTCATCGGACATACCCATCCCAGTCTTCTGCAGGACAGTGGGTGACTGAAATGTGCCCCAATAATTTTTAGGTCGATTCCAAGACAGAGAAGAAAGAGAGGAGAAAGCCAGGTGGGATAACAGTGGAACTACTCACTACTGTAGACAGACTGAAAAGCAAGATGTTGTCCTTTCAGAAGCAGAATTACATTTTTGTTAAAGAATCTGCTTATAAAGCCTTCCATGTTATAAAATTATCAGATCTGATCCTTACACCTACTGCCGGGTAGACGACTTTTAAATTTCCCACAGTGCGGGGATTACAGTTAATAAATAGCAGGACAAAACCACATTTTTCAATCAAGGAATCTAATTGTTGAGACTTCCCATTGCCTTGAGAAGACTTCTACAGAAAATTGACCATTTCACAGCATCATGAAGGCAAACACTGGAGTAATTTGTAGAACACTGTTGATATGCTGTACATTCATATTGGAGCACAGTATATGATATCAGTAATATATGTAGGGCCATATGAGAAGCAGGTCAAGTTAATAAAACTAGTGAATATGAAATAATAGAAGATCTAGGCAGGCAATATGATAAAATTCAGCATATGCCATGATGAAACAAGCAGAGGACAGAACAGTGAGCAAAACTAAGGAGGTGAAGAATAGCTACACCTGCTTTTCACCATTCAGATTATCACATCACCCCTTAGGACACAGTTCCAGTTGTGCAGTGGGCTGCACAAAACTGGTTATTTCAGGTTGCAACTCCACAAATGATGTTGCTTGAGTAAGCCAGTACTGTTGTATGTTTTTATTGTACTTGGTAAAAACGTAAAAACTTATTAAATACTTGGTTAAAAAAGCATGAAATACTTTTCAGAAAGAAGAGCTGGAATCCTCATCAGCACAGTATCTATATTGTGTGACAAGAAAAAGGTTAACGAACATCCATTCTTTGGTCACCTATAAAGCATGGCTTGATAATTACTGCAGCAGTGTCGAAAGACGGGAAGATCTTGTACGCTCAAGGCGCAAGGAACAACTAAGATGCCAACATATCCCAACGAAGAGAAAAGTATTTCACGCGGAATGGTTAGCCAGAGCGGATGCCTCTGGATATTGTCTGCAGAAGTTAATTTTTCTGGAGAGCAGACTCAGATATTCTGTAAATCCCCAAACACAAGGAAACTAATTTAGACATGGTATGAGGTTTGGCACCAGGGAAAGAAAAACTTTACAGTTTATGGAACTGTCTGACAGTTTCTAGGCAGAAAATAATGGGTTTGGAGAATTTTAAATGCTGTGGCAACCACAGGTCAATGTCCTTCCCACCATTTCTGCCTGGTAACAAGATATCTCAGAAACAAATTGATGTCACCAATGTAACAATGCTCTTGAAAACAGTCGGACTCCAAAAGAAAATGTTGCCCATCTTATTTAAGCACTGAGGGGAAAAAGGTTTTCTGCTTGTCAAAAAAGCCTAACCTTGGGACAAGACTTTCTTCCTGAAGCACAAGTCTGACCGAAACAATCCATTTCGAAGCCGCGTACGGCCAGCAGCGCGATTGTGGTGCTTTCCCGTGGACTGGGACTCCCAAGCCTGGCTCCTTCTCTGGACTCCTGCCTACGTCTGCTTCTGACGTGCGTGGTTTGCTAGTCATCAGCGTGGATAACCATAACCAACTGTATGCCAATACCAGCCAGAGCACTGCCTTTCTGTGCCATGACTACAAACTCTGATATGCCATGATAATGCCTGCCTGATGAGCTATAAACACTTGGGACTGATCTTTGGATAGAACCGGAAAGAGTTCAGAAGGCAGCCTGCATACTTGCTAAAGCAGGGATGGCTTTCTTGGGAAAAATGCAGGTGGAAGTGATACAATAAAACTGGCGGTAGATGGACGATTTACAAGTTTCTTAGACTAATAAAATAGCTCTCCTGTAATTATACCTAACGTAAAAACCTCAAGACTGTTAACCATGCATTTTGCAAGGCAGAATAGAAAATGTGACAGCACTGGTCGCTGCGTAACAGGCTTTGCACAACAACTCACGAAATCCTCCTTGCTCAATTTTTACCCAGTTTTGCCACACAGCATGCGTTGTTCCAAACTGCTGGATCCTGCAAGCAGAACACGTAGCTCGTGATTTGCTGCCTCTGGGAGCTGAACTAACCCCAAATTTGATAGAGAGTCATGAGTAGGAAAAAATTTAGTTGTCCTCTGGGTATGGAAAGAATGGAAAGAAAAAGGCACGTGTTGATTAATACACTGCAGTGCTGATCCACCCTTCAATTTGGGGAGTGGAGTCAAACAATTCCTCTGCCTCACTTCATATGGAAAACTGAATTAGTCTTTGGACTGTTACTGTAAAGCAAGGGATACTCCCACAGCATCTGAAACAAAGGCTAGTAATGTTGGAGGAAAGACATTCCCTGATTTCCACAGGCATTGGGTGAGGCTTAAACTTTACACACTTTTGGAGTGAGCTAACTGAATAAATGAGGGTAAACCGTACTGGCCATTATTAAGGATTAGTATTTAGAGGCAACATAAGTATCAGAGACAGTTAATGCCATTAGAATTTTTTACTAATGCAGAAATTCAGTCCCAATATTAAAAAAATATAAAAATTCTGTACTTATCACTAAAATTATTCATAACCTTTGAACACTAATGAGCAAGAACCCTTTTTATTTGATAAAATTTATATATACAAATCTATCTTCTACTCGCTTGTCGAGTTGACATTTGCCTGCATTCTTTGTTTGTCAGTTCCATTTTAACAAGCTAAGTAGAATAAAGGACTTCAGAATATCTGGGGTACTGGAGCTGAAACCAGCTTCTGAACTGGAGTAAATCTGTGTCTTTTTAGTGAAATGAATAGACCCCTTATAGTCTTGAACCAGCTGAGAACCAACCCCTTTTGGGCTGTTTTCTGGAAATACTTTAATAGAATTCATTCCCACAGTGAATACAAATGTCATTGTGCCGGGCTGCTGCTTTTGGGATAAGACGGAACGTACACTGTCTTTGAATTTAAAACTCTCTGGTCATTTTACTGTCTGCATTTCTGGCAGACACAATATGCATTTTTTTTTTCCCCCAGCAAAATTACCATCTACTTTTTGCCAATTTTCTCCCCTTACTTTTTTCTTTTTTGGGGGGTGGGGGGTGGGGTGTAGGATGGGGGTGTAATTATTCCCCTCCTTTCCTTGGCTGTCAAATTAAATTCCGGCAGTGCGAGGAGAGCTGGCTGCTGTCCCTCGAAGCTGATGGCAGCCGCACGGATCAGCCCAGGGGGATGCTGCAAGCTCGGGGGTGTGAGGGGGCGATGGCATTCCTCGCATTTTCCAAGGGAGCGAGGCACCCCGGCGCAGGCTGTGCCGGTGCTGGGCCATGGGAGCTGCCACACCGAAGGTCTCTCCAGCAGAGAGAGAAAACGAAGCGCTGCTTGGGTGTCACCTCAGGCGCCTCCCTCCCCAGGTGAGGGACAGGATCAGGTAAAGTTTTCGGTGCCCCTCCGCCAACTCAGCCGCGCTGGCGCCCTCGGAGCCGCGGCCGCTCCGTCAGGCAGCCCCGGCCGGCCCGCCCCGCCCGCGCACGCAAAGGCTGCGCGTATTTTCCAGGGGAAAAACCACCAGAAGTTGTAGCAGGAGGAGGCGAGCCGTGGTGCATGCCCCGCTGCCTGCCAGCCCCCTCCGGCCACCGTCCCGCTCGCCGCCCGGGGGGGCGGCGACAGCAGGAGCCCTCCCCACCCGCGACACCGTCTCCGGGAGGAACTTCCCCACGCCGCAGCCCCGGGAAGGGGGGGACGGGGACACCCTCCCGGCGCCAGCCCGCGACTCACCGGTCTCCCCGTCATCATCATCATCTTCCTCCTCTCCCTCCTCCTCCCCCTCCAGATCCAGCAGCACGTCTTGGTTCTCCGCGTTCATCTTCCCGAGGCTGGGACCCCCGCGCCCGCTCTCCCGCCGCCGGGGAGCCCGGTCCGCCCCGAGCCCTCCCTGCCCCGGAGGCGGAGCGGCGGCGGCGGCGGGGGCGGCGGGGCGGGGGGCGGGGGGCGGGCGGGGCGGCCACCCCCACTCCCCGGCGGGCCAGTCCGCCCTTGCCCGGGCGAGCTGAGCGCCGGGCTGTCGCCCACAGCCCGTCCCGGGGCTCGCCAGCGCTGAGCCTCGGGAAGGGGGAGCTGCGGGTGCGATTCGAGACAGGCAGCGCTGGGTTTCCTTAGTCCTTGCGGCGTTGTCACCTTGTAACGAGCAGTTTGCTGGAGCCGTCAGAGAAGGGAGAAGGCACCTACCGATCTTCGGGCAGAGAGGGGCAGAGATGGTTATCCGAGTCGTGCGCTGTAAGCAGGCACGTTTATTTACTTCATTGGCAGCATCCTGGATGATTAAAAGGGGGAAGCTGGAAAAACATTATAGTAATCATTGTGCATTTTGTTCTGGTTTTTGCAGTTTCCCATATGGCAGAATTCATATACATGATCATAGCATAGAATCATAGAATTGTCTAGGTTGGAAGGGACCTTTCAGATCATTGAGTCCAGCCATCAACCTAACTCTGACAAAAACACCATTAATCCATGTCCCCAAGCACCACATCTACCCATCTTCTAAATACCTCCAGGGATGGCAATTCCACCCCTTCCCTGGGCAGCCTGTTCCAATGTTTGACATGGACAATGTCGTTCTTCACCTTTAGGTGAAGAAATTTTTCCTAGTAGCCAACCTAAACCTCCCCTGGCCCCTCCCTGGGGCCTCTTCCTCTTGTCCTATCATAAGCTGATCAAACGCCATTTTAAAACTAACTAGGGAACAGTTTTTAACAGGAGCCAGGATGAAGATTGTTCAAAGATTTTCATGTCCTGAAACATACATGTCCGTATGTTTACCTTTTGAAAATTGGGTCAGGAGTAAAACTCCTGAGTCTTTTTAAAACATGTCAAATTATGCACCTAAACACTGAAGGACTCACCGTTGCTAAACACTTCTGCAAATCCAAAGCTCACTTACGTAAAAAACCCCAAACCAGTAAGTATTGCAGAGTTATTTGGAGAAGGCAGCAGAAGTTGGAGGGGGAAGCCTCAAAGGCTGAATAAAAAGCCCATCTCTAGAGCTCTATTGATGTATTCAACTCAGTTAACCGTTCTACAGGTGAGAGGCTGTCGTCATCTCTAACTTCATTTGCAGATACAAACCAGCAAAATTTTGCAATACAGGGAATGCAGAATTGTCACTACGCAGGAATGCCAAGGGGGCAGAAGTGCTGACAAAAAGGGATTTGAGTGCTCAGCAATCTACCAATCTACTCACATATATACTGGTTCCAGGGGAAAAGTAGAGAGTTCCTGAAATGGAAAGATGTCTGGAGGGGTGCCCAGAGCTTGACTGGACTGAGCTTGAATAGTGGGAAGAAACGAAAATAAGACTGAAAAGATGGATTGAAGAAAGGGGGGAGTCCTGTTTGGGGAAAGGAGAAAAGAGCAAGGTAAACTTTTTTTTTTCTGTGTAAAGCAATAAATACATGTAAGCAATCTATTTTCAATCTCTAGTCTATTGCTGATACCAAAATGGCCCACAGGACTCATGATGTCTAAACTGTACAGACAAGAATCTGGACCAAAAGCCACTTGTCAGATAAGCTTGTCACTTGCTAATACGGTTATCTGTTGTCAAGCAGCTGCGGTTTAGGGTCACGACAGTACAGCGAGTCTAAGTGCAGGCACTTTCAGACAAAAATAAGTTGAGAAATTTAATTGGGAAGTTTTGGAGCAACTATGCTTAGCAAAGACCCACTGACACTGATGGCTTGAAAAGAGAAATAGTCTGCAAGGACATGAGTGAATTCATCAGAACAGAAACTACGTCTCTCGACCTTATTGATGACAGCACCGGTATTAGCAAACGAGCACTATCTGTACCATCTGACACCAGGCATTTTTCTCACCCTGTTAGATAAAGAAAGCAGCACAGAGCTGAACCGGAGAAGGAAGGCAGTACGATGGGGATACCTGGTAGAGGGTAATGATGCATAGTAAGACATGTTTTCTTGTGTCCCCAGTTTGACTTACAGCGTGCTGCCCTGTGACACAGCCAGTCTGCCCCGACCACCTCAGCATGTGCCTTACTCATTGTCACGACTCCTGGCCAGGTTTCACACTTAGTGAGGCTACAAGGGCCGAGTGAATTACCCGGCTCCTTGCCAGGAGCATCTACCCCAGGCTGACTCAGCCACAGGCACCTCATGGTTTCCACGTGCCCGGCAAACAGTTGCAGTGACATCTATGTATATTTGGATTGTGCAATATTCAGGTGTCCTCCTTCCTTGTAGGTCCTCCCCAAACTGTGGTCCCGCTGGTGACATCTTATTTCCTAAATGATGGGAGGAGAGCGGGGATTGTTACAGACAAGGTACAGCTTATGACTGTGACGTGAGACTTGTGCACTCCCGGATACACACCACGGACATCATTGTTACCTTAGTTACCTGCCTCCTATTTTCACATTTCATGAATGAAAATGTAATAGAAATGCTGCAAAGTGAAAAAAAAAACCAACAAAAAAACAACAAAAAAACGTAGAAAAGAGGAGCACTTCAAAACCAGACTGTACACAAGCTATGTTTTTTTAACTTCAGCCCACTAAAAGTACAGGTAGAGGATCTACCACTTCAGTCCGGCTCTCACTATAAGATTTCTCCCAGCAATTACACAACATAAAGATTTTGTAGGCTTCATTCATCCTTCAATACCTGAATGTTCAATCTCATAGCTTGCTTTAGAGCCAAGTTTTGCAGTTATCTGAAAAGGCCATGGGAGTACTGTGTTCAAAATTCCCCTAAAACATTTTGAAAATGCATAGCTATTTGGGTTTTTTTTAACTTTATACCTGATGCAAATATTTCCATGTGTACTTTTGGCAAACCACCAAAGCTTCAGAAGCTCGGTTTGGTTACTCCTGAAAAATAGAGATTAAAAAAACCAAAAAAGCAAATGAAGAGAAAAATGCAACAGCACCACCCTGCTGCCATCTCCTTGTCAGACAGATAATAACAAAAGATCTGCTCAAAGAATTGCAGTTGTGTAACATCTTGCCAACAAATAGAGTTTTTCAAAAGACAGCTGAAATGAAAAAGTTAGGCTAAAACAAATTCCCTCCCCCCTCCCCCTAGTTCAAGCATAGCTGTTTTCAATTTTATTGAAAAAGAAATAAAAATGTTTTAACATTCCTGGTAGTGAGAAACAGAGCAGAAGTCCACAGAGCCAGCGGAAAAATTGCTTCCATGAGTAAGGGTTTCATAGCAACCATAACAACATAGGTCAGGAAGAGACTAAAAGAGATTGTGTAGCCCAGTGGTGACAAAACTTTGGCGCAGTCACCACGTCTCTAACTGACATGGATCTGGGCTGGCACCAGGGTCTCCGAGTCACAGGGCCTTTGGCAATAAATCTGGCACCGAGCACTGAAAACGCGCTGTTGATGCACGGTCTGGTCCAGCCCCCAGCTGTAAGACAGGTTTGAACGCATCCAGACATTGGTGACAAAAAGCTGGTCACATGCTTCACAGTGTCTGGTGAGGAGGCCATAAGGTCTCCCCAGGTAAGCTCTTGCCAGGTTTTCACTCCTGTTGATACTCAGCCAAAATCGTTTTGCAGCAGCGTCTGAAGCTGTTTTCTTTTTGTCCTTCTTCCAGCATCCATGAGAACAGCTGGTTGTTGTCCTCTTAATAATAATGTAATACGTATGGAAAACTATCACCTTAATTCCTCTGCAGCTTTTCTCATCCAGGCTACACAAACCCAGGCCTTTCAGCCTTCCAGCACGTACCACTGCCTGTGCTTTCCTCTCTGCTAAGAAGTTAGTGTAAAAAACTCAGTGTGAGACTCTATGGAAGGAGAAGGTGATATTATTTTACAAAATCTCTAAGTAAATTGGCTTTACCTCCTCACTGGCATTTTCTCAATGTTGTATTCACTTAACACTCTCACATCCACATACTCACAAGAAACAAGACATAAGTGTTGAGGTGGTCTGGCCTGGGCCACTTGTGTCCAACACAAAGGATAAGGGGCCATGGACTCTCCATCCTTGGAGATGTTCAAAAGCAGCCTGGAGACCGTGCCTGGCAGCCAGCTCTAGGTGGCTCTGCTTGAGCAGGAAAATTGGACCAAATGACCTCCAGAGGTGCCTTCCAACCTCAACCCTTCTGTGATTCTGTGAAGGGACACTAGGTGTCAGGTCCTCATCACATCTCTTAAACAACAACAAATTACTTTTTGGACAGGTCTTTTATACTCAAGAGTCAAAAATTACTATGGCATGATCCTTTTGCATCAGAATTTTGCTAAACTTCCACCTCCATCAATTTTAGGCAGGTCTGCTCTACATTCCTTAAGGCCATAGTCTGAATTCCAGCTGGGCTGAAAGGAAAGGGAACGGCATATGTGATGTGCTGTAACCTTCTTCCCATCTTCATTGTGTTAGAGTGTAAGGTCTTCTGCTGACAGATAGGCTGTGGGTGGTTTTACTGGAGTGCAGGCCTCCTGGACTTAACACAGGCAACAGTCCTCAATTGTACCCTTGTGGACTACATCCATATTTATGAATATAGCCCATTTTTTACATTGTTCTGCTGTTTCTTCTTGTGTTTACGCAGCTATATCCGCTCCTACTTCATTTCTGCCGCCTTAATAATTTCCATTACAAGTCAGTACCTCTGTACACCTTCTTTCATTTCCTAACCCTTTATTTTAAGGTATAGCGCCCAAAACCAAATACTGTATTCCAGGTAAGAACTCACCCACAGTGAATAGAATTGCTGTACTGTTTTGAATGTGATGCTCCTTCTAACATATCCCAGAGCAACAATTACTTTTTTTGCAGCAGTATCACATTGTCATCTCATATTTCTGTTGCATTCTGCAGAAAGTCTTAGATTAATTTCTGCAGTTGAGTTCTTTGTCAGGCTGTTTCCCCTTTTGTATTTCTGTAGTTGATTTTCTGCTTCTAAGCGGACATTTTCCCCCCCTTGTTTTTGTTATATTTCCTCATTTCATCAACTCTTTCTCATTTGTCAAGATAATTTTGAATTCAAATGTTGTCTTTCACAGCACTTACAAACTGCCAGGGGACAAAATCCATACTGTTTAAAACATAGTCATAGCCAAATAAAAACCATGAACATCAAGGAAGCAGACAGTCAGCAAATGTGGACGACTAGTAGGTCAAGTGTACTTAAAAAAAAACAAACTTGGAGGGAAAGAGTTTGGTGGGAAAGCTATCAATTATTGAAAGATACTGTATTAAGGCTGCTACAGCAAATTGTATCAGTTAAGGCAAAATTTGGGAAGAATAGCAGGAGACAAGTATCCCTGTGTGAGGAATTCTTTAAGGATACGAAGGTCAAAGTGGTGGGATTCGTTGCAGAGCAGAGAACACAGCCGTCTTTCTGTTCTGCATTCTTAGGTGGAATGAAAGAAGTAATTATCCCAGAGACCAAACAAAGTCTGTTATTTCACATTTCATAAGACATTAGACTTTTTAATAACCGCTGGGATATTATACCTTTGTGTCTGAAAGCAGATGAATTTTAAAGTGTTACTGAAAGAGTCTGAAGCTCAGTAACAGAAAAGAGACCCTTTGAAATGCTCTATTAGAGAGCCTGCAAAGCCCCCGTTCTAATGGAGAAATAAAATCAGAGAGAAAATAAAAACAAATAAAGTGGTCATTCCCCACAAGAAATTCCCTTAAGTGCACTGAATTATTCGGAAATTTGCTGCATTAAAAGTCAGCAAAAGAAAATGTAGGAGAATGTGCTTCCAGTTCACCAAACCGTCTATTTTCCCGGTACTATTAAATTAGTGCTTACAACCTCTTCAAGAGTAGAGAAAAATGACTGAGAAGAGTTTGGAGTTCATTTTGTTTTACCAAGCTCTTGTGTTTATTTCAGCGTGATTCACAGATAGGGAGAGCAGTGAGGCATTAAGGGAAATTAAAATTACCCAAACCCTGTACAGCTCTAGTATTTTTCTTTTATTTTGGTCATGTTTCCGATCCTATGTAATCCTCCCAGATCTCTTAATTCTCACTCTTGCATGCAACCTCCAGCCTGAGATGACAACTTCAGTCTCTTTTGCCCTCTGTTGAAGTGAATTGGTAATAACAATCGCCAATAAAAGGTGAGCTACAATATATAAAAGAGGATATAAATAATTGATCTCAGACCAGTGGCGTGTGTAATTACTTTATGTAGAAGTCTCGTAAGTGCTGCCAAGTCTTCTGCTGGCTCCTGCTTATGTGTTCATTTTACCTTCTTTCACTAGCTGTCCTTAGTATGGGGTGTAGACATGGTAATTATATGGCAATTTTTTTGTCTGATATTTCTACCTCTTTAATACAAAGCTCTTAATTCTTAGGAAATGTCTATATGTGGCCAATGGATATCTCAGAATAATAGACTCAGAGTTCAAATAGTTTTATTTTTCTAACACAAATGTCTCACCTCCCGTAGTTCAGCATATTTAAACTTCAGGGTGTTAATGGGGTTATTTCACCAGGTGAACTATGTACAGTCGCGTACAATTATTTCATTTGCAGTGAGCTGTGCTAGTTTTACGGTATTTTAATTGTACTTACAAAAAACCAATTTAGTCCTTTATCTGTCTGGATATCCCCAAGTCACAGGAAATGACTGTGGTGAATCTTACTCATTCTTCAAGAGAGAGCTTGTTCTCAGTCATCCTGCCTCACCCTGAAGTGCTCAGTAGACTACAGACATTACTATAGGTAGGTGGTACGGAAGGTAAAGTCACCCACATGGGTTAGTTAGTTCAGGTGTGGTACATCAGTAACGTGACTAGTCCTTTCAAAACCTGCGCTAGTACCTGTGTGTGTTGCTGCCCTTTGCATGGGGATACACCAAGCTGCTCCGGATTGTCATAGAATCATAGAATGGTTCGGGTTGGAAGGCACCTTAAAGATCATCCAGCCTGGTCTTGAACACTTCCAGGGATGGGGCATCCACAACCTCCCTGGACAACCTGTTTCAGTGCCTCACTGCCCTCACAGTGAAGAATTTGTTCCTCATATCTAATCTAAATCTTCCCTCTTTCAGTTTGAAACCATTACCCCTCATCCTATCATTACATTTCCTGATAAAGAGTCCCTCCCCATCTTTCTTGTAGGCCCCCTTTAGGTACTGGAAGGCTGCTATGAGGTCTCCCCAGAGCCTTCTCTTCTCCAGGCTGAACAACCCCAACTGTCTCAGCCTGTCCTCATAGGAGAGGTGCTCCAGCCCTCGGATCATCTTCGTGGCCCTCCGCTGGACCTGTTCCAGCAGTTCCATGTTCTTCTTGTGCTGAGGGTTCCAGAGCTGGACACAGTACTCCAGGTGGGGTCTCACCAGAGCAGAGTGGAGGGGCAGAATCACCCCCCTTGCCCTGCTGCCCACACTTCTTTTGATGCAGCCCAGGATATGGTTGGCTTTTTGGGCTGCAAGTGTGCATTGCCAGCTCATGTTGAGCTTCTCGTCCACCAGCACCCCCAAGTCCTTCTCCTCAGGGCTGCTCTCAAGCCATTTTCTGCCCAACCTGTATTTGTGCCTGGGATTGCCATGACCCAGGCTGCAGTATCTGGGCATCAAGTTGAACTGATGGAGAAGGTATGTCCCATGCTTGTGAGACTGCAAACAGATTTTGTCTTAGCATGCAGAGAAGATGCAAAGAAAGAGCTACATTTAGTACTGACCTGAACCCCACGGAAATCATAAAACTCATTTGAGTGTAGTGCAGCATTACCATGTCCAAGTGCAGGTACAGCCTGGATGGGAAAGTAAAGGAGAGGAGTAGACACAACCATGTTGTATAACTGAGTGTTCAGACTACACTGGGAGGGATATCCCACTATAGTGGGATATATATATCCCACTAACGGTGGGATATATAATCTCAGAGGAGCAAAAAACCTGAACTTACCTTGTAATAAATATGTATATGGGAGTTTATCGATGGTAAGGTCAGGAAGGGTTTTCTTGGCACAGCCTGACTAACTCATGCGGGTTACATCCCCTCCCCTCCTCGTCACCACCTCCCCTTACTGCGGTGGCCGATGCATCCCGCATTGCAGTTAGTGTTCATTTCTACTGTACTTCCACTGGGGTAAACAAGTGCTCCCTCCGCATGCTTTCAGAAAGGCTCAGTGTTTGTGGTGAGCAAAGTGCTTTCAGCAACTGCTATTGTACATCTCCACCAATTGCAAGCACAGATTTTCCATTAAAAGTTGAAGAGAGGGGAAGAAGAGGAATTCTGAAAGCAACCCCACAATTAGATAAGTGAAGACTTAATGTCAAAATGCTTCACAGCACTTTTAAGGATAATTTGGTTCTATCCTGTGGCCATGAAACAATCTTAAAATAACTTGTCAATAACCGTATCCTGCAGCAATATAATAGGACCTTCTGGCGTTAATGAAAAACCTGGCAACCAAGCTTCATAAGGCTTTACTTATAGCTGAAAGCACAAATATAAACACATAAGAAAACACTTAGCAACAGTTTGATTCATGTTTGCGATTTTGACACTCAGCAATTCCTCCCGACAGGTAGAGGGAAGCTTCAAACTCCTTTGGCTCCTTCTCTTCCAGCAGAAAGGAAACAGCTTTCAGCTCTTTCCGGATCAGACTTTTTGTGTCAGGGTGGGTAGCTCTCCTGCTGCGGCTGGTCTTAATTTGCAACAGTTCCTCATCTAAGCTTCAGCGACATCCCTGCTGCTGGGTTGTTCCGCTGTTAGATGCTGTGTCTGTACTTGCTTGTGGTCATGTAAGTGGTGTACATCAGTAGACTCCACAATTCATGACGTGAGAGCGTTCTGTGACAGGCTTTAATGCTCGCGCAGAGTTGGAGGAGCACATATGTCTGTCTGTACGTGCACATCTATGCCGCTTCCTCTCTTCTGCAAAAATAAATGGTTTGGTCCTTCCTCCTTCTCCACTCCGTTGTGTGCACCTCACCGTATTTCACCTTTGCTCCAGGACGGAATTACACTGATAGGCAGATAGGGAGAGTCCTGATCCTCCTGAAAGACGTGGAAGGAGGTGTTCTGCTGTACCCTGGTTTGGAGCCTGATTTGAATACCCATGTGCTCTGCAATGTCTCCTCATTGCACTTCAGAGAGAAATCGATCCTTTTTCATATATCTTCCATGCCTTGCAAAATGCAAGATAGAAAACCACTCCTATTTACTACTATGAAGCATTAAAAATAAGTGTCTACAGAGTGTGAGAATTTCCTAACCTCAAGGCTCTTTTCTCTTTCCCCATATCATTTTTCTCATTTATTTTCTATCAAAAGTGAGCTTATATGAGCCTTAAGATGTTAGTGGGGTAAGACCGATGTTCACCAGACAGGAAAGGAAACAGATAGATGTGCGCGGAAGCTGGGACCACAGACTGAGTTACCCGTCCTTTGCTGTGGTGAAAAAAATCACCTGCGGTGACTTTAAAGTGAGGAGTTTGCTCTGTTTGTCTCTGTGGCTTCAGCCTCCTCAGCACGGGCTGCTGCATGGCCAGGAATGTGGATGCTTTCTGCCGCCAGCCCAGGATCCTGTTTTGTTACTGCTTCCTCCTTTGGCCTCTTGCCAGAAAATCACCTTGGAAACCCAGGCACCGGTTTCCATGGTCACTTGGAGGAGCATACGTTTCCTTCCATTGCGTTGGGTATTCGGCAGAGGAAACCCACAAGCTTTTTTTTTTTTTTTTTTTTTTCCCAGAGTAAGTTTGTTGGGACTGGACTCAAAGAGCTGCATCCTGACCTTATTTCCTTCATCAAATCCCCAGTGAAACCACCGGAGCTGCAGAGTGTAAACAAGGGCAGAACGTGGCTTTACATGAATGTTCTCACACCAAGCTGTGAAACGACCTCTTACAAAAAACTTGCCTCTGACTTATTACCAGCCCAGAGAAACTCGAGAGTGAGATAAACCAGATTAAAATGGAACCTTGTTCTCCCCCCAAACACAGGTACATAAAATTCCATGAACAAGAAATAGATAAAAGCCTTTGAAAGCACTCACCTGATAGCTGAAGTGAAAACCTAGCTTGTCAAGCTGAAGGTATGACGGCGCCAGTATCCTGCACTCAGAAATGCCTTGGGGATGGTTGTGGAAAAAAGTGTAAGAAATTTACCTGACTGCCAGGATCATGAAATCAGCTAGTTGGGTTCAAGCACCGTAGGATCCAAGGCTAACCATCCAGATGACGAACTTGTTGACTTCCTATAAGAAAAAGTAAGGATGTTGCTCAAGCTGGTGAGTGAGGACCTGAAGCTCCTCCCTGTTGTGACTACACAGGCTGCAGCAGAAACATCCTCACATCAGGTATTTTATTCAGGTCAGAGGAAATACAGCAAATGCATCATGCTCCTCTGTGGCCTCAACTTTTCCAGGTAAAGGTTGTTACTCCTCCCTTTCCACCTTAAAGCTGGTTTCCTTCTGAACGGTGCTATACGCATCTAGTTCCTTACAGGAACATGGTGCCTAACCAGGGAGTCCAGGGAGCTGATGAACTGGTAGATCACAAAGTGATCAAGGCCGCGTTGTGATCCTCCAGAGTACCAGAAGATCTATTTAACACTTTGCAGCAGTTTTCTGGATCTGCAATTTGAAGCCATTGCGATTGCTTGGTGAACAGTAACTCTGCTCATCGCAATTGGGAAAGAACGCTTCAAAGCAAGAAATCCTCCCCATTTACAGGCGTGACCATTCTCAAGAGTGGATCTGAGACACCAGATCGCTACAGCTCCCGCTTCTTCATCCTTATTTTTCCTACCCGTCTGTTCTGAAGGAAAATTATTAGGGAAACAGTAAACCCACAGCTAAATACCACAAGAATATTTTCTGTTAAATTCGATGTTTCAGTGTGGGGATGTGAGTGGAGACACATCACTGCCAATGCACAGAAGAGTGTGAACAGATTTGAGCTCATTTTGCCCAGGCTCTGAGCTGACTCGATGCCAGCCAGCCAGTCCAGAAGCTACACAAACACGACAGCATGCCTGATGTGTTGCTATCTCTCTCTAAGCCAATATGCCCTTGCAACCCAAAATAGCCCTGCATATTATTTTCCACATTATATTGAAGTATGCAGAAACTAAGTTATAGGATCGCCGCGGCCCTTTCAAAACCGGTTTAAAGAGAATCAGTTCAGCAAATTCCTGTTGTTTGGGGCACGCTCCATCCATGCTGGATAGCCCATTAAATCCTGCTAACTCTCGCCACAACACATTCGTGGAAGCTACTGTTGAACGATCGGTTGGTTCCCCGTTATGTGATATCCCCTCCGAACGGCCGGGATGCTTTTACTGCATTTGTATTGCCATCAGCAACTTTGATTCCCCTGAAAGCAGCTGATGGTTTTCAGTAACCGCAGCTCAAGTGAAGAGTTCACCTCCGCATTGATCAGTTCTGCGTGTACCCTGCAGAGCTGTGGATAGAGTTACAGCCTCTTACTGCTAACGAGCGAGAAGAAAATCAGCTCTGCTTCTATTAACTTGCACGTTCACTTCAGAAACACCTATTTGCACCTTCACTGTGGACTTATTTGCAGTTTCACCACCATATTTTATTATTGCAGCAATGACGTTCAGTTTCTAAACAGATACGGTAAATTCTGTGGAAGTAGGGCAGCGCAGCCTTCATCTTACCAGGGGTAGGGTGCAATGAGAACTGGACCCTTCCCTGTGCCTCAAGACCCGCCCCCCACAAGAGGTTGTGTTCACTTTTAGTGATTTTTTTTTGTTGGCCGTACACTCCGATCGCTCTGTACATGAACTGCTCCAGCGAAGTCTAATATTAGGCCTGGCTCACTAACCTTTATTTACTTCTTTTCTAGGAGATTACCTTCTTTCTAATTATCCGTGCCTAAACTGCAAACATCAGTTTCTTTTAACCTCCCTCCCTTGACAGGACAAGACTAATATTAATTCTGTTAAAGTTAATTCCTGCTAGAATTGTTTTCAATAATCCATTATTTTCTAGTGCAGTTATTTAAGCAGGAGCAACTTGGCTTGGCTGTAGGCAAGTGGCGTGTTACGCTACTCTATTTGTCACTCTTTCTAAAATGACATTAAAAATAATTAAACAACATGAAATGGCTGCAATATTAATTGAGAAGCAAGTAGGAAATGCCAAAATGCTGGCTGTCTGCACATCCTTAGTGGGTTTACCCAGTGTGCTTTAGTTTGCATTCTGTAAAGCAGCATCATTTATTTTTTTCCCATAAGTCTTATGGGAAAAAATAATAACAACAACATCAACAACAGCAATAATAACAACAACAACATAATTACACATAATTATTACATGCACAAGAGGTCCACATACTAACTAGTGCTCAGGAATGCCGGCTGAAATAAGGTAATCTTAGAGCCCTGCAATGGGAAGCCTTATGGATAAGCGCTTGTGACGGAGTCACTTTGGAGAGGGAGCGTCAGAGCAGAGCCCGTGGGAAATGTAGTTGAACACAGCCCTGGTCAAGGACCAAGGACCTGGTCAAGGACCATGGCAGATGCAGGGTAGTGTGGCTAACCCAAAATGCCAAATAGTTTCTTCTTTGAGTGGGTCCTACTTTCTGTCTGATGTGTAACGCAAGGGTTCTATGGTGAAAATAGTGTTTTATAATGTGACTGCAGTTAGCGTCAGAAGGGAAGTTGCAAAAGCCTTTTCTAACTTGGACATCCCTGACCTTACAACTTCCAAGTTTTTTCTTCAACAGCGGCCTTTGTGTGTGTGTGTGTGTGATACAAACCAGCTTATATTGTCCATACAGTATTTACATCATTTGCAAGAGAGAAGGAAACTTCTATAAGGTAATTTCCCCGATCGTGTCTGTGAGTGATGGATCTCTGCCACTGAAATGACACAGAATATATTGCATCCAGCTTTATTCTCAGTCACTGAATATAAGTGTCTTGGTCCACATTGGACTAAGTTGCAACTGCACAGTGATTTTTCTGCTTCCAAGTGTGACCGGCAGCTCTTGAGAAGTCTCATTGAACAAGGTACGCGTGCTGCAGCTACCTGCGGATGCAGCGCTATTAACTTCCCTCACATTTGCCAATGCATGTTTATGTTTCGATGGTTGGTAAGACTTTTTTTAACACAAGGTCAATCACTAGAGAAGAAGGCATTTTAGCCAGGCAGACGGACCAGCAGTGGGCTGCCTTGGTAGTGACCTACCCTTTGTATTTGCAGCAAGAAGCTCCTGCTGAACCGCCCCCCCTGCCCCCCGCAGTCTCCAGTCCATCTCAGCACAGGTAAAATGGATTTTGATTCGGTTTGTTTGGGCTTGGTTTAAAACACAGAGGAGGCTGTACAAGCCAGAAGGAAAAAATCCAATTGCTCTAGTCTGGAGGGCTGTGAACAACACTCCAATATTTCAGGGAAGAGATGAGGATTTTAAACCTTCAATGCCATTCCTGGGAAGTGCAGGAATCTATCCATCTCTCTGTTAGCAGGGGTAGGAGAGGGAGGTCATGTCTCTACGCTGGCATGAAGGAAATCTGGTCCCTTTTCATGCCTTCCATGCATGCCTCTCTCCTTACAGCCCTGGAGATCCTTCACATGTTTGTGGTGCTTCTGCCTTTGGAGATATCCCTCTCCTGGTCCCACAAAGGGCCCTGTACGTGCTTTTTCCCACATGTTTGTGGGGATCATCCTCCTGGTGTGACCTTCCAGAGATAAGGAACAGTGATGCTCTGCGAATGCGAGAGACATCTGAGTGTGCTGCCACACTAAGGGACATCAGACAGCACTGCTCTTTACAATTACAGCCGGGCAAACCTGGTTGTGAGCTGAGACTGATGCACTGATGGGTAGGCTGATGGTGGAAGGAGCCCATTGTCAGAAAAGGGTCTCCTGTGGTCACGAGGGGAAGAAACTGAGGGGCTGAGCTAATTCCAGCTATACACCCAGAATGCCCAGACCAGCCGCAATGTCTGCCTTGCAGTAACACAATACAGTATTTTGGTTTGGTTTTATATTTCTTTTTGTCAAAGAAGAACATTTCTGACCCTATAGTCTGAACTTTCAACTTCTATATATCCAATTAGCGCAAGAAGTTTTCTCTAGGAACCTCAGACCTTTGTAAAGGTCAAATCTCAAAGTCAGAATTTCATTCTGAAAGATGGTTTCAGTGAGGGTTAGGGTGCATTAGGCTAGGGCTTGGACAAAATCTCCTTGTAGCAGTTAGTCCTAAAGCTGTTTTTCATTCAGAATAAAATGTAAGAAACAGTCAAGCCCCTTCATGGAATTAGATAGCTGAAACAAAAGGAGGCATTGCCAAGAACATAGCAATATACACCATTGTGAGGATCCCAGATAAAAGAGAAGGTTTTCTTTGGGTTGAATACAAATGCAGAGGTGTGGGCACGGTTTGATGGAGCTAGATGTGAAGAGA
This sequence comes from Larus michahellis, assembly GCF_964199755.1. Lineage (NCBI taxonomy): Eukaryota > Metazoa > Chordata > Aves > Charadriiformes > Laridae > Larus > Larus michahellis. The sequence goes on along the minus strand of NC_133896.1, from coordinate 33,938,327 downwards.
AGCAGCAAAACTAGCACAGGCTGACACGGAAACATCAGAAAAGCAAGGAGGTAACCAGAGCAAGCATCAGGCACGTGGCCTCATAAAAATTCTATGGCCAGAGACGACTTTCTGTGAGGGCTCTGCTGAAAGAATTTTGAAATTGGGAAGAAAGTGCTTGCCCTTTTTTGATAACTTTGGTTTTAGTCTTTGTAGGTAAAAAAGGACAAAAGTCAGAAACAGACCTGACTTCAACATCAGTTTTTGTTCCTGAAAGAAACTTCCAGTAAGACTCCAAACAGTGAATAGCAGTTTGTATCCAAAAAGGAAAAGCATCTCTCCCCAGAATTGTGCCACTGTTCCAGCAGGCTCTGTGCGGGAGGTGGGGTCCTGCCAGGTAAAGGGGAATTCAATTTGTAACCATTTAAAAAATGTAAAGCATTGTTAAAAAAAAGGTAAAAAAATTAAATTGCATCTATTAAAAAAAGGTGAATTTCCTTCAATGAACCGTGCCATGAATAGTTAATAGGACGGTAACAAGAGCAACAGATAAATATCATTATAGCCTGCCTGCGTTTTCTACCTCAACTAGAGCGACCCCACCTCTCCTCCCCTACTTTCACACCAAGCTAGGAGAGATCAAGGGGGCAGTGGTAGCACTTTTCCATGGAGACGTGCTGTGCCAAGCCAGCGGGAGCAGGGTGTCTCGCCCATGCGCCCCTACCTCCATCAGCCTGGAGGAACCCCCTCTGCCCCTTACTGTAGCGCCGTTTCCAGACTAACTTGCTTCAAGTAGCACTTGGAGACTTGAGAGCCAGGAATAGCGAGTCCTTTTCTGGTCCCACAAGAAGCTATAGTGGGTCATGGAAGCATCATGGAAGGCCAGCCACTAGGTTTAACCGAGTTTGAGCATTAGATTCTCCTTCTTTGGTGGGCTTCTTGCCTGTACAGTAACGTATTTTCCTACATAATCTGCAAAGCTTCCTCATAGCTTCCTCAGATGAGAAAAACCTTCCTTTCCTGTGAGGTCAAAGGGCCAGCACCCGTGGAGCATCCTTTTGACTCAACCAGTCAAAGTTCAAAGCAACTCCATATACCATGATGTGTGAAAAAAGAAAGAGTAGTCGTAGCAGAAGGCCTTCAGGGGGTTGTGCAGACAAAATGAGTCACCAAGGGAAACTGTGTATTAAAGTGAAAGTAGGTAGGAAGCTCAAGCCTGGAAGCGCAGCTCCTGTGAAGTTTGCTTGTGCATTCGTTAGCCTGAGCCTTGTGGGACTAGTTAGTTCTTTAGTGAATTCCATTTCCTAGAGCTCTTTGAAACTTTCTGTAGTTGCATTCATCCCTGCAAATCCAGGCTAGGCTTAGTATTTAGAATGTGTTTACCATTTTTGAAGTGCAGAGTATGGGAAGAGAGTGTTGACACCAACAGGGTACAGGCAGAAAACGAAGCAAAATGATAATTTTCTAAACATATGCTTTCATTAAGAATGAATTACCAGATGGTTCTGGCAGCTTTAGTTCTGGCCAGTGGTACAATGCACTCACAAATTCAAAGGAGAGCCGCTATCTCTTGTGAATAGGAGAATAGCTTAGTGGAGGAATTATTCCCAGAATAAATACCGCCAGTACAAAACAGAAAAAGGCTGCCCATTAGCTCCTAATAAAATTAGAAAATAGGTGATTGTTTTAAAGAAAACAGAATGGCCCTTGAAATTTGTCTGTTTCTATTTACATGTCGATATGGGTATGGCCATACAAATGTTATGGGCTTTGAGTACCTGGACATTGAGAAGTTGCCTCTTCAGGAGAGGTGCCCATCAAGTAAGCCAAACTGCTGGGACCTGTCTGGATTTTGTGAAGGGCGTGGGAAGGCAGAGTAATGGGCACAGGCAAACCATGTCTTCTGGCTGCTTTCAGGAGCTCGGGGCCCTTCAGCCGTGCATGTCAGCATGTAGGAGCATTATGCAGCTGTCCCCATTCCCTGCTGTCACATCGGCCACCTTCAGATGGCCTCGGAGTTCCGTGAATGAGCCAACTGTCTACCTGGTATTGATGGACATTTGGGGGTTTTAAGGGGTCTAGATGAGTTATATTGCTAATCAGAACTATAGATGAGTCCTTTCCCCAGTCATACCTGGGATGGCTTTTCAGGGAAACAGAGGTAATTTATTAACTAGTGTTCATTAGGACCCATGGTGAAAATGGCATTTGTAAGCTGCTTCACCCCTGTAATGTCACTCACCACTGTGGGAAGCAAGCTGTTACTAGAAAGCCTCAGCAGATGTTATTGCACTTTCTGGGGAAAGGGATGCCATTAGGCATTTCGGCTGGAGGGAAAGGCCATTATGCTTCAGAACTCCTTTCCAGTCCCACAAAGATTAATAATTCCCAATCACTATTTAGTTGATCTTGATCTAAGGTTTATAAGACACTGCTGGGCTAAGAAGCTCTCTCAAGATCACAAGACAGATCACCGATATACCAAGGAATGCCAATGGAAAGAATCCAGGCTCACAGATCAGTGAAGATGAGTATGTTTTATTTACAGAGTACTTGTGCCTGTTCTATAAAAATGGATCTTTATGGAAAAGGTTAGCTGAACAGTCCAGGATTGTATAGTTAGATTCTCTAGGAAAAAAACACAAGAACAAACCAACTCCTCATTAGCTTTGGATAAAGTATTTTTTGATGTATAAATTTTTCCACAAATAACGTTAAATAAATTATGTGAGGGCAGCATGTAGCTGTAGTACCAGTGTTCTTCTACGGAGAAATTCTTAGGCAAAGCTCTTCAACTGATACATGCTGAGGTAGCCCCAGTGACTCCAACAATTGCCAATTGACTCCAACAGTTCACAGACTTACAGCTGCCCAGTATATATGTATGTGTCTGTAATCTACAGATGCACTTAAACTGCTACTGAAAGTAACTGAAAAAAAATAACAAATGCTAATACAAATACAATGTTTTACTAATAAGCTAAATAATATCAATTTATGGTGATCTTGTAAAGAAAGAGTACATAGTTTTTTCACCTGGGCACTTCTTAGTTTCCCCGTCCTGGTTTGAAAGAGTCACTGCTAGTGGGGAGGGGTTTCCACCGCTGTATTTAGCACTATGTGACAGTCATGTTAGTGCAATTAAACACACATTCAGTCATGCGTGCCCAGTGTAGGCACTAATAGCCGCTTAACTAAAGTCACTTTTAGCCATAATTTATATGCAGCCCTAGGGTAGCTCATTAGCGCTCTCTCATTGCTATTTATATACCCACGAGCTCTGTGGAAGAGCTGGCGAATGTGTACGGCTACCTGGGAAGCAGGAGGCAGGGCGCTGGAGTGAAACCAGAGCAGCCAGTCCGCCTGCTGGTGGCAGCAAGCTCTCATCTACCGCAGTGGTACCGAGCTCGCTCGCTGCCCTTATCGAGGGGAAAAGAAAGGAAGAATGGAAGAAAGAAAGAAAGGGGAAGAAAGGAAGAAAGGGAAAGGAAGAAAACGAAGAAAGAAAGGAAGAAAGGGAAAGGAAGGAAGGAAGGAAGGAAGGAAGGAAGGAAGGAAGGAAGGAAGGAAGGAAGGAAGGAAGGAAGGAAGGAAGGAAGGAAGGAAGGAAGGAAGGAAGGAAGGAAGGAAGGAAGGGAAAGAAAGGAAGGAAGGAAGGGAAAGAAAGGAAGGAAGGAAGGGAAAGAAAGGAAGGAAGGATGAGAAGAAAGAAAGAAAGAAAGAAAGAAAGAAAGAAAGAAAGAAAGAAAGAAAGAAAGAAAGAAAGAAAGAAAGAAAGAAAGAAAGAAAGAAAGAAAGAAAGAAAGAAAGAAAGAAAGAAAGAAAGAAAGAAAGAGAGGGAGGGAGGGAGGGAAACGAAGAAAAGGAAAGAAGAAGATAGAGAAAGAAAGAAAGAGAGAAAGAGAGAAAGAGAGAAAGAGAGAAAGAGAGAAAGAGAGAAAGAGAGAAAGAGAGAAAGAGAGAGAGAAAGAAAGAGAGAGAGAGAGAAAGAGAGAAAGAGAGAGAGAAAGAAAGAGAGAGAGAAAGAGAGAAAGAGAGAGAGAAAGAGAGAAAGAGAGAGAGAAAGAGAGAGAAAGAGAGAGAAAGAGAGAAAGAGAGAAAGAGAGAAAGAGAGAAAGAAAGAGAGAAAGAGAGAAAGAGAGAAAGAGAGAAAGAGAGAAAGAGAGAAAGAGAGAAAGAGAGAAAGAGAGAAAGAAAGAGAGAAAGAGAGAAAGAAAGAGAGAAAGAGAGAAAGAAAGAGAGAAAGAGAGAAAGAAAGAAAGAAAGAAAGAAAGAAAGAAAGAAAGAAAGAAAGAAAGAAAGAAAGAAAGAAAGAAAGAAAGAAAGAAAGAAAGAAAGAAAGAAAGAAAGAAAGAAAGAAAGAAAGAAAGAAAGAAGGAAGGAAAAAAAGGGAAGTACTACATTTAAGTCGAAGCAGTTGCCAGAAGAAATGGGGTCCCTACAGGACCCTATGGGGTCCACTCTGGGACCACATTTTGCCATGAAAGTGATCTGCTGAAGTTCTGTGTGTTGAAGTAAAGTAACTGAATTCAAATTGTTTGCCTTTTTACAGTCTTCTTCCTCTACTCTCAGCCACGCGAAGAAGCATGTTATCTCCATTTTTGCTGTGGCAGACTGGTACTTAACATGGCTCACTAGACTGCAAATCCATATGTGAATAAAAGGAATTCAGGTAGGATGCAACTATTTTACAGGAGCGATTCAGATGTTTGATTTCACCGACGAGGGAAATGCTGTCTCATGGGCTGTACAAATAGAGGACAGTTAATGGTGCTAACACACAATCATAGAATAGTTTGGGTTGGAAGGGACCTTTAAAGGTCATCTAGTCCAACCCTCTGCAATAAGCAGGGACATCTTCAAGTAGATGTGGTTGCTCAGAGCCCTGTCCAACCTGACCTTGAATGTTTCCAGGGATGGGGCATCTACCACCTCTCTGGGCAACCTGGTCCAGTGTTTCACCACCTTCATGTCCTATGGGGTGTCTTAGAATCCCCGCAAAGCTTCCCTCTAGCACAATACAAAACAGAGATGACATATTGATGTGATGATGCTTCAAGTGTAGAAGTACGAGACCCTTCTGTACTGGGAAAATATTTGTTGTTACACGTTTTGCACCTTTACACTAGGAAGAACAGATCCATTATTCCAATCATTCAAGTGTAAAGTTTTGAGGACTTGCCTAGGTTTGAGACTGGAGTACTTATTCTTCACTTTGCCACTGGTTTTGTTTTAATTCTGTCTAAGCAAATAACTGTTAGTTTACAATTAGCACAGAGACAATCTAAGCCCAGGACAGTGACTGTTAACAGGCAGGCGTTCCCCCCAGGTTACCTGTACTCTTGGAAACACTTGTGGGCAGAGCTCTTGCTACCATTACTATACTGAAAAATGGTGTTTTTTCACAATGAAAAACCAGATTCCAGTATACCATTTTGGAGAAATCACCCTCTTCCTGTAACAAATCAAATACAGGAAAGGATATTGGTAATTTAAGGGTTTACATTATAACTTTCAGCAGATGCAAGCCTTTCAGTTTGAGCTCGCATCTACTTGTACTCTTGACTGTTCTGAGTTGAGTTTGAAGTAAGCTGAGTTAGCCTTACCCTACACATTCTTCTCCACCTGCCAGATGCGGTGACAAACCTGCCCGCAGCCCTGCATGGTTGGTTGCCAGCTGATCTGTCTGTTGGCATTAGTGCACAGCCTCGTGCGAAGGCTGTTACTGGAAATGCATTTACCGAGCTCTGTCGTTGCAAAGGAATGTAAGAGGATAACAGGTTATGGCTATATTTTTCTTCTGCCATCTTTGTCAGGTAGAAGATTGTACCATGTTTGCTGTCAGACTATTGCAAAATGGCATATGTTATTAATCTAAGTCTATTAATATGAGAATATACATTAGACACTACATCATTCCTGAGGAAGGTTTCCTACAAAGCTAGAATTGTGTGTGCTTCTGGCTTTTGCATCCTGTTTCTGTTCTCTCCATCACCAGAAATGAGATATACCACCTCTGATAAGATCTGTCCTGGACTCTGTGAGCTGTTACAGTGCTTCTTGGATTCCTGAGAGTAAGAAAAAATTCAGCTAAAAGCTGAGCGATACATTGTTGGAATGAATATTTACAAACTAAATACAAGAGATTTCAAGATCCAAGATATACAGCAGTGCATGTTGTGGAGAGTTTGCTCAAGTTGCAGAGTTTGTTAGATCTCTCTTAGCTATTTGTAACAGTATAAACCCAGGTAAACAATAGTTTTTTGTATTCACAGTAAAGCAAGATAGAGCGGCATCTGGCTAAGTGAGTTTTGTTATTATTATTAGTAGTAATACAAATGTTAAAATATAATTCAGAAGTTATGCAGCTCCTGAGAGAGAAAAAACCTTATAAAAGCATATTCCTTGCCTACAAGTGGGATGTTCTACTTCTGTTCCATAAGAGACTATGAGTGTGTTTATACTCCTGCTCTTCAGAGCCCTGCATAGTATAACAGATTTTCAAAATAACTATTTCCTTTTCATAACTTGCATAGACACATAGGTCAAGCCCTCATACCTAGGCAGTGAGATATAGACTGGAATAAAACTTAACATATATAAACTTCAGATTCCCATATTTTGCAAGGTTTGTATTTTTTCTAAGTACGCTTTACATTTTTAATATAGAAGTTTATATATATGCACACATTGTTCTTATTCCTTAGGAGGGATTTTTGTTCCTCGTATTGAAGCTGGGAGACAGACAAAGCAATTTCTGGAGTCACCTCTTTTGGAGTTCATGATTTTTATATTTTAAGTGCAAGTCTGCTGCGTACTAGACTGATGTCCAGTCGAGTATGTGCCGCTGAGTATGGGTTGTACTTCTTTATTGAGTTAGAAAACCTGGCACACATGGTTTTCTCTGGAAAACACCAGTGTCTTCAGACCAAATGAGAACAGCAAGAAGCCACATACGATGCTAGCCTGAGGGGCCTCATGATTAAAGTAAACTGCATGGTATGAAGTATCAAACAGAAATGAAATTGGCTGACCGCAGATCTAACCCTCATGCTCCAAAAACCGTAGAGTCTGAAGATGTTAACTTTTTCCTTAACTACTGCATCATCTACGCCAGACTTCATGAGACACGCAGTCTGAACCAGATTGTGAAAAATAAGAGTATAGGTCCCCATTCAATCAGTGCATTGCAAACCTGAAATCACACCTGAAAAGTGATCTAGAAGACCTAAATGATGAGCAGGAAGCTGTCTAAGCTTCACCAGTGAAAAACACATAATAGAAAAGCCTAAACCCCCCTACTTGCCTCTTTAGCTAAGGCATACTTTATACTCTCATATATACTCATATTTCATATACTTCACAGACCGCTTGTTCAAGAACTGAGAGTGGGTTTCAAGTTTTCCTCTGAGTTTGTGTTACATAAATTCATGACTTAATGCACACAGTGGTTCCTTGATGATTTCACCCACTGCTCAAAATAATTTGTGACTTCATAACATTTTATTTATACAATAATTACTTTGATTCTGATTAAGCTTCATTCATAACTGGATTGTTTCATGGTAGTTAGTTTTCCTAAAGTTAGAATAGTTTGGTTCAGATTTTAATTAACTTTGAATTGCTGAGTTCATAATTTTTCAATAAAAAGCTTAAAATCCTGCAGAGTTGTTGTTTTCTATCAAGGCTGCAACATATGTTCACCAACCATGGATGGTATGAAGCAACCTCAGGTGATAAACTTGAAAGTCACTTTGTTCTCCTTCTGATCTGCTAGTCTCTGGTCACTTCGTTCACATTGCAGTGTGGAAAAAGGCACCTACTGTCCTGGATCTCTCCATAGGCCCTCACTGACAGATGGAGCAAGTTTTTTTTTTAAGTGCCCGAGTCAAATTCAAAACAGAACAGAGTCCTAAGTCAAAGAAGATGCTACTTTAATTTCACTCAGTATTGATAAAATTTAAGCTCATAATTCACGCAGACATGCATACTCCTGCACTAGAGCTGCATGTCCATCCAGCATGGTCGTTTAGCAGAGCCCCATCTTCTTGACTACAATTTTGGTAGCCTTGTTGCCAGCAGTGCTGCTACTGGAAAGTGCCAGGTTCAGGGCTTCTCCATGCAAAGCTTGGAGCTGTACCAAAGCCCAGGAAATTATATTAGAATATGTGAGTTCAATAAGCTTTCCTTCCCTATTCATGAACACCGAGTTCAAAGTTTTAAAACACAGACAACCTTTCATTTCAAAATAACGTAAGACTAACAATTATTATTTCAAGGATTATTATGCTTTATGATGTTTTAATGATTAAATGAAATGTTGAACTACTAGCTTTCAAAAACGGAGGATGAGCACCGAATACTTCTGTGAGAGGCAGCAAATAGAAAAGTCAGTAACATTAGCACTCTTTGGGTGCCTTGGCAATTACCTTGGTTCCCCATCTTTCTCTAGCAGTCATGAGAGAGAGGTCAGCGAAGCAATTTTTCTCCTTGCTTCTCATGGCTTCCTCCTCCATTGTAGAGCCTGGCTTGCTGTCCAGGCCTGAGCGGTCTGGAAATGCAGACAGGCTCATCAGTTGGCTTTTGAAACACAACTGTTGTGGGCTCAGTTTTTTGGTGCAGTTTCTGCTGCCACCTCTGGATGTTGAGCCAGCCCAGCTCAGCATCTCCGGCCATCTCCCTGGCCAACTCAGGGAACGCTCATCAGCGTGCGAGTCCTTGTGGGAATAAAGGCACCCTTGGAAGAGGACCTGTTCTCCATCAATCTATTAACCTTTAATTAACCCCAGAAGGAAGAAAAAAATCTGTATTTTAGCAACCTGTTTGCAACTGTCCTACGGCAGAAAAGCAGGCAATGCTGCTCCATTATCTTCATTTGCTCACCAAGAGAAGAGAGCAGCCCTCCAGCTCCTCTGGAGCCCCCAGCAGGTCGGGGCCATTCTTCATTCCCATCACCTGCAAGCACATATTGGTGATGTCAGGCATCTACACCTTGAAAATTTTCTTTTTTTCAAGGTCAAAATATTTTTTTTTATTTTTGTCAAATATAATTACTAACTTTATCAATATTTGTTTTGCTTAATTTTTTTTTAATTTCCCATTTCAAGCACCATATATCTGTGTGTAGTCTTATTTCAAAGGGACAGGACACACTCCTCATAGAGTAGCTGCTCCTTGAAGTATATTATTGGAAAGTATTTTGCTCTCAGTCATTAAAAGAGAAAGTGAACTCTGCCCAATGAAAAATTTTTTTTTTTTTTTTTAGAAATGCCTTTTTGGCACTTTCAGAAAGCTCACCGAATCACTATTTATATCTACATTTTAATTCTTCTAACAATACAAGGTGGAGACAATAATAAAGGCTCCTTATCCACAAATAAAGTTTAATATAGGGCTATTTCAAATATAGTGTTAAGCAGTTCTGGGCTTACATACATATGCCTATGAAAAGAAGTTAAATAATTATTAAATAAGCTATTGAATTACTGATCCCTAGTGTTCCTAAATAACTTTATTTATTCCTTTGCTTTAATTGGGGCTTTCATTAGCACATGCTACTTTATTGTTTCATATAAAAATTAATGTTAAGAGACAAGAAGGCTCAGACCTCACATTGGTTCATAACTTAGCATGAATTATCAATTAACTTCATTAGTCAGACGAAACATTATTTGCACAAATGAACATTTCAGGGCTAAACTGAAAGTGAGAAATCTCATTCACTTTCCAATAAACCCATTGATTTGCCAGCACTGGAATCTCGGCCACTGAATGAATAAACTCTTTGCTTCTCATATGCAAATATTCTCTTACTGCAATCTGACAGATTAGAGAGGTTTTCTTAAAGGCAGGTTTTTCAAGGTCTGAGATTAATGAGAAGTTCATATGAATATTATTGGCTAGATATGACATTTAACACACATTAATGTAATTAATCATTTAGGGCATGTAGGTAAATTCTGGTGTTTATAATACAAGGACACATTGCGAAGTTATTTCATACATGGGGGATTTTCAAAGTCCCGCATGATGACATTGATATAGTGCTACTACTCTGTTATAATCTTCGTATATTATTTAAGTGTAACAAATACTTCATTCATTGCCTGCCCTAAACTTTGCATTTGGTGACATTCTTGCTGCTGTGTTAATATCGGGTCTATTAAGCTGGACCTCATGGTCCATTACCCTTTCTTTAGGCCTGACCCCATGAAGTTTAAGGGTCTTGAGCACAGTGTGAAAAAGCAAAGGGTTTCACTCTCACCCAAGGAGCTCATTAGGACTTTATAGAAACACAAAAAATACTCACACAGTACCAACATTTGCACTGAGGGATACTCACCAGACAAACAGCCTGGTGTCAGGAGGTGTTCATTGTTCTCTTTTTCCAGGCCTGCACACCAATTTAGCAGGCTAACTAAAGGGATCGCTCATTTGTAATCCCCCATTTCAGCCTTTGTAGCAGAGATTCATTTGCCAGCATCTTTTAACTTTGCTTCCTTGAAATTCCCGTTTCACTTAGGCCAGTGTATTTGAAATGAACTGGAATACGCTGGCTAAGGTTACACTTGCCAATTGCTATAGTGGGATTTGGAGGTTGTCTTTGTTTGCTGCCTCAAGGCAAGTAAACAGTCATTCACAGTACGTTTTTAAAAGACCTTTCTGCAAATCACTTATTGACTGAGGGCCAGGTTCTGCTCTGTTTACCTGCCTTGAATAATGCTCCTTTTCTCCTGGATTGCGGTTCAGTTACTGAAGGAGTAAGGCGCTACAAACGCAGCAGAAGGCTGTCAGACTCTGACCCTAACCAAGATAAGAACAAAGAACTGCTTTTCTGCCATTAACAAAACAAGTTTGCTCTTCTTGGGCCGTAGTCCATCTGTCTACCTGTCTCTATAAAGTGACAGCATCTTCGGCAAATATCCTGTGCGCCATTAGTGGACGATAACACAGTTCACTGTGGCTTTGAGTTCAGTATAAAACATCTCCTTGTACAAGACAGTGGATTGTTAAGGCTTTTGCAGCATTCAGCCTCTGAGCGCAAAGATGTAGGTAGTGTCTCGACCACATTCTAAACTGCTTTGATTTTCTTTTTTTATATTTAAGACTCTGACATGAAAACCTGAAGTACTGATTTTTTAAATCATTTTGCTTTCTTTGAAAGCAGGTGCTCATTGCCTTCAGTAATGAGCCAGGCCACAGCCTTCAGTATCGTTTTCAGAATTTCCATACTTTCTGTAAAGACAGTAACAACAGATTTCAAACCAAAGGGATCCACTTTACATCAAACTCTAAGGGCTTTTTATTTTATCAGGAAAATAGGAAAATTGTGTAGAAAATTTTGCCTGGCAAAGATTACTTTTAGTATTTCACAATAAGGTATCTTTCCATCAGGAGAACCTATTTAGATTCCTGGCCATTTCCTGCATTCACTGTGGGAGGTGCTGCTCTAAGAAAGGGCAACTGGCATTAAAATAACTACAGCTTTGGGTTCGGCCAGCTGTGGGAAGCTGAAGTAAGAAAATTGCTGTTTGCAGATAAATGGCATCTAGGTGGGGTAATCCTCTTATTCCCTTACGTTGCTATACATTATGCTATGAAATCAGTGCAGAAACATATGGCAGGAATTTGTTACTCTGTTTTAAAATAACAGCAAAACAAAATATAACATATATATTATTATATAAAATATATAATAAAATATATTTTAATATAACAGCAATACTGCATGACACCTGTGTATCTTCACTGTGAGAAAACCTAGTTTTGTTAGTCAACGTGGAATTTTTCTACTTTAAAAAGAGCTACCATTGTAAGTCAATTTGGCACCATCAGTGGATACAATGAAAAATAAATACAAACCAAATTTGCTAAGGAAACGTCATATCCCTTCAGACTCACCAGAATGGATTTGGGTCACTAGCACAGCGCAGGAATGCTGTACATTTGCTGACAAATAAGTTCATAGTCAATTCTTGGTCAATGAACCCTGCCTGGCAAATCAGGTGTGATTTATTCATGATCACTGCCTGTGCCCGGCTTGTTTGAGAGCCATTACAAAGCAAAATCCCGGGATTTCCACAGAAAGCTTGGTTATTTTTTAGTTACTATGCCATCTCCATGTAATTTCCTGAACTCGTAAGATTACAACTCCTGGAGTTCCTCAGCTACGGCCCCAACTGTTTCATCTCAGCTTACCTTTAACTAAGATGAAATAGTTACTATACTTTCGAAACGAATTATGGGGAGGAGGAAAGGGCCAATGGAAACTTCTGTGCTTCATTCCAAGGCAATTGAAAAAGTGAAGGGAGATGATGAGAAGTGTGCACTTAGGTGAGGTGGTAGAAAAGGGAAGGAACCACTGGGTGTCTGGGTCACACGCAGTATGAATGGGGAATTTTTGAAGATAGTAGCCACCTACAACTTCACGGTACCTTCGACAAGTGGGAGGGACAAGACACGAAACCAGTTGACAGCAACTTCAACATAGCTTCAAACAGCAGCGTATGCAAAATGGCTCACGTGAGGACTCAATTCTTCATTGCAAAGTCACTGAGTTTATCCCAAACAGCTTTCCACAGCAGATTAAATTTATCTGATATTGCTGACATTTGGATTCGGGAAGAGGCAGAGCCACTTAAGCAATCTATTTTGGCATCTCTGCTTTGGGGATGCAGAGAAAGGGGGCATGGGGGGGCGCAGCGGCATTTAAACAAGCACTGTCATTTCTGCAGTGAATGTCTGATTGTGGCCTAGGATTTTGGCCTTTGGCCTCCAAATATATTTAATCTGAGACATGGTCAAGACACTGTGAACAGGAAGGCTCCTCAAGCTATCACATCAATAATCTGGGATTTTCACTTTGTTCTCTCAAGAGCAGCGCAAACAAACAAATGCAAAAACTGGTCTTCCAGCTGCCGTTGTTTTTAATTACAATGCAGAGGAAAAGTTAAGTCAGCAGTTAATTGAACTGAGTCCGCTAAAAGTCATTGCTCTTTAACAGCAAAATTATATGTCTTGAAGGCTTGTTAGATAAATTGTAGCATAAAAATCACCAGTAGGTCATTGACGATTTTAATGTTTCCTGTATGGATTTATTAGCATTCTTAAACAGGCAGAGCCTGTGTGTAACATTATTCTTTCAACATTTTTCAGGATAATATTTTTATATTAGATGAAATTGATACTTGGAATAAGCTGTATCTTTATTCTGGGTTCTGTTCTGTTCACCAGAATTCACTCCCAGGTGCCCAGGGACAAGCTCTTGGTGAGAGGGACGAAGCTGAAAACAAGTGTCTGCTGCACACCACCACAGGTGCAAGAAATAAAATAATAATGTATTAAAATCTTACAAATAGCATGGGACTCTCAACTCTGTGTTTCAAAGGTCCAAGCTCTATCTGATAGTACTGCTCAACTCCAAAGTTTTCTTCAGACTTACTTGAAACAGAAATGGAGGTTTCTAAGTGCTATCAGTCAGCTACAGCTCTTTGTGCAATGGACCATGAAGAGCTGATCTCTAGACTTTCCCATTGTATTACCACTAAAATGTAAAAATAATGTAATATAGCAAGTATAATATAATAACAGTAATTAGGACAACTAGAAGAGGTGTAAAATAAATTGATTCTTTCCATTGTTACCTCTATAAAAAACAAACCAGATGTGCAGCACCTATAAAGGATCATATGTGAAATTGAACAGAATGCCCTACAACGGTATGATCCCGTACAGTGATATAAGAGTGGCAGGCCTTCCCAAGTGGTATCAAACGGCAAAAAAAAAATATAATAAAGGCAGGTTTAGCTAAGACCAAAGAAAAGGGTGATTGCATGAGACCTGAAAAGAAAGAGAGATTTATTGTCTGAGGTGCAAAGGTTGGGCAGGGGTCTAATAAGGGCAGATGATGCGCGGGTATTACAAACGCCTCTTCAAGCGGAGTCACGAAAGCATACTAAAGTAGAGCTATGGGTCGGGTATCTAGGGGAAAAGCAAAGAGGTGACTGGACTTTGAACCAAAACAGAGTAACATTTTTGTAAGTTAGACACAACAGTAAGAAAATCCCTACATTGCCAGCAGTTGATGAGGTGTTGCCTGTAAGTGTCAAAGAGAAGATCCTGTAGAGGTGACTGGCAATATTATATTCCAAGTAGCTTGAGAGAATAAAAACTGTCCCTCCCATTGAAGCTAGCATGACGACAGCCTTAGACGCTGCAAGTAATCTATTTCATGATCACTTCTGACCTTTCGGGATTGCATTCCCAACTGGAATAATAACTTGGGACATTACCATTTCCTACAAAGTGAAATTTCAGGTAAGTGTTGCCCCTGAAATATGTAAATATTTTTACTGTTTCATTTTGACGGGAGTGATTACTCAGGATTTTAGCATCAAAACCGAGTGCCAATAGGAACAAAATGTAAGTTTTCAGTTTTGTTGATGAACTTCTAGTAAAAAATGATTGTGGTATTTCCAAATTAGTGTTTTGCAACCAAAAACAATTTGTCAGCAAGTGTTTGACTAGCTGTAATGACTTCAATAATGAAAAGCGAATGGTTTTTACATGGTACCATTGAGATATTACTCATTCTTCTGCAGAGTAAAAAAATAAGACATTTAAATTACATGAGTGCATGGGGAAGAAAGAAGAAGTAATTGTATACAAGGGAGTAGGTGCTATGCAAACACCTGGATAGATTACAATCTACCTTAATTGAGTAATTGATCACATCCTTTTGAATTCTATTTCAATGACCTGAGAAGAGGGGTTAAATAGGGGTTACTGGGTGAAGTAATGTGCTTATAGACAGCTAATGCAGAGTCAGACTTTAGGTACGTAGGACAGACTGACTGACAGTGATAGGTTAAATAACACATGGTAAACGTGTCAGAGGGCCATTCCCTGACAATTACATCTCTTTGTAACATTAGGATATCTCCTACATAATTTCTCCCTGTTGGCCCACTGTTACAGTTAAGTGATTTAGCAAATACATGCTACCTAGGTACAATTTGCTATATTAAAATACAAGAATTGTTTCAGTAATTATTTGGAAAGATAACTGGGAAACACATGAAGAGTTACACAGTAGTCAGCATGGATATATATATAAAGAAAATTGTTTAACTAACGTGATTAACTTCTTCATGGGAAAGAATGAAAACTGACAGGAGTGAAGTAGGAAACATCTGAAGTTGACTACAAAGAGGCTTTTTAATTTAGCATCACATAAAAGATTGATATGTAACACCATCAAATGTGGTATTGATGGTGACATGTTACACTGGGGAAAAATGGCTCCTTAAATGAAATAAGAGAGCTATATTAAATGGATATAAATTGAGGGATGTCATAGGAATTGTAATTGGGTATAGCATTTCTTCCAGTAATACAGAAACACTCTGAAACAGATGCGCACTTGTGCAAAGCAGAAAAAAAGTGTAAGGCTGAATTTTAGGGAAGAGAAAGAAAATGAATTGTTGAAAGTATTGGAAAATATCAATATTTTAAAGTAATGAATCTTAGATCACATTTATTGCCAAAATTTATTCTCACATTTCTGTGAAAATAAGTAGAAAAGGGTTTTTAGAGTAATAACAGAAATTCAAATACATCGCTTGATACTTGTTAAAAAGGAAAGGAAATAGCTTCTTGGCTATTTGTTTGCTTGGAGAGCAAAATGTAAATGAACATCTACAGCTTGGTATGGTAATTTGGCAGCACATTAAAAGCAGACAAGTGAAGAATGCAAAAGACACCAAGCGCAGGTAATAACAGAGAGTATCTCACATCTGAGGAGCTTCTGATCTACAGAAACAACAATTCTTTTCATGACAACCTGTAAGGTATGAAAAGAAGAAAAAGATGATTTCTTATATGCAATCCTGTGTCCACAGCACAGTTTTATGCATACAACCTTGTACCCCATGATACTCTGAATCCCATCACTCTTAAAATATTTAAGGTATAACCTTAATCTTAAGTGAAAGCTTAGCAGTATTAACACATGCTTGAAATGGCGTTCCGTGTTAGGAAAAGTCATCAGTTCACCAAGACAATGAACACTACTCTAAGTTGAAAAGAAGTAGTCCTAAAATAGATACCAATCTTTTCGCTAATTTTGACTTACGAATTTTCTAAGTCAAATGCCCACATTGGGCAAGACCCAAAACAAAGATGAGAAAGAACTTTTATTTTTATATTTGACTTCATAAAACTTTTGTAACTATGTTACTATGTTTTGTCCTAACTATGGTTAGAACAAAAAATACTAATGATGGTTCATACTGCTTATAAAATAGTTAATTTCCAAAGCCATGAATACCCTCCTATTGACTATAAACATTTGAGCTACGATTAGGTACAACAGAAACCTTGGAAATTTTAATCATACGCTTTCAACCAGATCCTTATCAGACATAACCTTCTAGGTATGATTACAGGCCCCTGTGTCTATGGCATTGGCCCTACCAGACTTCTCACCGGCTTTTGGGCAACTACAAAATCTGTATTTTCGATAGTTAAATGCACCATGGACACCGAGTTCTCCCACGGCCCATGGGAGTCAGTCATCACCCCCCCCACACCTCCATCCATGGTGGAGGTCAGCACCCCGGTGTCCATCCCAAGCCTAAGCCTTCCCTGGAGCCCACATGTAGGTTTGGTTTTGCCAACAGCTCTGGAAAGAGCCTGTTTTGTTCAGCAGAATCCAGATGTGTATAACGGATGCAAAACCTTAATCTTAAGTAGTTAGGGCCTCTATTAGCAAAAATACATTCAGTGAGAAAGAAAATATTCATTTTTTATGCTTTAGCCACACGTACAGCTAGGCAGCCTCAGGCCAGCTGATGCAAAATCTAGAAGCAATCCCACAGCAGAACACAAAAACTTGTCCCCACGTCACAGAGAGGGGCTTTTCCCAATGCCTTCTCTCATGCCCTGCAGAACTCCTAGTCCTTGCTGTGCTCAGCTTAAATGCCATGGCCTGTGATACACAAAATAAAAAAAAATAGTATTTTGATCTAAAAAAAGAGTATCTGCAAAAATAGGAGCTTACAGTCTTTACCCAGAGGATGCCTACATACAGAAGGACTTATGGTTTTGTGGATCCTAGTCTTATCCCAGTATAAGGACCCGTAAGTAAGGGCCGTAGAGGTTCTCCAAAAAGATCTAGGAATGTTCTTTCTTTACCACCTTCTCTCAGCTCAGACAGCTCTCCCTTGAGGCCCAATAGACATTGTAAAGCCTATTACATGGAAAATTCCCAATTACACCACTATCAAAAATTGGTTTGATGTTGCAGCATAGTTTACACAGATCCGTCGTCAGGAACTTTGTTCCTGAACACAGGAATAGGCTCATAGGATAATTCAAGCTGGAAAGGACCTCAAGAGATCTGTAGTTCAACCTCCTGCTCAAAGCAGGGTCAATTCTGAGCTCAGACTAGCTTGCTCAGGGCTTTATCCAGTTGGGTCTTGAAAACCTGAAAGGATGGAGCCTGCACAACCTCTCTGGGCAGCCTCTTCCACTGCCCAACTGTCCTCATGGGGAAAAAGGTTTTTCCTTATATCCAGTCTGAACAACTCTTGTTTCAATTTATGTCTGTTGCCTCTTCTTCTCTCTCCATGCTCTGTTGTGAAGAGCCTGACTCCATCTTCTTGCTAACCCCCTCATAGGTACTGATAGGTACTGATAGGTACTCATAGGTACCCCCTCATAGGCTGTGTTTGCTTCAGGCTGAGCAAGCCCAGGTCCTTCAGTCTCTCCTCACCGGGCAAGTGCCCAGTCCCCCTCCAGCTTGAGGGCCTCTGCTGAACTCACTCCAGTTTGTCAATCTCTTTCTTGTGCTGGTGGGCCTAAAATTGGCCGCGCTATTCAGATATGGTCTAACAAGTGCTGAGAAATAGGAAATAATCTCTTCCCTCATTCCAAAGGCTGCATCCCCGTTTGTACAGCCCAGGAGGCTGCTGGCCATCCTTACTGCCAGGGCACAAGGTCTGTGCTCAACTTGACCTGGCCTGTGCTCAACTACCCATCAGGCCCCCGGGGCTGTTCCTCTCAGCCTGGGCTGCTGCAGGGATGTTTCCCTCCTGGGGACAGCACTTTGCATTTGTCCTTGAATCTCACAAGGTCCTCTTCATTCTTGTAGGTCCCCATCTTGTCCTTTTTGGAGATGGGTACAACATTTGCCTTGCTCCAGTTAGGGACTTCTAAGTTTCTATGACCTTTCAAAGATGACAAAGAATCACGTTTTATACATGAGGACATAGTTAAATACAATTTGCTCCTATTTGATACAAGAAAAAAATTGCTTTAACACTGTTACAGAGACATTATTTTTTTCAAAGACTGCAAACACAAGGGTAAAATCTTGGCTCCCTGGAAGCCTCTGGCAAAGCTCCCGTTGCATCCAGAAAATGTAACGGGAAATGTAATGGCATTTATAGTCCAGTTAGGACTTGGGTTTCCTTGGTCTGAAGCTGTATTTGTCAAAGTAATCAAAAGCAACTTTTATTTTTTGAAATGTACTTTTGTTTGCTCTAAGCATGACTCAAAGCCCCTCCCTGACCATGGAAAGACAATATTTTTTTAGTGTACGTTAGATCAGATATTTAATATGGAAATTTCTGTAATTAATTAATCTTCTTAATCAAGGGAAAAATAAAAAATCTGCAGGGAGCTTCTAGCTGCCATACAAAGTTAGGGGGGTTAGTACTGCTGTACTGTGCTCTATCTATCATTGCTATTTTGCATTATTTTAATTACAAGAACAGAGGAAATTTTCAGAAGAGATTAAATTTAAGCAATGGGTCATTTTTTCTAATTAATCTTAGGAAACTATGCAGATTTTATTGCTGCGGGAACACTTGGGCTAAGCGTACTTACTTCACTTCGTCTAAATCTAAAAGTTACTTTATCTGAAATTGTCTTTCTACCTGACAATCAAAGAAATTGTGGGTTCCTGTAGGGATTAAGTCAGGAAGCAGTTTTTAACAACAACAAATTGAAACGTTTACACAAGGAAGTGTTGCTTTTATAAGTGATGGGAAACTTCAAATTTGATTACAAGCAACCTTTGGCTTCCTATCTGTTCAACAATAGGCCATGTTGTTAAGGGCAATTTCCATGCACAGCATGTGGGTCCCATTTTTTCATCCTTAGACATGGTTGTTTACTGTTCAGAACTGTTTATGCATTTTAATCAGGCTTATTCAGCAGCCCTTAATAAATCACCACTAAGTGAATGTACCAAAACAAGAACTATTATACAGGATTTGTTCCCCTTATGCAGTATTTGCTGCCCTCAGGTTCCACTGGATATAAAAATAAAGAGTAAATGGGTAATTGAGTCAAAGGAATAATTATGAGACATATGATTTTAATGCCTTTTGCTGAGCCATTGCCTCCAGCAACTTCCGCTAGCTACAGGAGCCTGCCTTTAAATTCAGCCCAGGCCAGAATGACTTAACAATTGGAACCTGCCTTCAGCTCATGGCACTGGAAGGCTTTTTGATGGGATGAAGCTGACAGCCCAGTTCCTGCCTGGCAGACGTTCACATGAGACAAGGCTGAAGTCATATAGATAAGCACTTAAACATTCAGGTATCTTGAGCTCTGGAAACAACAGAGGAGAGAATTGTTGGTAAGAAATTGGTACACAGAAGCAAATTTATATTTTCTGTTATTCGTATGAGGAACGAGCCAAAAAATATTTTTTTTCTGTAGTCTGGCAAACAAAAAATTTCCAGAGGAATTTTAATAAATGCTAATGGTTTTCTGTGATAGCTCTCGTTTACTAAAAATAAAGAGTTTCCAGAAATGAAGTTATTTAATTTTAAACAAACTATAAAGTTTATTTAAACTATAAAGTGTATTTAGTCTTGAAAGATTTTTCCAATCCTGCTTTTACTGGATTTTGCTGGATTACTATCTCTTCCTGTGAAAAACAGGGAAAAACAGGGGAATTTTACAGACCTATAGATCATGTGCAGGAAAGATGTGACACACATGGCACGGTGCCCTATGCGTGTCAAAGAGTTATGTCTGGGAAAAACAAAGTAAAATGCAGTAACAAAAAAGGCGTGTACCACATAGGGCAGACTTTCCCAGAAACTACTACTGAAATACCATTTTGGAGATTATTTAGCAGGATCATTGCCTCAGTCTGTCAGTTTGCCCCACTGAAGCCACTAGGAGGAATTAGGGTGGGTATATTTGAGCTCTATTCTCTTTGCTTACAGAAATGCTGTTTCCCTTTGGGTCAGCGTGCTTGGTCAGGCTGCCCAGTCCCTACGTTGCTCGTAGCAAGAAAAGCTTTGTCTGGCAGTCAGCAGCCATGTAAGATTCCCCACCTACTCTCCTGCTGGACCATAACCCCTACTGCAGCTTCGAAGACCTTTTCTTCTCTCTCCCTGCCTCCTAAATTGTTTGTGAAGCATTTATGCTTGTTTCCTAAGAAGCAGGATATTTGGGGGTTTTGCTTCAATCTGTTATTGTTTACCATGATAATGAAAGGTTCCTTTGTGAGCAGAAAATTGCCACAGCATAGCAAAACTCTGATAGCTAAATAGTGAGATTTCCTTTGGGAAAATTTAAGGCCCAGTTCTCCAAAAGCCTAACTAATATGAATGGTCATCTTGACTTCAGTGGTGCTCAGCTACCATGATCAGCATGGCATGTAACCTTTCAGCTAGCTGGATCAGGCAGGCTCAAACCTTTCAAGAATACCACACTGAAACACTACTATTTTCTTCAGTAATACCTTGGCTAGACCTACACAAAAGATGGTTCCTGAATTGTGCTGGCAAAATGCTCAATTACTAATATCAAACCAGCAATTGCGCCATTCTTCCTTGGAAAATAGATTACAGTCATTCCACCTGCATAAAGAGAAAAGATGGTGTCCTTGGATAAAGGAATGGCTATATTCAACAACAATGCTGGTTTATTTAATTGTTTGTTATTAAGCAAAATGTGGCCAAGCCTCCGTTTCTTGTGCACTATTTGCAA
The DNA here is from genome assembly GCF_964199755.1 of Larus michahellis. NCBI lineage: Eukaryota > Metazoa > Chordata > Aves > Charadriiformes > Laridae > Larus > Larus michahellis. The sequence continues at coordinate 33,917,336 of NC_133896.1, read as the reverse complement.
AGCGTGTCCAGCTCAGACCACATTGTCCTCCGATCTAAATTTAGATTTTCTTTTTGTTATTCTGGTAACAGCCTTGCTTCTCTTGGTGAAAAAAATACAATCTTCACAATGTTATGATGGTGTGCAGTGAAGAGAAACTGCCACAGGAAACTAGTCCAGTACTTTCTATGCAGTGTTACCTGAGCGGGACTTTTGCTTGACTAATGGACCACGTAATTGTATTGTAAATGTTGGGTTGAAACCTAGCTGTCAAGATTTTACTTCTTTCACAACTGCAGAGGCTATTTGTGTTTTTCTTTGCCTTGAAATTTCATTATACTACCTAACACTTCAGTTAGTTAGGAAACGCCAGAGTCATGCAAGTCAGCTATTTGGGACGTAACTAAATTGAGAACTTTCACCTCTGAGGGTAAAATGCTTCTGAATGCAGTAACCCACCTCACGTGCTCCCTTGCATTACATTACAAAGTTTAAAAGAAATTAATTATGTCAATAAGTGGGCAAATATTCTCTTTTCCATAGACACTCTCCTCCCCCCGCTGCCCCCGCCTTGATTCTCTGCTATTTTTTGGGAAACAATTATTTACAATTTTTAAGGAACAATGTTCAAAAAAATTACTGAATTTGTTCTTTTCAAAGTAAGCACGAGGAGGGTATGCACCCTCTGATAACGTGACGGTGACTGATTTTTTACAGCATTATCTGCACGTGTCTTATTGTAGGGCCCTTCTAGGTACAGTAAAGAAACTACTACAGTAATTGAAACATACTTAGGGAATAGAAAAAAGCCTGTCCATCTGTCCCAGTTATTTTGAGACAGACTCACCTGTGCTGGAGCCATGCAGCAGCATGCTGTACCCTCTGACCTGAAGATGTTAAAGCTTTGGAAACTGGCAGCAGCCATAAAATAGGATAGGGGGAAGATGAACCATCGGAGAGAATGGGCAGAGGAAGCCTCCTGGAAAGGAAGGGGGAATAAACTACTTAGATCTATACATGGTTAGAAAGACATTTAATAACTTAGTCTTTTGCTAAAAATACAGCCTGAAACTATGACATGTGGGACGAGCACAGTGCTCTGACCATAGAAATAGCTGGTGCTTTCGATACTTACTACATGGATTTCAGCTGGTTAATCCAATATTGAAAAACATTCCTTAAAACAATTACACAAGTCTCTAACACTCTGACTTTCCCAAGGGGACAAAGGTACACAAGAGAAGTTATGTGCAATACCCAAGACATTCAGAGAACACCTTGCTCTGTTTTTTGTATCACCAGATGCCTGAAGTATCAGCACTGCTGTAAATCATACCAAGGTATAGAAGACAATGCTGGACAGACTATTGGATAAGCTCTGTATTTCACATCAGCAGAGTTGTAAATATGATTTATTCTTAGGAATATAAGTCATCTTCTGAGAAATCACTGTATGTTTTATATACTGCTTTATGAATCCTTTGTATCAGAGCGGGAGCAGTAGATCCTGCTACTGTCTAATTAAATGTGAATTACAAATTGCGTTATATAAGCTCTCTTTCATATACTCTGCTTTATTCCTGATACCTCACAGAGGTGAAAAAATATCCAAACTATGAAAATGCAATTTCCAAGTAAAATCCTGTAGGACCGAAGTTTTCCATGCGCGGTTTCTGCAGGGAGAAGCATAGTTTTAAAAGTTTGAGTCACATCCATATAGCTAGCTTTCAACATGTGTTAAAATCATGCATAAAAGTCCGGGTGCATGCTGCAGTAAGAATTTGTGCACATCTGCAACATAACTTGACAGGGAATCAATTTCTTTTCACACTTCAACATTTCACTTCTATGTATTTTTTTGCAACTTGCTGAGATCTAATGCCAAGCCAGATTTGGCGGAAATGACTTCAGTCATTTGAAACTGAGCTCTTGAAGCTTTTTATGGAACTGGATTGAAAGAATGCTAATTCCATCTGTGTTTGTTCAGAATGATGGTGATTCCTAAGCACAGCAGAGTTTCCTGGTGAATGGTTAAGTTCAGCTGGGAGTGCTGTGAAACGCTTTAGCTAAATCTAGACTTCTCAAAAGCCTGACTAACCTGGCAAAGTTTATATTGCTTTCAGGATGTCAGGACTGTAAAAAAAAAGCCCAGCAGGAGGTAGGAAGAGAAGTAAGTGTCGAGGCGAACTGCCTCCTCAGAAATTAAAATGGCAACAACAGGGTGCCCCAAATCTTCTAATGTTGTGGGCTGGATGCCAGTTTTGCTCCTCTCTCATAAAGCAGCTGTGGCTTGCAAGGTTTGGGAGGCTTGCAAGTGGCTTGTGTGGGCAGCTACAGCGGAAGCCCATATCAAACACAAGCCCACCCAGGCTCTCCCTGAGGCTGCCCCTTGCTGCTGCATGCAGAGCAAGACAGCAGTGGAGCTTCCTACTCCATTTTCTGAACTTCCATTTCCTAGGTCTCCCAATGCAGAGAAAATATCTCCAAATGGAGAAAATACTGAGCTGTCACAGGACCCCAGCCTGCCCACAGAGTACAAATCTAATTTTCCTCTCCTGGCATTAAACACTTGTCCAGCAAAAGTCTGCACAGTGCAAGTCACCGCAACATTTTTTGGTGTAAGCTACCCTTAAGAGGTCAGCTTATAACACATTCATGCCTCACATCTTGCAGGTGTCATACTTTTTATTTGAACTGTGTCCTAAGGTTCATGGTACACAAAGCAGCAGGTGTAAGCCAGAATAGTTTGGAGATGGTACAAGAACAAAGAAATAAAGTTATGGTCAAAACTTAAATCCCTCCTGCAGAGCTGGAGCTTTGCTCCTAGTTTGCTGAGTACCTGCGGTACTTCTATCATCACTGCTGTTCTGTGGTGTCTCTGGGTTGGAGATAACAAGAGTAGCTTGCACCCAGGTTAGCATAACCTGACAGTGAGTTGCCTTCTCAGCCAGGACACTCAGCCTCCCCATATATGATGATCATCAAAATGTCAAGGGAGTGATTTTTGAGTGGAGAGGGGAAATTTAGACCAACATCTGCCTAGAAGTCTACAGCAGCTCTGCAATAATGACACTGCCCAGCCTGAGCTTGCCAAGCTTGTTATTTTTTTGAAGAACATACTTTTGCAGACTGTCATCTACCCTGCTGAGGTTAGACGAAACAGTGTGACACCCCTACCTCCAAGAGTGTGGAAAATGCACCTAACTTAGAAAATGGCAGATAATGATGTTATTAGAAGTGCATTTTGATGCGTAAGTCCTGGGCATTTTTTGCCAGAGAACTTCAGGATCAATCTCAAGAAGTGCATGTACACTTTGGCAGGACTCATGTCTTTATCTAGATTATCACTCCAAAGCTTACAAGCAGAAAAGTAGAGGGAGTATGGCATTACTTTTGCTGGAAAAGCAAAGTTGGAAATAATAAATGAGTGAGTTCAAATAGATGTCTCCAAAGTGTCATACACAGAATCCAGTAAAATTACGACTGGGTAGAGCTGCCTTTAGCATGCTTAAGAAAAGAGAGCATTAGAAAAGACCTGTATTCAATTACCTCATCTCTGTCTACTGCAAGCGGGCGTCTGTTTCTCTGTAAAGAACCTCATTCTTGGCTATATGGAATCAAACGGCAGTAATACAGTTTGAGCATCCCAGGCTGCCAGAGAGGAACATTGTTTGGAAGCACAGAGGCAGACGGTTCACACCGTGTGAGGTCTTCATACCCAGAAATGGCAGGTGTGCTGAAGTTTTTGTGTACCTGATTTTAATAGAATGTAAAAAGCATTTAAATGACTAATTTATCTTAAATCAATTTTAGGCATTTTATCCATGCTGATTGGAGATGCTTTTGGGAAAACTCGTAGTAAGAAACAGCACAGCGTGAACTTGCCCTGAGCTAGGTAGGACTCTTCCCCCTGTTTACATGCTTCTTTTCAATTACAAGGCTTTTCAGCTGCTGTTGTTACAAGGTCCTGGAAAATACACCTTTTCCTGAGATACCTCTGCTACCAGTTTCCAACATAGCTTATGCAGTAAAATAAAGGGGCCTCCAGGAGCCTCCCCATTATGCTTTAGATACTTTGGAGTAATTTACTGGAGTGCAGACCTAAACCATAGCTGCTTAAACCTTAAGCAGCTGTCGTAGCCAGGGAGGTTCTCCTTGTCAAAAAGGGCTTGCAAAAAAAATTACATGTATGTAAATATGGCAAATAATGCGGATGCTGACTGAATCTGGTAGAGCGTAAAATAAGGAAATGAATAAAGAATTGTTTCTGTTATTTGGGTTTTGTGGTTGACTGCTGCAGCTTATGACTAGCCATATATTTGGCAGCTTTAGAAGAAAGTAAGTAAAACGTCAACAAGTTAGTAAGAAATTGCTGTAAAGAAAGTTAAGAGGAACATCTGATGCCTAATATGCATGCTTCCCATTAAGCAATGGGAACGTTTCTAAGAAAAGTTTGAACTAATGGCAGGATTCAGCTTAACGTGAATTGCTACAGGGAAGGAGCTGCAAGGGAGAGATCCCCCAGCTCAAGGATGGAAATGCCATCTGAAAAAGGACAGAGCTGATGTTAGAAGAGGGATCATTAGGATCATTAGGGAGACTTTGATTTAGCTGCACAGATCTGTTGCTTGGTATGTTAAATTAATTGTCTGCCTTGGCAGTAAGACCGTACCCAGGACTCCCAGTGGGGAAAGCATAAGAGAGAGTGCTGAGCATTTCAGGTATGTTTCATGTACCCCATTTTTTAAGGTCTGCCACCCAAGAAGTGTATCTTCATGTTTTCCAATCACCCAATACAAGCCAAGATACCCAGTTAAGGCAAACCTTCTTTAGTCTGGTTAAGGTAAAAGTAAATTAATAAATTGTCAAAATCCAAACACAGAGTAAGTACCTTCCAATTTTGCAGAACCAAATGAAATGAGAGCTATTCACCATGCGAATAACATCTCTACTTACTGTATGTATCCAGGTAATACACACGCAATGACTTTCCAGGTGCGTGGCTAAGGATCTGTTTGTCACACATTGCCAGGCTGCATTCACCGGAAAGGATCTGGGTTTAGGGATGCCACTAGTTTTTATACTCAAATCAGTTCCTACTCCAGATCTGAATGAAGAACCTATACTTTCTTGTACTGTGCTTTCCAGCTTTTGACAGGTAACATCTCTTGGGTCTGACTGTAGCTGATTATCACATGCCCAGAGGATAAACAGAAGTTGCTAGCTACTGCTCAGCAGGGCTACGGACATGTGTCCCAGAGACAAAGTGCTCAGAGGCTGCCCTGCTCTAATGAGTTCATTCAGCTATTCTACTCTACCACCCTTACTTAAGCTCACACAACTGGTTTCAGGTCTGTACTGGGAATCTCTTGAAAAATAGTATTTCCTGACTGTCTTATTTAAAACCTGGATGAGTTCTCTGATCTGGTTCAAGGTGCTTTGTTGGTACGGCTACGAGAGTGCAGCCAGAATATGAGTGAGAGGCCACTGACAGATGAAAGTGGGAGAGAGGAAGGGAGCTGCTTGAACCCACATTGCAATGAATGGGTTGCACTCTAGAGCAACAGATGAAGCCTGACATGAGTTGTTAACCAATCCTGTGGCAACTGATCACTCTCTTCCATGGAACACAGCAAATTGTCAAATGCTACGTGCGTTGGGCTTGTATTTCACAGAAATGTGCAACTTGCTAATCACACTTTACTGAACTACACAGCTGAGATTAACACAATAACACTTTGGCATGAGAAATGGCTTTGGAGGAAACCAAACCCCAAGCCTGTCTTTGAAGGCTACTGTCTTTGACAACCATCTTTTCCTTGGTGAATACCTTTGTTATTCATCCAGCACAGCTGGATGGACTAACTATACTTTCCCAAGTACTGAATTATGGTTTTCAGTATCTCAGGCCCTTGGGAACTCTGTGAGAACTTGGTCAGTGAAAGGAAAGACAGAATAAATCCTTAAGCGTGAATAAATTTATGAAGGGTAATTGGAAAGGCAGCAATGCTCAAAAGCAGGTGCCCTCCTGGGAAGACTCCCATTTCTGCATCTTAATATTACAATGATGGATATTACCTTCAGATGTACTCTGGGATCCGCCAGCCTAGATGCTGTCCTTTTCCATGGCAAGAGGCAACTCCGGTCTCAAAATGCTCACAGGTAAAATATTTGCATTAATATTTTGACTTTACAAAGATGAAGGCCTTCAGATCTGTAAATATAAGTACTTAAGATAAGAACGGTCAGAGGATGGGAGTGTATCAGGGCAAAACTATCAGATACGCTCGTCATGGTCTTGCTCTTCCTCACACAGCCACTGCTAAAGACAGAAGGTCAGACTACATGGGCCCCTGGCGTGAAGCATCCTTACCAACTCTTAGGTTCCCGTTCACTGCAGGTAAAAACATCTTGGTGCCAGCAGAGTAAGTGCCCAAACTCTGGAGGGCCAACCTATCAAAGGACGTGAAGGAAAGCTTAGGACATCTAAGTGCTAAATTCACATGTCCCAAGGTACTACTTAGTACCGCAGCAGTTAAACCATCCTTCCCATCTGCTGTCTGAGGACATGGATGCTTCCACTTCGCCAACTGGCTTTAGCTATGAACTACCCTGATGTCCAAGGGATTATGTCCCTCCTGCTATACAAAAATAAGGGACACACCTGCTCCAGTGGATTTTGCAGGGAACATCCTTGAGATAACACTGGTGATTTTGAAATAAAAGGATTTCTCCGCAAAACAGGGAGATGCTTTCAGGTCTTTGGGAACGGCATCCGATTTTAACTTTCTGCGTGTGTGTTTGAACAGGAAAATGAGACATCTTTGCCACATTACATGGTTTGAAGGAAAATAAATAAGAATACGTGCAAGGAAGCAGAAACAGTCAGAGCCACCCCTGCCAAAGGATGTTTATGCCAACAGAAAGCACCGTCCCACATCTCCAGGAAAACATGATTAACAGCGCCACGCTGATCTTAATCAGATTTATTGAGACAAATGTTGAAAATCCAGCGTGCGTGTGTGCGTGCGGGGGGAGGAGGGGGGAGGGGGGGGTAACTAAAGGAAAAAAAAAATAATAAAAAAAATAAAAAGGCCAGATAAAAATACCCAGAGGGAGTGAGCTAATGACTATCTTCCCATTACCTCATGGGATCATGAGGTCGACATGATCTCTCCGCGGCCAACACCGGAGCCACCTCCGCGCCGGGACGGAGGCCTTTCCCTTCCCCTCCACACAGGTGCAGCCCCGCAGCGGGAGGCCCGGGCCCGCCGCCATGTCGGGAGGCCGGGGGCGCCCCATCGGGGCGCCCCCGGCCTCCCGACATGGCGGCGGGCCCGGAGGGGGGGCGGGTAACGCGGGGCAGCCACCCCCGCGGCCGCTCAGCTCCCCGCCCTACCCCCTCCTTCCCCCGGGGGGCTGCCGGGCAAGGCGGCATTGTTGGCCGCGTCCATCACTCCCCGTCCCCCGGCTGACATAATGAATGCGCTTGGACACACCTTCCAGCCCCGGCGAAAAAGCGCGCCGCGTCTCCGCGGAGAGCCCCGCCGAGCTCTCCGCTCCCTTCCCCTCAGCCCTCGGGGAGGCGCCCCGCAAGCCCGCCCGGCCCCATAGCCCGGCGCCCCGTCCCAGCCCAGTGAGGGGCCGCGGCGGCCGGGCCGGGCTGGGCCGGGCCGGGCAGGGCGAGGGTGGGTTAAAAGCCCTCGCTATGCTGCCCAGCGCCCTGTACTGGGACCTGGTGGGCTCCTCGGCTCTCCTCAACCTGCCGGCGGCGCCGGGCTTCGGCAACCTGGGCAAAAGTTTCCTCATCGAGAACTTGCTGCGGGCCGGGGCGCCGCCGAGCCCAGCCCAGCTCCGTCCCCTCCCCGCCAGCCCCGTCCCCCTCAAGCTGTGCCCCGCGGCGGAACAAATCAGCCCCTCAGGGGGTCCCTACCCGACAAGATGGGCTTTTCAAGTGCTTAACCCCGCCGCGGCGGACAGCGGCCGCCTGCCAGCGCGGGCTCCGGCGGCAGAGAGAGGCGGCGTCTTCCCGCCGGCAGCCACAGGTGAGCGCCGGCCCCGTCCCGCGTCCCGCCGCCGGGGAGATGGGGCAAAGAAGGGGCTTTCGCGAAGGCTCCGTGCCTCCGCACGGCGGGGAAGGGCGGCAGGGAGATGGGGCGGCTCTTCCCCGACTAGCCCGGAGGCGGCGGGAGGCCGTGCCGTGCGGCGGGGGCTCCGGCGGAGGGTCTCGTCCTGTCGCCGGCGAGGGGACCCCGCGGCGCGGGTGAGGGCGGCCGGGCCGGCGCACCTGTGGGCGTAGCGAGTGGTTTTCACTGCCCTCGGTCGCTGTTCCGTCGGGTCTGTCGGCCCTTCGCAGCCCGAAGGGATGGTGGAAGAGCGTTACCGCCGACAGGCGCCCCGGGATGGGATGAAATCCCTGGTTTTGGGAGGAAGACGAGCGGCCCCGTTCCCCCCGGGCAGCGACAGCGCGGGCGGCAGCGGCCCCCGGCCCAGAGGGACGGCGAGGGGCGAAGGGCTGGGCTCTTCCTACCGAAAGGAACATTAATTCAAGCAAAGCAGGCAAGGTTATGCGTTAAAGTGACGTTTTAAAGTATTTTTCGGAGTGCGCACTTCTCTCAGCCGTGGAACCGATTGAAGTTGAATTCGAAGTTAATTCATAAAATTCGGTACTAGACTCATCAGGTATATTGTATTTTGCCTCTCTGTCACGATATATCAATTTATTTCAGCCTTGTCTGCTCTCTTCGGAATTTTTGATTACGATCATGCATTTTTAAATGTACCTAAAATGAAAATTAGACAAACTGAATAATATTTGTTGAAGTAAGGCTTTAAAGGTATGAAGCCAAAAGGCTCGTTTTAGAACCAGAATGAATAACAGTTGTTTTCTTTTCAAGCATAATTTTACTTCAGTTAAATCCTACAAACTGTTCCGCAAAATCCAAACCAGTTTTTGATCCTTTAGCATGATGTAGGCAGGAGAGAGTCAAAGAAGTGTGCATTAACATTTCTGAATATGCCAGACCTCAGCTGCAGTAAGTGTTATCTTAAGAATATCAGTTACTTAAACGTGTTTATTTTAACTAACTATAGGCCAGGTCAGGAAATGGGACAAATATAATTTTTCGGGAATTGGGTGCATATTCTTCCAGCTCCCAAAAAGCTGTAGACAAAATGCTACGTTTATGTGTACAGAGCACATGTAAAAGAGAAGATAGCAGATGCCCCAGCACTCACTGCTATAGGTAAACTTTTTTGAAGTATTACAGAAGTTCCTGGATGCCGAGTTTTTCAAATGCTTGCTTCCAGGATTAGTTCTTTCCTTGATTGGCCTACTGCGGTACTCATGAATTTAGCAAAGTGCTGTAGGTCTGCCTGGTGATTTGGAGTCCGATCCTACATTTCTGATCCTGCAGGGATTTCAGAGGGAGCTTTGGGCAAAAGCAGCAGGCTCTTACATTTGAGCAGTGAGAAATACTAGGTTTCCTCATGCATTATGCACTCAGAAAAAACATGTCCTGCAAATGTAGATGTACAACAAAGATGTATATATTCTAACAGGGATCTGTTGATTCTAGTCTGAATTAATGTCTTAAAGTGATGAGACATCTTAGGTGTCTGAACTTTTATAAATGTAAATTAGATTGGAACTGTCCTGCTGAGCCAGATTTTGTGGTTTCTAAGGAGTTTCTAGTTCAGGCATATGCTGGGGGAACTGTTCGAACTGGGCACTTGCGTTTGTGAGTAAGCCTGGGGTGTCTTGTTTATGCAATGATAGGACAAAGGAGTGCTTTTCAGAATAAGAATTTTAGCCTTCAGGTACTAATGAAGGTATTTTAACTAAGGAATTGGTACTAGGTAGGGTTTTTTTAATTTACTGTGTTTTTTGTGAGTATTCACTGATTTTTATGATTTTTTGGAAGAATAAACTCCTATTTGGACCCCCCAAATCATATAGCACTTTGGAAAATCTAGGTCTAAGTGTTTAGTAAGACTATTGAACATGATAAAGCAATAAGTTTTTTTAATCTTTCTGAACTAGCAAGTGCTTTATAAATCACGCAAGGACTAAAAGTGCTCTGACAGACTAGCTTGGCATAATACAGGATTTTTAAAATTAAAAAAAAAAAAAACCATAGAAAAGAGAATTGAAAAATATCAGATTTTCTGGAATCAGTAATCTGTGTTGCTTATGTAGTCCCAAATTTTGGTGAGGTCACCAAAAGCTCTCAGAAAGGAGGGAATATAATATCACACCAGGGACTGAACTGAATGAGCTGAACCTTTTTACAGTTCCAAAAACAACATGTATCCGCAGCACCTATCAAGGAAAGACATGAAGAAAGCACTCCGTTTTAGGGTACCTTTTAACACTCCATAAAAGTGCCAAAGAATGAAAATCCTGTGTTCTTCCTGTAAACTGAAAAACTCTTATCCATGGCTGCAGAGGAGACGGAGTGGGATGGCACGCTTCATCTGTGACGTCTGGTCATGGTAGCTTTTCCCTTTGTAACTCCTCATCAGCAGAAGTTTATCAGCAAATTTCCATTCCCATAATTTGCAAATTTAAAAGGATTTAGTTTGACCATTTAAAGTGCTTGTCTGCTACATATTTTGAGTTCTGCTCCAAAATTACCCTAAAAGAAAAAAGTACTCTCAAAGTATCACTCCATAAGATACATCATCTAATGAGTGGGCTTGAAAGAAATATCTTTATGTTGTCTGTAAAAGATTAAAATCATCACTTTCCACAGTTACACTGATTTTTAAAAATGAAGCGTAATTAAATCATAGGTTTTCAAAATTAATTTAGTTTATTTTGACTTGAGAGTACAACTGCATGAATGAGCAGTGCATTACATACAACTTAAGAAGGAGAAGCTGAAAGAGCATTATTGCTAGAGGATGAACTCGCCTGCCTTCTGCAACAGTATGCCAGTTTATACCAGCCTGGGATTCCCGCAGACTTTCTGGCATCTTGCTCTGCAGCCCCAGCACGGGTGACGACATGCTGAACTGGGCCCACCGTCCCCAGCGGGCATGGTGAACATTTCTGTCCATCTGAACTGAATTTCTCCTAACCTCTTGTGCTGGAGGGCCTGATTCTTCTCTTTCAAGACCTTTTGCTGTGATCAAATATATGCATAAAGCTGCCTTCTGCTTTGTGAGAACTTGTGAGAACACAGCATATATGCTGTGTATTTGTGGCCCTGACTAGGTAAAGCAGTGCAGAATACGGTTCTGCTTTTTAAACGCTGGATGCCCCAGACTGTGTTCTTCCTGGCTAAAAACTTTTTAAAATGCAGCTTATACTTGCACTGCCTCTTGAAGGAGGAGGGAAGATCCAGATAAAATTTCTGAGCAAACTGATAGACTCTTAAGCGTGGAGGAAGTCCTCCATTTCTGTTTGCTGATCTGGGATTTGGTCCCTCTGTTTGGACTCCCCTGCTATCATTACCTTCTGGATAAATTAGAAGACTTGACAGTTTTCCTCAGTGTTTTCTGACATAGGAAAATTATCCAGAGGATGCTGAGATGCAGTTTGTTGTGGCACAGGCGCTTGAGAGGTCCATTCCACATCTTGCCTCATGACTTGGTTTCCAAAAGTATTGTCTGACACCAAGTCAGAGTGAACTCTGTGAGAAATGTGCAGTTACTTTCCTACCTGCAATCTTCCTAAAATCTCTGCTCTTCTCAAGTAATTTGCCCCGGAGGAGGATGACAGTAAGCGCTTTACAGCCTGAATATGGTCGCAGGTGGTATGACCACGAATATGAGCATAGATGGCAAGAATCTGTCTTTCTGCTTTAATCTTGGCATTTTGGTATATTAACAGAGAAAGGAAACTGAAAAGCACAGTGGAAAAAAATAAAGCAAAAGGGTGATATGGAAAACTGGTAGCATTGCAGGGAAATAAAACCATGCCTTCCTCTGCAGGTTAACTCTTTGGACCAGCGTCAGTTTTTCCCCCTCAGGTGATGACAGTGATTCTATCCTGCAACACTCTTATTTTAATCTATATATTTTATTTCCCATTTTTAGTAGAATCTCTTGTGTTTATGGCAACCAGGAGATATTTGAATTACTGTAATTAGGTGGGGGTTTTTTCCTTCATTTTGGACCCCCTCTTAGTGAATAAGTGCTTATTTTTAATTATTATGTAATTATTGATTTCAAACCAACTGTCAGCCAGAGTGTGTCCTCAAGTGATATGTAACACTGTAACTTTCAGTAAAATAAAAGGCAGGAAAGAGCTGAGTGTTTTATCTCATCTCCCTCTAGACTTGCAGGAGCCTCTGGGACGTGCTACCCTCACGCAGGCAACAAGTTGTTGACTGAAGTCTCGAGATTTTCCCGTTTTGTTGGTGTTTTCTGGGGATGGAAAGTTTCTTTAGGGTGGGGAGATCTATTGGCATCTCTTCTTATGTCCCAGTTGCCAGGAGCATTGAGGCTCCTTCATTGATTTAAAAGTTTGTCTTTGGAGACAGAGAAGTTTTTCTAAGTATCAGAAATCACAATCTGATTTCTCCCTGGTGCAGCGTCTTTTCCTGCTTTGTCAACCTTTTAATGGAATCGGTTTGGGGTGCCCTGCATACCTTAAGAGTGGCTGCAAAATGACTTTTAAAGGACAAATCTTTGTCCTCATTGTAAGGCTGCCAGAGCCAGACTGGTGCCAGCTACAACTCCAACCCAGCCACCAGTCTGGCAGCCTGGGCTCAGCGGGGAATACGAGCCTTGGCTGGGCAGTGCGCTTGCCTCTGGTGACTCTTGCTGCGCCGTCTCTGAGAAAGGAAGAGGATCTCCATCTTGGTCCTTAGTAAAGATTTAAGCACTGCCAGAAAATCTCAAAGCTGTGCTAGAAAGACAAGTGGTGGGGTTTGTAGAAAAGCAGTTCACTGAGGGGAAACCGTGGAATTGGTTGTGCCTTCAGTTAGCGAATTAACTTCTGTAAAATGTACTTTGTATTGCAAGATGAGCTGGTCCTCTGAAATCTTGTACTGTATTCTTCATGTGTTTAGAAAACACATGAATGTGGTAAGGATTAATCTCATCAGGCAAGTTCTCTACTTGAGTGCAGATTTCAGGGTTCATTGTACTCTGGTTTTTGTTTGTTTGTTTGTTTGTTTTTTGCATTAACAAATTTCCCTGAATTTTAGAAGGCAAGTTCTCTGCCTCCATTGCCCACCAAAGATGTTATGCATTCTCATATAATGCAGCTCTGCAAAATAACTCCTACTCTAATTTTTCTGAGTGGTACTTTTGTGGTCAGTCATGACCCATAGCAGGTAATTTTTTCAAAATGAAAACAAGTTGCGGGTATATAGAGCAGTAGGAGGCTGCTTCACATGTCAGATCTGTAGAGCCCAATCCTTATAAAGTTAGGCACCTAAGTATTTTCTGCAACCGGGGCTGTGTTTCTTTGAGGTGAGTTCGTCATGTTGGAGAATAAGTGGCCTTTGCTTTGTGGTGAAAATCTCTTGAGAGTTTCCCTTGAGAGGCTGCCCTTTTCTCAAGTTATACCACATAATTCTGTTGAGGTGTTTTGTATGTATGTTAAGGATTTTACCTCTTCTGCATGAATCTTGGACAATTTGGTGTTGTTAAAGTCCCCACCCCTGTGATTTTGTGACTAGGAATATCTCTGATTTCAACTTGAAAATGTATTTCCTTGTACACATGTAAAAATACTAAAAACCTCATTTGTTTAAAAAAAATAAATCCACTGTTTGTTATTTTTTCATTCTAACAATGTTTAGCTGCTGTTGAGACTTTTGTCTGGTTGGAGCTGCAATACTGCAACAAGTAAAGACTGGTCCAGGTAGGAAATTCTAACTAATCAGTGCATACCACTGGAATAAATGGTGCGGTTTTGCCTATGGTAAGATTTTGCATTAGGGCTGCAACAATGAAAAACAGTGAATTGCCCTCTTGTAGCATACGACCTGAATTTTGCCTTGCTTGACAAAATTGTTTCTACATAAATTGTAATATGTTGAAAATCAAAGAAAATAACTTTACGGCTGAACTTTATAGTTTTTTATGGAGTCTTTATGGCTGTACAGAGGATTGTATTCTTTTGACGTTACTGAAGAAGGATAAGAAGAATGTTATAGTAATTCAGCTGTTTATTAAGAAATAGGTGTCTTGTCTAATTTAGTTGTCTAAATACCTTGTCTAATCCATAGTCAATACAGAGAGATGCCTCTGGAGAATGGCACAACTTGTCTTCTTAGCCGTCTGTTTTAAGGTGATGAATCGTGATATAGAGCTACTTATTGCTTCTCATTGACTGCACAGGAGGCACAGACAAGGAGGTTAGACAACGCACTGAACTTTTAGACAGAGAAGTGACAGTAATGCCCCTTTTGACAAGAACCGGTAAGCAGAAAGTGCTGGGGCACACTAGCACATGGGCATCTCCCTCAGGAGGATGACAAAGCTGGTGACAAAGTTGGTCAATCTACAGCTTTCCAGATCCTCATCTTTTTTCTCAGTAGCGAGGCTGTGTACAAGTCATGGAGAGGGTGGAAGCCACCTTTACTGCTTACACCAGGACACCCATGGAGTCTTTGGCAAATGGTGTGAGGTTTGGTTGTTGCTTTGGGTTGTCACAGGGGTAGATTTGACCACGCATTGTTACCGGCCTGAGGCAGCCAGGGTTCCTCAGGTGGAGAAAACCCAATCATACATGTACAGCAAACCATGCCCTAATAATAAGGCATGTGAATGACACATCTGAAATTTGGGAGTGATTCACGTGATCTCAGCTAATCCGCAGCGTGACTCTGTGAACCGCTACATTGCTGTAGATGTAAGGAAACGATGATGGTGCTGTTGACATTTTTCAGGCCCTTTTTGGTGTGACTACTCTGCTAATTTTTGGAGGCCCCACCGAGACCCAACATAAAAATGCAAGCCCACTTCTCATATCCACTTTTTGTGTACCATTTCAAAATACGTGTTTAGAACTTCAAAACTCTTTCTATAAACGTTTGCCAATATTCTAAAACTGATCTGCGTCTGCTGCTCTGGTCTGCCTTTTTGGCTTGACTTCATCTGAGCTTTCATGCAGTCGTGTTTTACAGGAAGGAATGGGAAGCGAATAGATGGTGACTTTGGGAATGCAGGAGAGCCAGCTCTGAGGCATGCTGTCCTACAAGCTCTTGCAGTAAACTTTGCCAGGTCCATGTGGTGGTGACTGCCTTTGCTGGGATGTGGCAGGGGCTGTTTCTTCCTTCTCATGGCCAGGGGCTCCTCTTCAGCTGGCTGAAATGCTTTGGGGGTGCACAGCTGCTGCTGGAACATTACACCCTAAACACAGGAACTGCCAGGGACGGAGCCATGGATCATTGCAGGACCCAGGGCTTGTGGTTCAGGGGCAGAAATGGTGCCATGTGGCTCAGCTGGACCACTAACCTGGCAGAGCCGCTGCTGGACTATTTGTAGGGAGCTCTTTGTGACATGAAACTTTCCTGCAGCTGTGCAAAAGCCTGCTTTAGTCATTGCCAAGAACGGACGTTGATAGGAAATTACAGTTTACTTGTGCCCACTTCATGGGCCCAAAAGCATCCGAGTTTCTCAGATGAAATGGGATCATTTTAGTGATAAGATTTTTAATTTGCCTGCCAGGGCTGGAGCCTGGGAATCACTGTGGAGAGCAGTTCATGTGGACATAGCGATACTTGGAGAATTCAAGGGCTGTGTTTACGCAGCTTGAGGTCTGTCTGTTCCTGTGCTTACAGTTTCTTGTTAGCTGGCTGTAGGCAGCTTTCTCAATCACTCTTCAGAGTGTTTCAGCTCTCTTCACAAGACTATACCATATTTTTATCAGTTAGCTCTAAAAACCCCAACAAACAGCATGTGCAGTGAAGGAGCTCTGTATGGGTAATACCCAAAGTTTACTGTAATTTTTCTTTTTCTCAATAGCCATTTTTCCTTCCCCCCTTTCCTGCTGGCTAATGGCCTACATTATTTCCGAAGTCATTTCACAACACTAGGATTAGGGACAGCGAACAGTGACTTGAATAATGTACCACTTTTAAGTTACATATCCATTTGAATTGAATTTTACTTAGGAACCTTACTCTCAAAATGGTGGATAGTCAGGAGGAAAACTTCTAGTCACACAGTTGGTATGACTTTAGTATGGGAGGGCTTTTGAATTTTGAATATCTTCAGAGCTGGCAGTATATTTTAAAATATCAGTATCTGAACTAACATCTGAGTTTTAGCACTGGATGAGCTTGGGGTCTGTTGGCATGTTTAGTATCACTTTATTGTCTGTTTGTAAAATGCTATGAATTCACAAAGCTGAATGTAAATGAGCATTATTACTAACATTTTGCATGCAGCAATAGTGTCAAAATAATTTATCTTTTGTGAAAAAATAGAAATAAATTACTGATTTCATTTTAGATATTTCATCCTTTTATATTTATAACCCAATAATTTTTCTTTCAAAGCATATAGTACAGTTTTTTTGGGGTGCCAAAAGGCACTTATACCCTACTCTGATATTTAATTTTCATGCATCTGTGATGCTAACCTGTAAAGTCTCACTCTTGTGAAATGCTTAGTTCCACACAGTCTCTGTTTTTATGAAATGGGAATGCTAAGCAGAAAAATAGATATCTTGAATAGAAATTATTAGAATTTGGCCCATGGTTAATGTGTACTCTGCACGGCTGGAAGCAACAGCTGCTTTTTAGTTACAGTGTCCTTCATTCTGGCCAATAAACACAGAACTAATATTCTGGCATTTCAGCAATTTTCAGCCTTATGTGAACAGCAAACAGGGTTTGCTTCAGATCGTTTGACCAACAAATATTGGTAGAGTAGCCATGATTATGTGGCCAGAAAAAAAAAAGCATAGGCGGTGCTTTCTGTATGTTGTCCTCAGCACTAATGGTATTGTGTCATTCCTACAGGTACAATCACAGTATAATTCTGAATATGATTCTGAAATACATATACATTAAATACATCATTTTCCTCTGAGCAATTTTTATTCTGTTAATGCAGTTTCGCGCAGACAATGGAAGCCATTTAATGCAATGAATATTCTTTGCTCTTTCTATCAAAGATAAAAAATATACTTGTGTGTGTTAAGTTGAAGCATTAACATTTTTCTTTACATAGGGCTCCTGAGGTACAGTTGAGTATCCCTGTATTATGCCAGATTTTTTAGTGCTGTAACTCTGTGCTACACATTGGTTTGAATGGTTTGAGTGCAGTAGATAGGACCTGAGAGTGTAGTTTGTTACACCTAATATAGAAGTCACTTGTGCATCGGTGTAGTTGGAACACATTAAAGACGTTTGTAAACTAGACACATTGGCTATAGGTTTAGGGAGACATAATGCCATTTTTTTTATTCCACAGGATCTAGAATAAATAAATCTCGAGAAATGGTCTCAGAAATCACTTGGTTCAGAGTTAGATGAAGGTATCACCTGCATCTTATTTCTTAAGCAAATGTTCTGCCTTAGAGGGATATGCACCACACAGGCAGAAAAGGCAGTGGTTGGTTGAGGGGATTAAGTAAAATGCCCAAGAAAGCCAGAAGCACGATTTCCATCAACTTGAGCAGAATTAATGCCAAGATCTCTACTGTTTGCATCATGATGCAAAATAAATCATTGCCAGCAACATCCATGGAAATACATAGCTTGTTTGGAGTTTCCTTATGCAACGTGCCTGAAGTTTTGACCCTGATCCATCTCCTGACCTTTATGCTTGCTGCTTGCTTGTTGAGAGGCATAGTGAATGGAGAAAACCTGTCCTTTCCTGTTCCTCTATCTTTATTTGCAAGACCATGCTATCTATCTGAAGCAATAGCTTATTCAATTCTGATTTATCCCAATGTATCCTGGATGTGTCACGTATCATAGAAGAGAATCATAGAATACCTCACCGAACAAATCATAGAATCTTCATGGTTGGAAGGGACCTTTGAGATTGAGTCCAACCATACACACACAAAAAACCCCCTACAATCTTTGCCATTAGGGCATGCCCTGAAATGCCAAATCTACACGTTTCTTAAATACCTCCAGGGATGGTGACTCAACCACCTCCCTGGACAGGCTGTTCCAGGGCCTGACCACTCTTTCGGTAAAGTAATTCTTCCTAATATCTAATCTGAACTTCCCCTGCCACAACTTCAGACCATTTCCTCTGGTCCTGTCATTATTCACTTGGGAGAAGAGGCCAACACCCACCTCTCTCCAACCTCCTTTCAGGTAGTTGTAGAGGGCAATGAGGTCTCCCCTCAGCCTCCTCTTCTCCAAGCTAAACATGCCCAGCTCCCTCAGCCTCTCCTCATATGCCCTGGTCTCCAGACCCCTCAGCAGCCTGGCAGCTCTCCTCTGGACATGCTCCAGCACATATCATTATGAGCACAGCATTATCAAAAAAGAGCAAGGAACTGAAGAGAGTTAAGAAATCATAACAAGGAATATCAAGGACAGGACAACGTCTAACAAAAATCATATGAGTAAGGTGCTTAAGCAATGATTAAGAGTGAATAGGACATCATGACAGTCAAGGAATATATGGGATGTGTGAAAAGGAAGCAAAGAAATTGAGTGTAATACCTTCTGTATACTAAGTTGTATTTTTAGAAGTGGATGACTGTAAGGGAAAGTTGATAATGGCATGAGGAACATGGCTCCCAAGGAAGGGAAGGAAAACTCTTTACCTGGGAGTTCAGAAACTGCAGCAGATAAAACATCAGCAGCAGATAAAACGTATTGTAGAGAACAAGCTCTCATGTTCAGGAGGAATGGATGAGGTTACCTCGCAGGTATTTTCCTTCCCCATCTCCTGTGCTTCTTCAGTTAAGGTCAAATCCTTTCCAGCTTACACACCCCACCAGTTGCACTGAAGCCCTTTGGATATGTAAGACAGGTAAAATTTGGCTGCACACTCTCGACTCTCTTAAGCTCCTTAGGACACAGTTCCACATGGGATGGTCTTGTGTGAAAGAGAAGCATTAGAATACTAATGCCTGATGTAAATCATTCCTTTTTGTAAATGTTTTGCAAGCATATACCTCAAAACAGGCAACTAGTTCCTCTAGGAGTATATTTGTGTTTCGTTAGAAACAGTAAAATGTTGATGAAAAGCTGTAGTAATAAAATGCTTATCAATTTGAAATTATAGTTGAAGAAATTTTCATCTAAGCTTGTATGAAATAAGACAAAAAATAGGGGCAAATATTTGCAAAATATTTAGAGTTAGGCTTCTACAGCAATAGTTTATTGCCTTGGGAGATCAGCAGATTTGAACATCCAAAAAGTTATTAAGATGCCCTAATATGTACCTAGGAACCTAATTTTGCATGATCTTTGGTTTTAATTTCAGTAGAAAAATCTTTAAAAATTGAGAACATGGCTTAGAAACATTTATCTATTTAGCTATCTTTCTTCCTGATTATTCTTCATTTTTTTTATCTAAGTATGCAGTTAATTTTTTTTTAATGAATCAGGTTATTATAGAAATTTAGAAAAACTATAGCACAAAGTCTATAGCTGTTTATTTTCTGCCTAAATCAAAACAGGAAAGTGACAAATGTTTTGATGCTGTTCCCATTTTACAAGTGTACACTTCTAGCAAGCATGATGTATCTATTTTCAAAAGAAAAAAGTACTCCAGGTTTCACAGCTGACTAGTACGAGCAGAAATTAATAGGTATTTAAGATTAATGGAAAAGCCCATGAGCTTAATAGAAAAAAAACTAAGGGATTATTAGATAATGAAGATCTTTCCAAGATCTGGAAGCACTTTTCAGACATAACAGGAATTTTGATTCATTGGTTCAAAAAACCCTATAGAAATTTTACCAAATATTACCTAATTCTGTGAAATGATTTTGCATTTTTTTTGTTATATTAAGCGGAGCCTTCTTCAGCAACTGTTTTATTAAATTTAGAGCTCTTTCTCAGCAAGAACGGGTTTACCATCAGGATGGCAGAATCAGGCCCTGTAGTTTGTGCCTGTAGAGCTCAGCTGGATCATCACGTTGCATTTTATAGAATTTATTCATAAAAGTTTCTTATTTATTGATGACCTTATTGGTTTGAGTACTAGTAACAGCATTGGAGTACAAGGAGAACAGACAGGATTCACTTTTTGATTCTGTTTTTCTAGGTTATCATGCTTACTAGAGTTCTTTAAAATAACTTTTTCAGATGCATTATACTCATTATTTCAACAGTATGTTATTTAAGCAACATGTTCAATCCCAATATTTAGGAAAAACACTCCATAATTATAGCAATTACAGAAGTAAATTTCAAATCTGCAGGGTTTCATTCTTAACGATAAGCATATCGAGAGTTTTGCATATTGTATTTAAGTTACACATGTAAAATAACCTTGCTAAATGAAAGAGCAATTACTTGGTTTATCATTGTTTGCCTTAAAAATATCACCATCTTGAAAAAAGGAACAAGACTTTAGAAGGGGCAGGACTTTACACACTGACTTTTTTGGAGGACTGTTGTTATGAATATCACCTAATCTCAATGGATAATCAATTAGATCTATGCTTTCTTTGCAGCTCTTTCCAAACACTTTTTTCTCCGAGCCCCGCCATTCTACTCAGCGTGCTGCGGTGGGTCCTGTCAGCACCCTGCATCCCCCACTGCTTTTCCAAGTAAGTTTTTATGCTTCATCAGTAATGCTTGAGTTATTCTGTAAACCAAAGCAGCAGGATTTAATGTGTTCTGGAAAACTAATTGGTGATGCAATGGCAGCAGCTAATTCCTTAGTAAAATCACAGCAATCCTATTCAGAGGCTTTCCAAAGATTTATCAAACTTAAGTACACTGAGCAATTGTGAGAGGTTTCTAATGGCATTGAGACACCCAGACAGAACTAACCTAGGAAAGCTCCTTGTTTTCAGTTTGCTAGAAAAGATTCTTTAAAATCAGTAACTCTTTTAAAAACCTGTGTCAATAAACGTTTGCAAATAAGAAAAGAAAAGAGCTGAAAGATCTTAAAATGGATGCTGCATTTTAATGTCTGTTAGGGATAAATTATGATTCAGGAAGCTCCAACATTATTTAAATAAAACAGTCACTCTTTTTGTGGCAGTCAAATGCATGCACATGTTTAATTTTTTTTTCTTTTTTAATTATAATTCCAAAAAAATGAAGTAAGTTGAAGAGAATTTTGGCCAGTATACACTATACGCTCAGGATTAAGACCTGGAACACACTTCCATTTATTCCAAATCTAAATTTAACCTCGATTGTGAAGTTTGTGTGCCATAGTGTAAGAATGGGTATTCATGATTGTACGTGTTTATGGCTCAGGAATACAAACAGAAGAGGCATTTTGTAGTCCTTCAAAATGGAGAAAAAGCACAAATCGCCTTGCAAATCCAAATGAAAATTGGAGTTTATGTATGCTCTAGCATATCGGGGGTTTTTTTTATCACAGTTGCATTCGAAACCTTCGTGACTACGTGCATGCGTTCTATGAATGTTTCAGAAGGGCAGTTGCTAAGTTGAATGATTCTTGACAAGTGAGGCAGCAAATGCTGGCAGTTTAATGAGCTGCAAGTTTCTGAGCACCTCTTTAGGGGGCTGACACTTTCCCACAGAGCGTTTTACATGGCCCCGGCTCTCCCACAATGCCTGACAGCACCATGACCAATCACCACTTTCACTTTACTCATCCACACGCGACCTCACCACAATTTTTCACTGTGCAGATGAACTTTAGGAACCATTTCACATTGAAAAGGCCTGGGCAAGGGTCAGTTGCCCTTTTGTATGTCCATAAAGCAATACTCTATGTGCCAGTCTTTTCTCCTGTCTCACATTCCAAGAGATTTTCTGGACACCATTTAAAGCACTTGACTGAAAAATAAAGCAGTGAATGAAACTGACTTTTATAGACTCATTCTAGCTCATCTTCCCATATAACCCTGTCTACCTGAAAAGGGATTTAGTGGATGAGCTGAGTGTATACAGGGACTTGCTGAATACATAGGCCCATTATCAACTGTGGGGATTGTTTATTAACCAGGACTGATACACTACTATTTTGGAAGTGACCTATTAATTGTCCATTTAACTAGAATGTATTGAATTCAAATGAAAAAATGGAAACCATGACTAAAGCTTTTACTTGCTCCTTCAAGGTGGTCTCTGCCATGAAGGCAAATGAAGATTGTTCCACAGATTAAGAGGACATTTATCACTATATATTAGGGTACAAAGGAAAGACTTAAAAAAACAAAAAAAAAACCAAAGCAAAACAAAAATCAAACCAGCAACAGAGGAAATAGTTGGTAACAGATTCACGTTTATGTCAGCAGAGCACTAAACCTTTTCATGCATGTTCAGACCGACAGGCTGCAAGCTGACTTATTTCATTTTGATGGAGTTGTTGTAATGTACAAATGACTGCCTATCCCACTGTACTGAAAAATCCTTTAATCCACAAACTGAAATTTAGTTTTTGTGTGAGCAGTCGGAATGCACTTTGGAGTATGGGGTATTCTTAAAAAAATTCTCTAGGCTAGTCAATTGGGGTTGACTATTCATTATCCCAAACACGAGTTGCAAATTTGTTGACCCAGTGGCTGTTTGCTGATGCTTGTGAGCATTCTGCACATCATTAAATTTTGTTTAGTTAGACCTTTAAAATCAGTCACATACTGTGCCTTAGAGTGTGTAGATTCTTCCCTATTAAATTAGTCTAATACAGGTGTTAAGCTGTACCCTACATACTGCCTGCACGGGAATTAATTGGCGCCTCGGGGCTCTGGCAGGAGGTTGTTTCTTTGCTGATTGACTGTTAACAACTAGCCAGGCAAGACAAATTTTAAGGGGTCACATAATCTGGCGTTCTCTGTCCTTGGCTGACAACTCCATTGTGGCATGAAGGCGGGCAGGCGAGGACCAGCCCTGTTACGCCTCTTCCCTCGCTGGTGTCTCTTGTCCCGTGGCGGGGATGAGGGGATGCACCAGCTCCTCCGCTATCAGACTGTACCTTCCAGTAAACTTGAGAATGGCAGATCAGAAACTACGTGGAGGCTACCTGGAAAAAGGTACCTAAATTCACCAAATTCGAGCAAGAAGGAGAGAAAACATGCTTGAGGAAGAAAGGCCAGTGTTTGCCCCCAGCTTCATGGGCAGGATGGGAGCTTGGGGTGGGGGTCGTGAGGGTGTGATGCACTCCTCAGAGAAATATGAACCTAGCTTGCCCTTTGCAGAAACCTTCATCGTGACATTTTGACTTTTGTTCTGCAGATAGTTTATTTTGGTTTGGATGGAGTCTGACTGTGTCTCACTGTGTCATAAATATCAGGACAGTAACCAGTAGGTTATGATTTTTGTATCTGATCTCAAATATAATTTTGAAAATTGAAATACAACTATATAAATTTAGACTGCTTTATATTGCAACATTTTAAATCATAATAATTACTTTTTGCCACAGGCTGTCATGGGGTACAAATGTAAAGGTGGCTTCTAAAGGTGTAGAAAAATTGAAGAAAGTCATGCCTAGCAGAATGCAGTCGTCCCTAAATCAGTTGTGTTTGACAGTGGCAGTGTATTTTAGGGAAGGATCATTGTATACTTGCTGAACTTCTAATGTTCTTCCTCTACTGGTCACAGCTGCAGGCAGGATACAGGGGTAATGTATGTAGTATGAAACCAGTCACACATACCCTCAACTTTGCAAGACATACAGATACACATTTCAATTTCTCAACATTATACATAGACAGTTCTACAATATCCTCAGTGTACATGTGTTTGTTTCTCAGTGGCTGTTTAAAGATACACATACCCATGCGTATATATGTATAATATACAGAAGTTGAAGTGCGGTGTAGCCCCAAGGAACAGTTTGTGAAAGCTGCACCTGGATGTAATTAGTATTTTCAAGACCATTATATCCATTGAGCAAATGTGTTTAATCCCCCCTACCCCATTACAGCTGACTAGAATAGATAGACTTTTTCACAAAAAAGTGCAGTCTTTTAGACAATCTGCTTTACATGGGGAATTTGCCATTGGCTTTGGTATGTAAATGATCAGATCCTTGACAGAAATTGAACAGCAGCACACCTTTGCACCTGCTGTAACTGTAAACCAGGACGGCGATCTTGGCCCACGTACGTGGGAAGGTGGACAACAGGACAACAGCTTGCACCTTTACAGTCTGAATTGAGTGGGATACGAACTAAAGCCACATTCCTTGCTACCCTCCTACAGGAAAACCATTGGTGTCGGTGGCTATATAGCCATGGCACAGGTTCCTGAGTCAAAGTGCAGCTCTTTCGTGGCCTGCTTGCAACTGCCCCTTGCAATTGTCACATACCATCCTTGGTGACAGGCCCTATTCAACTGGCCTCTGGTTCTGCTCCCTGGGAGAGCGTCTGGGGAAGCTGGGAGTGTTGGAGGTGTCCCCAGGCCTCACTAGGGACTGCTCCCCATACCCCACATCCTTCTAGGGAAGAGGGAGCAAGGAAAAAGCACTATGGCTTTAGGCTTTATTGGGTGTGAGGAAAGCGAGAGATTTATCTGGATTTGGGGTTTCTGTGCTGTTTGTGAGGCCAATGAAGGGACAGTGTGAACACTTCTCCACTGCAGCTCTGTCCCCTGACTTTGAGGCTGTTTTCCAGGGTAGGGTTCCCTGTAGGCATGGATCAAGGGGATGTGATTGGATTCATTGAAAACTGCCCTCCCAGGACTTGCTATGAGATGTCAAAGGATTAGAAACCAGGCTGAAAGGAGTAAGTTCAAGTACTCCCCAAATCCCGTAATAAAGAAATTGCTGCAGTTTCTAGAATAAGTGAGTGAATGGCCAGGGATTTTCTGAGAAATAGTTCACTCTGAAAGCCTTTCATTAGTAAACAAAACTAAAGAAAGCCTATTTAGTTTCTTTGAAGCAGTATTACAGACCACTTTTATCTGGTTCTACGTTTCACACAAGGAGAAAATAAACTCCTAGGAAAACTTACTGCAGTTTACTCAGTGGTGGTAACATGCAAAGGAAAAGTGGAGAAGTTTCTGCCTGACTATATTTGAATTTTACAGTAGCATGGGCCCTGTGTTACTGTTCCTCTATGAACTCATCTGATTTACTTATTATCATGTCAAGGGGAGACTTTTGACCACTGACAACACCTCTAGATCCAAGTGAGGATTTAGTCCTTAATGAACATGACTGAAGCATTACGACACACTTATAACACCAACAAATCAAAAGTGGGACAGTAGTCTGCTAGCATTATAATGAACAGCGCTTAATATTTCTCTGATATGTGTTAGATATTATGTGAAACTCTCATCCATTTCCACTAGGAGAGGAAAGTGTCCTGCCTCTTCTGACCCAGGAGTCTAACTCCAAAGCCCGGAGAGGTATATTAAGAAGAGCTGTCTTTTCCGAAGACCAGAGGAAAGCTTTGGAGAAAATGTTTCAGAAGCAGAAGTATATCAGTAAAACAGACAGGAAGAAACTGGCCATTAGCCTCGGTCTAAAGGAGTCTCAGGTAAGGAGTGGCAGAGCATCTGTGACTTTCTGTCTTTTTGAGGAAAAATCTTTAAAATGGCTTTGAAGGAGGAAAATCGAACAGCACAGGGGCAGCCTTGAGCTCCTTCACTGAGCAAAGACCACAGTAAATCAGTGGCAGTTTTAACCAAGGAATGCTTAAACAGGTTCCTAGTTTATTTTCTGAAGGTGTACATTCAAAATTTGATCACTTTATTTTTGCACAAAGTGGGAGAAACTTCACCTCTGCATTTCATTTCCAACTCCCATTTTGCTGTCTGACAGAGCCCCCTCAGGAGCTTTGGGGTGGGGAACTGTGCTCCATCCCACTGCCTGATAAGCAGTGATCCAGAGCATAGAGTCCTCCTGCATTCCTCTGAGCACCCTTTGCACTCACAGGTGAACAGCTAGTGACAATGCAATCAACAGCACTTGCTCTGAAACCGTTCTGTCCCAAGGGACAGGCAACCATCCCTACAGAAAGAAACTTAGCTGCACAAGGAAAGAGATCCTCGGAGCTGGGAGAAACTGTAGAAGGAAAAATTTTGCAGGGTGACCTTCTAAAATGCTCCCACTTTACTTGCTAATTCACATTTTGTGTGATTTTTCACGTGGGTCTGAGTTGGCTTACTGCAGGACTTCAGAGTTTAGCTGAGGGTCTGATACCTCCAGTGAGCTGTTCTCACTCAACGAGTACATTAATGGTGGTGCTGAGTGTCAGTAGCCCAATCTGGAATCTCAGGGGCCTGACCTAGCTGCAGATAAAACCAAAGGAAAAGTGCCTGGCCTGAAGAGCAGAAAACCGGAAAGAAACTGGAAAGGGTGTTTGTGAGGGCATGTAACAACAGAAAATGAACATGGTAGCTGCTGGCAGGTGGGATTCTGAAGGTGCTGGAGTAGATGCAGAGCTCTAGAGTACAGCTGAAAGAGAGCAGAAGTACAATTTTATTTCTGCACGCAACAGGAGTGAAAGTGTTTAAGATGTGTATGGCAGAAGCTGTCTGGGGGGCAGAAAAGCCTGGGAATGGCAATGGGACCTTTCATCATCTTTATTTTGGAGATTTTCAGAACTTGACAAGGCCCTCAACGACTTGATCTAGCTTTGCAGTTGGCTTCACTTTGTGGAGGAGGTTAGATCTTCTGGTCTGTGGTGGTTCCTCGCAACCTGAATGATTCTTGACTCCATCACAAGCACTACAACTATAGACAAAAAGAAGCTCAGTGTGATGAGCAGAGCTGTAATCTCTGCAGGATGAACTATTTCAGTCAAAATGTGCACTTGCACTCACCAGTGTGCTACCTAAAAATTTCCCAATACGTAGTCAAATTCTTAATACTACAGTTGTTTCCTTGAGTTTTTCTTCTGTTCTTCTTATTCAAGAGAGCCCAGGGGAGTAAAAAATAATGAAATGACACACAGATAGCAACTACCACTACACGAAAATAATGTCATGATAAAGCAGATGATATGTCTCTCTCTTTTTTTTTTTTTTTTTTTTTTTTTTTTCCTGAAAGGGAGAGCAGTTCCTGTGAAGGTTACTTCAATTTTCTGACCAGTTGTACTGGAGGAACAGTACCTGCCATCTAAGGCAACGATTCTCAGACCTTTGAAAGCATAGTCCCTTTGTCTCCGTATCAAATATCTAAATACCAGAACAAAATGCAAATATTTACTGGAAAACAGAACATAATCTGAATAATTTGGGTGATTCTGCCCCCCGCATTTCTTCTTCTTATGTAAAACCAGTTCCTAGATGTATATTTCCACAAACTTTTCCCAGCATTTCATAAATGCCATTGAACGCTTGTGATCAAGCTTTGCAATTCAAAGTTTTTGAAAATGGATTTCGTCTCAAAAGCACATGGATTGTAGGCTGGAAACTCCTGGAAAACTGTCGGCAGGCAGACAAGATGTCTTTAAGTCCTCACTGCTTTGTCATATGTCATCACATACATTTTGAAGCTATAAGGCTAGGCTGTTTTTAGCTATGCTTGTGAAAGGGTCAGTCATAGTTCTTAGAGCCCCTTTTAAATAAAAGGCTTCACATTGCCAGTAATATGAATTAGTTTTGTTAATGACGATGCTAATTTACTCTGAGAATCCTTTTCTGTCTAAAAGCATGTTGCTGTAGGAAATTGCTCTATCCCTAGCCACTGGCCTGTCTTTTTTACAGTCTAAGCTAAAAAATCACCTGTTTGAGGTGGTGAAAGTCATGGAGAGTATTTGACCCAGCTGTAGTAAATAGTGATGGGAAAACCCTCAGCGAATGTCAGTCAGCCAGCTTCACTGGATCTACTATGACATTGAATAAAGAAGGAACATGAAACTAAGGGGATGAAAAATAAAAAAAAACCAACACCTTGTTAGGGCAAAGTTGTTTAAAGAAAAGAATGATAATAAACTCTCGTTAACTTGCAAACAGGTGAAAATTTGGTTTCAGAATCGAAGGATGAAATGGCGAAACTCCAAAGAAAAAGAAGTGCTTTCAAACAGGTGCCTCCAAGAAGAAGGTCTTCAGGAGAACTACCTCTCACGATCCACCATGAATTTTACCTCCCCGTGCCCATCTGTGTGGGAAGTGTCTCAGGAGCAGGCAAGTCCAAGGTGGAGGGAGAATTCTCCAGGAAATTCTGAAAGACTGACCAGTACACAACCACCTCCAAGAGCAAATTCATCGCAGAGCCCGCTGTATTTGTATCCTGACCAAGACACTGCAAATAAGGCAGTTACATCATCAGCCTAAGGAAATAGGGGCAGTTTGTAAATTGAGTGGAGAGCACAGGCTTCAAATGAGCAGTCTTCTAAGACTAACAATATTTGGACGTTGTAAAGCTAACTAGTTTATGCCTCATAAATTTGCTAAAGTCTAACACCATTAAAATGACAAACAACTAATGATTCAAGAAGTATTCTTCAATACTCAGTCTTTTCTTGTGTCTTTTCCAGTCTTGTACTGACCTTAAAATGAAATAGGAACTGAGGGTAAGTAAAATGAAGCGAAGAACATGAAGCTGAATTTGTGCTCTGATTTATACATCTGCACTGTATACGATATTCATTAAAAACATACTGATAGAGAATCACTTCTATCTCTCATTGCAGTCAGACCAATTAATTTCTCTTCTGCACAAAGTAAGAATAACCCTATTTCCCTCAAGACCGTAAGTTACTTTGGGTTCTTTTTGAGATCCATTGAATGACACAATAGGTTCATATCAGACAAATGTTAAGGATTTTTAGTGTTTCCTCCATCTGTCCTCATCTATCACTATTCAGTTAGTTTTAAATAGCATGGTCACAGGTCAGATGATAACCCTAGTAAAGTATTCAATACTAAAAGACAACCGACCAATCCTATAAAATATTCCATCTTTAAATCACTTGGATTTGAATGCGTGCTGGGAAGCACAGTTCGCTAGCTCCTATCTTTTCTCCTGTGGATGAACCTTCTGGCATTCTTAACTATGAATTTCAGTGGCATTTGTCAGACTGTTAGTGCAATCTCTTGTAATCTCTTCTCTGTTTCAAAACTGTAATGGTGTTACGCAGAATTGTAGCCCAAATGCTCTAAGCAACAGAACTATAATTGGAAAAACTGCCACTACAGCCATCTCGGAGAAGTACTTAAGGAGATGGCACACCATATTGCCTTATTCCTGACTTATTCCCATTTAAACTGGTGCCAATAAGTACGCATTAGCATATATCTGTATCAAAGACAGGACAGTATATTCTGTATAATACAAGTAGCCTGAAATAATATTATTAAAACTGCTTTACTTAAAATAATTTGCTTGCTTCATCCACTTTAAGGAAATCACTCTATGAATTTAAGTATAATATTTTGTTTATTTGCAAGTCTTTATGGCTCAAAATGGGAGCAGAACTTTTTTTTTCTTTATCATATATTTATAAATGCATTTGTTGAGAAGAAAGACTGAAGGTATTTTATGTTACAGGCAAAACCTTTAGGACAACATTATGGTTTTTTAGGGACTATTTAATTTCTGGCTGATTCATATATTTTGTAGCCAAAAGAGATGGTTATGATAATCTAGTCTGGCTTTTGTCATCACACATGCTGTGAATGTTTCTAATTATTCTTGCCTTGAGCTCCAAAGCTTTTTGAACTGTATCGTACATCTTTCAAAAAGCCATAAAATTGTTATTTAACGTTTTACCTTTTGGTGGATGATCTACTATTCCCCTTGTTAGGTTGTATTATCTGGCAGGTGAAGTTTAGATACATTTGCAGCTAAATAACTTGAGATTGCAGTGACGAAGCTTGTATCATAAACTTTATGCGTGATCAGGCTAGTTTTGTATCCCACCTTGTGCATGTCTTGCCTTCTAAGTGGTCAACTGTGCAGTCCTAGTCCTGCACTATATGTCATTCTTTGCATGTGATTTCCTATGCTTGTTTTAAAGAAAAAAGAAATTACAGAAAAATTAAGAGGTGTCTCCTCCTGTGGTCACAAACCCTCATTAGTGTAAGCTGCCTAGATACCTACCCTCAGAAGGCACTTGCAGACATTTAGCATGCCATGTGTATATGCTATTCGGTAACGTGAGAAGTTTAGTCCTGTCCTGCAATTGAAATCTGAGAACTAACTCATATTCTGCCTGAAAGCTTTAGGGATGAACAGACAGATTGCAAACGCATGGGGATGAATTTACTGTCCAATTGTCCTGTTGAAGTCGTAGTCCTGCCCTGCTTGACTAACTCCTACTTGAAGGACCAGCAAGTGTTGGTGGCCCAGATTCTTCTGAAATGGCATTTGCTTGTGTCTGCTTACAGTGAAGGGCATGCAGGTATTTCCAAATTACCATCAAATGGTGAAGTGGAGGTACGTGTGTGTGTGGGTATTCATCAGTGCTTCCCATTTTGGAGGAAATCAGTGTATGGTGGGGGTGATTGGGATTTTCCCATCTCACCTTTCAGGGAAAGGGAGTCTTGACAGCTATTCGTAGTCTTTTACTGCAAATCCATCGAGCATCAGTATTAGAAGCAACATTTCTGGAGAGGGGAGATGGAATTCAGTGTGTTCCTTGGGAAATTCTTTCAGTTGATGGTGTTGCAAGCACCAAATGGGAACCGCTGTCAAAACTCTAAGCCCATGTGCTAAACAGAGTACATCTGAAGGATGTCTCACTGAGGCAAAGATCAAGCAAGGCTCATGCAGAATTGGTTTCACAGTTATAATGTTATACGTGTTTTAAATTGAGCAAGTTCTGGTTTCACTGTAGCCTATTAAAACTTACACCATTTCACGGCCTTCCAAACCTCTTAACACGTCCTACCAGTATTCTTATTCCACAGCTAGAATAAAGTTTCAATACGCCAGATAAAACATTCTTCACTTGAAAACGCTGATCAAGCTTTCTTAAAAAACCTAAATGTATACATGTGAATTTTGAATTATACCTAAAATAGTCTGATTCAGTCAAAATGGATTTAGGCCCATAACACATACAACCTTGATTCCTCTCATTCTAAGCTATTTAAAGAAGTTTCCCTCCAGTCCATGCTGTGAAAACTTGGTAAATGAAAACCAGGACTCAGCATGAATACAAAAGTATGATATACTTACAGTGCCAGTCTTTTCTGTATGAAGGACCAAGTAGTAAGTATTTGTTTTCATAGAATCATAAAATTGCCTGGGTTGGAAGGGACCTTTCAGATCATCAAGTCCAACCATCAACCTAACTCTGACAAAAATCATCACTAAACTATCTCTCTAAGCACTATGTCTACCCGTCTTTTAAATACCTCCAGGGATGGTGCCTCCACCACTTCCCTGGGCAGCCTGTTCCAATGCTTCGTAACCCTTTCAGTGTAAAATTTTTTCCTAATATCCAGTCTAAACCTCCCCTGGTGCAACTTGAGGCCGTTTCCTCTTGTCCTATTTCTTGTTAGGAGAAGAGACCGACCCCCATCTCTCTACACCCTCCTTTCAGGTAGTTGTAGAGAGCGATAAGGTCTCCCCTCAGCCTCCTTTTCTCCAGGCTAAACAACTCCAGCTCCCTCAGCTGCTCCTCATAAGACTTGTGCTCCAGACCCCTCACCAGCTTCATTGTCCTTCTCTGGACCCACTCCAGAATCTCAATGTCTTTTTTGTGGTGAGGGGCCCAAAAAAGGACACAGTACTCGACGTGGGGCATCACCGGTGCCGAGTACAGGAGGATGATCGCTTCCCTGCTCCTGCTGGCCACACTGTTCCTGATACAGGCCAGGCTGCTGTTGGTCTTCTCGGCCACCTGGGCACGCTGCTGGCTCGTACTCAGCCGACTGTCGACCAACACCCCCAGGTCCTTTTCTGCCAGGTAGCTTTCCAGCCACTCTTCCCCAAGCCTGTAGCACTGCATGGGGTTGTTGTCACCCAGATGCAGGACCCAGCACCTGGCCTTGTTGAACCTCATACCATCGACCTCAGACCATCGGTCCAGCCTGTCCTGGTCCCTCTGTGGAGCCTTCCTACCCTCAAGCAGGTCAACACCCCCACCCAACTTGGTGTCATCTGCAAACTTACTGAGGTGATAAAGATATTAAAGAGAACCGACCCCAATACTGAGCCCTGGGGAACACCATTCGTGACTGGCCACCAACTGGATTTAACTCCATTCACCACCACTCTCTGGGCCTGGCGCTCCAGCCATTTTTTAACCCAGCAAAGAATACTCCCATCCAAGCCATGGGCAGCCAGTTTCTCCAGGAGGTTTATGTCTTCAAATAATGCATGCACACTAGTTATAAAAGAACAAAGCACAAATTGTACACAAAATACCCAGAAGGTGTTTGAAGTGCATTGTGACGGGCGTATTGCAGAGGTGTAAGGCGTAGAATGCATCTGGTATTACGGGGTGACATGGTAGATACCTATGGCATCTCACGGTTAAAACCAGCAATGTATCACTTTGACTTCAAATGTATGACCTGGTGGATGACCCTGCAGCATGGTGTAGGGTATCTGTCTCAGGTACTTCCTACGTGTGGCATTTTGAGACTGCAGCTCCAGACTGTAGAATATAATGAAGGACATTGGGATCCTGGGGCTGGGTAGAGTTCAGGTACCTCAAATTCCAAACTGCAATTAAAAAAAACCCAAGTCTTCAGAGGCCATTAACAATGCAGATACTTATACTTGCTGGGCACCTCTCTGTTTAGTCTGGCAACTTATCAATGCTAATGTAATACAGAATACAACAGGGAAAGGGAGAAAGGGCCAAGACTCAGTACTCACTTTGTTACTGGAGCTGCAGGCTCCCGTGCCCTCGGGCTGCGCTGCTGACACGGGGGTCTGGCTGCACAACCAAGCAGCCTGAGGAACAAGAGAGGCTTTTCTCGCCCCACCTATTGGAGATCCTCCAGACGAGTCTGCTTGTGGATCTTGAAAGTCTGTTCTTTAAGTCAGGCGCTCAAAGGAGCTTCTCTGATACCTAACAAAAAGGTGCCGATTTTCATTTCTAGGCCTGGCTCTTGGTCTATTAAGAGGTATTACAAATAATACAGATTATGCCAGCCTACATCCGCCACAGTCACATTTTATTGCGTGTAAACAACTGTGAACATGAGAGGCCAGCTAGCTCCTCCGTGGACCTCATATAACATTGCTAAAAGCTGGCTTTGCTGACCACACCTGTGTCAGCACTTACACTTTGCTTGCACAGATTTATAGCATAAAATAATTTTCTAACAGTTCTCCTGTTTGTATTGATTCTTTGCCAAGCAGGAATTAATTGTTACGATCTGCTGAGGAGAACAGGACTCCTTTAAGGCACAAAACTGCATTGCTAACTTCAGTGTCAGAACAATAGTACAACGGTCAAATGTCACTCCTGAGCTGCAGTAATACATCAGATTTGTTTTATCCACTGGGATTTAGTAGTACTGGGTTTTAAATACCGGTTGCCATCACTGTAGCCACACAGCTCCTCTGACGAATATATGTTCTGCAGTCAAAAGATCGACATAAATTAAGTACATTCACATGCCTCAGCGTGCTCTTTCCAAGAAGACTGTTACTGATTTTCACAAACTAGAAGGGAAGACAAACCAATTTCAAGCAAGTTAGCTGTAAATTCAGTGCCTTAAGAAAAGCCCAGAGAGAAATTAGGGCCCAATTAACTTGAGACTTAGTTTTGGACCATGGGGAGACCAAAAGACCCGCACAGGGATAGGTTCACAGTGGACAGAATTGCCATTGACTGTAGAAGTCTTTGATGAACGTGCTTTTAAGTAAGTTCTGTGCCTGATGAGTGCTGCTGTACAAGGTAAACCGAGGTACATAAACCTGGAGCCGAGATGCTCCCCATGTGGGCTCGCACCTAAATTAGCTGCCAGGTTGGTTTCCTGTGGATACTGGTTGTATTTCTAAGCAATGAAGCTGGGCATGGTGGAGGGGGATGTCGCAAGGCAACATCTCAACAGCGATACTCCAGTATGCACTCAAACACACAGACATCTCGCCTTTTATAAACATCCAGCCCTCGAGGAATTCTTAGCTTTTTCCAAGTAATTTTTGCTTTGCGCGTCAACATTCGAATGTAATACAGGGTAGCTGAACATTGATGCCTGTTGTTCAATGAAGTCTGTTTCCATTTGTTTCTGCTTTGCTATCATATGGTTTTAGATCAGAGTTGAACGACAAGTCCCTCTTGTGACATCTGTCACTTAATCTATCATGCAAACATCAGCACATATCCAGTTCAGTCTAAATTCAGCATACACTATCAAAGCCATTTAGCACATTATAAAAGAAACAAAATGCATTTTCAGTCACCGAGAGTGTCTCTATCATCCTTCATCATCCTGAAAAAAATGGAAAAGTTATGACAAGGGAATCTCTAACGTACAAAAGTGATTGGAAAAAATGAATTGGACTATAAAAAAGTCGATATTCTGGGGCTACCCTGCAACATTTCGTGGAATAAGGTGTGAAGAACAATGGAGATATTTTTAATTCTTAAATTTGTTTGGCTGACAAAGAAAGTTAATGGATACGGGTTGTTCTGCAAACTGAAATTACATGATGATTTACGTATAAGATACATGGTTACAGATAGATGCACATGAGCCCAGCACTTCACTGAAAGCCAGTCCTGAATTTCTGATTTTTCCATTAATTTGCAAAGTTGTTTCTCTTAATATTCTCAGATGCAAATGCTGCATTCTTAAGCTCCAAAGCATTGGATTGTAGTGCACAATTTTACATTTTCAAAGGTTCCTAACTAGTTTCACTGCTGTTTTGGAGAGAGATCCTGCAGGAGATGAAGTATTCCCCTGTGTAAAAGGCAACCATCACTGGTATTTCTGTTGGAGGCATCGGTGACCAGAGGGAAAAATATGCCCTTTTCAACCAACTGCTCAGTTGTTTTCTCACTCAAAAGAGGAAGCAGGGCGGCAATATAGGAAAGCACTTGTTTTACCACGCGCCTTGCTTCAGCCAAAGGCAAATCTTGAAATGTAACACTAATTAGTGACCCCAAATGAGTATGAATGACTATGGGTAATACTTTGGTGCATTGTTGTTCCTCCTGTGGCACCCGCTTCCTCATTTTCTCTGTTTTCATGTTTCACTACAGCAAAGCATTCCCAGGGTTTTGCCCTGTGAAGGAGATGAGAATTACTTTTATGATCTGCTCCATTTGCAACATTTTTTTCCACCTGCCCCTCAGCTGCAGCCCCTGGTGTCTTCCCAGCTGCGGAACTTCCTAGTAGCCAATACGGTTGATTTCCAAGTCACCTTGCAGCATGCTCTGAGAGCCACCAAGCTCCCGCGGGGCCACCTCCTGCCCGCAGGGGCACGGCCACCTCCCGCCTGGGGGGACACGGCCACTTCCCACCTGCAGCTGCCACGGCCACCTCCCGCCCGGAGGGACACGGCCACCTCCCGCCTGTGGGGACACGGCCACCTCCCGCCTGCGGTGCCCACGGCCACCTCCCGCCCGGGGGGACACGGCCACCTCCCGCCTGTGGGGACACGGCCACCTTCCGCCTGCGGTGCCCACGGCCACCTCCCGCCTCTTGGGACACGGCCACCTCCCGCCCGGGGGGACACGGCCACCTCCCGCCTGTGGGGACACGGCCACCTTCCGCCTGCGGTGCCCACGGCTACCTCCCGCCTGTGGGGACACGGCCACCTCCCGCCCGGGGGGACACGGCCACCTCCCGCCTGTGGGGACACGGCCACCTCCCGCCCGGGGGGACACGGCCACCTTCCGCTCGCGGTGCCCACGGCCACCTCCCGCCCGCTGGTCCCCGCGTCGCCCCCGTGTGGCATCGCAGGGCTCAGCGCGTCACCCCCGGCCGGGGGTTCCCGGGAAGCGGGACGGGACGGGGCCGGACACTGCCAGCCCCGGGGGGAGCCTTCTTCCGTCAGCCCCTTCCATGTCTGTCACCTGTCGCTTCTGGTGGAGAACACATTGTCGGGCCTGCTGTGACAACGGCGTCTCTTCGCCGGGCTGGAGGGGGGTGACACCCCACCCTGACACCGGTTTTCTCCTCAGCGAACGCACACTTTCCCGGTTTCGGCGTTTCAAGGGCAGCGATAATCCCTTGGTGGCACAGGAGACACACCACGCCAGCGTGCTGCCATCCTCTGAGTCTGCGGCTGCGCTAGGTGACAGGCAGGCAGAGCATCCCTCTCTGGTTCCATCTGTTTGCCCGGAGGAACCTTCCTTTAGTCTCTTTGGAACTGTGCTTTATTTCCAGAATTTCTTCAAAATTTGCACGAGTGCTGTATTGCATTGTGTGTTCATGGTGCCGTACTGCCTAAGGAATTGCAGCTAGTAACATCTTCAGGGCAGGCACTATATAACCCCTTGCATTCCTACCATACCTGGCACGGCAGGGACAATATAGGAATGGTGAACATTCACAGCTTTTAGCTGAGAAAGTACCTCAGCTGTCTACTAGATGGTAGATACCTGAGGATATCTGCAGTTACGGAGATGTAACTGAAAAGGTTGTTCCTCCGTTCCACATAAATGTTTCTTTGAAACGTTTTCCTGCTGAGTTTCTCAAGCCCAAATCCAGTATCATTACTAAATAATCACCAGCATTTTACTCTCCATTCTTGGCAGCCCAAGCTCCAGCTACTGTCAACAACCATCAAGATCAGGGGAGGCCAGAAAAGAGCATTCAGGGATGAAATAGTCAAGAATATTAAAGATAAATCCATGTTGATTATAAATGCCTCATTCAGGATCTGAATGCAAAGCTGTTTTACTCTATAAACGGTCATCAGCACCACCCCACTGCTAGGAAAACGTGATTGCTATAAAATATCTGACAGCTTTCAGATTTTTATTTACTGTGGAGTTTGTCATCATTACTGCAAACCCCAAGCCCTGTGTCAGCACGTGTTATGGGAAAGAGACTTATTTCTGCGTCAGCCATCCTCAGCCCTCGGACCGAAATGGTATTTGGACCAGAATTCTGACTTACCTTTCAGATAGAAACTTTTTCTTTAGGAGTTTCTGCTGAAATCAGTGAGGCCATCACAGGTATAAAAGAGCATTCAAAATGAATAAAAGTACTAGGAACTAGATCTTATGGGGCACACGTGAAGGCCCATAAAAATTAGTAAGTATGTTATGAACAAAAAAGTCTGCCATGGGCCCTGCAGTTACACGAACTGAATGACAGCAACACCACTCTTCAGCGTTAAGCAACATTCTGCAGGTAATTATGTACGTAGAAATAGGGGGAAACTTTTTTTTTCTTACATAAAAATATACTTTATTGATAGTATGTAGATGTATTTGTACCGAGGTTTAACAAACTGAATTTCACTTTCAGCTATGTATATATCTAAACTGCGTGAATCAGACATAATACAGTCTGTCCCAGTGTGCAAGGACATTTATTTATCTACTGCTAGAGTACTCCTTTTTATCTATCTGATGCGTTAACTCACATACACACACGATGCTTTATTTAATATTTCATCTGCATAGGTCAACTGTGTCAAGGAGCTGCCAAAGAATTTCAAAACCACTTTCCTATTAAAATTACTGCAAATGTGGTAATTTATAAATTCTATTTTTTCATCTTTATAAACAACATGCTGAAGATTACTTGTCAAGAGACTACAACTCAACAACTATTTTCTGGCATAATCCTACATTTAAGGATTTTTAAGTAGCTTTGTACTTTATTGGAGTCTCTCCTGAAACAGTGAATAAAGTCGGAGTCACTCATCATGTTTGCTTCATTACTAATTGATAAACCAGCGGCTTCAGATGATGTCATTCCATTTAACGAATTGCTGATGATCCCCATTGACTGCATCTGTATTGAAAACAGGAAAAGAAGTACAACTCGTAACTACACATACAACAAATCTTTAAAATACTAGTGCGGAAGTCAACCGAAGCATCATTATGTTGGGCTGTTCGACTCCAGACCTTTCACATGCTTATTGAAGATAAATGTGAAGTTCCTTACCTAGAATAACATTGTCTTTTAATCTTAACAGTATCTATACAACCTTTAGACTGATATACTAGTAATGCAAGAATACTGGGCTGTAACTCCATCTGAGTGTAAACAGAGGAACCCATTTGGTAATCATTATTTCCTCTTGAAGTAATATAGCAAATCATTCTTGAAATTCTTTAGCCATTTATTTTAATGACTTTTGTGAAGGGTAGCTTCGAATGTGAGCATTCACCAGTGCTGTTTATCTTAGTGAACTCTACAGGCTGTTACCAGCCCTCAGAGCAGGAGCTTCACAACAGAACCAAGCTTAGAATAAGTGTCTTAAAGAAAA
The DNA here is from genome assembly GCF_964199755.1 of Larus michahellis. Classification (NCBI taxonomy): domain Eukaryota; kingdom Metazoa; phylum Chordata; class Aves; order Charadriiformes; family Laridae; genus Larus; species Larus michahellis. The sequence goes on along the minus strand of NC_133896.1, from coordinate 33,879,065 downwards.
GACACGGCTGCAAAATATTGGAATGCATTTGCATTGTTTGCTTCATTTTTCTAAATTATATTTCTACCTTGTGGTATGCCCATAGTACAGAGAGGTCAAAACTTCAAAGCCTTCCTGCTTAGTAATTCCTTCAAAGTTGTTTTAGAAAATCGGGCAAATATACCAGAAGGGTGCAGCTAGCTTAAGAGTTTGATGGCTTGCTTCAGTTACAGAATGAAGCCAACAAAGGTCAAGCTTTGAGGTTGAACACCTTTGAACTTTAAGGCCATTTTAACCCCGAACCTTGGCTGTACTGGGAAGATGGACTCTTTCCATTTGTAGCTCTCAGTGTCACCTTCATCAGGGCTGCATTCCAGAGCAGGGTACAATTCCTCCTATTCCAGTGATGAGCTGCTTATCATTTTAAAACTTTTATTCCCCACCTGTGTTCATAAAGCTGAAAGGTGATCTACTAGTGTAAGATATTAATTTATTATTCGCTTTTTAGTGCAACAGACACCTTGGCAGTGTAGCCATTTCAGAGAATGGACACACAGCCCTCTTCTGTTTAGCCCAAACTACAAAGAAGTTTAGGCATGAATGCACAAGAAATACAAAGATCAGGACTCCTAGCTAGTAATAAGAAGACAGAAATGGAAATGACAAAAAATTGCATCCAATAATTTATATATGATCTGCCAGAATTTGGAGTGGAGTTTTGAAATTGTTTTGTGACTGGCATCTGACTTCAGCAATGCCACTGTTGTCTTGAAGAATTTATCCCAGCATAAAATTCTTGCCTTAGGAAGGAGCTCTTTGCAGCGGACAGCAGTGATACTTGAATTACTTGGGATGTAAATCCAAATAAAACTGAAAACAATAATTAAGTATTTGTCATGCTTTACCCACATCTCCCCTGCTGCCCTAGAAAATTCAAGTCATTACTGGCTCTTATATGAAGCTGTAAATGGCTCTACTCTTTGTACTTGTGCCTTTCTTTCATATATTTCAAATTAATAAAATATTGTTCTACACATATGGGCATATATAATGTCATCTATGTATCTGCCAGCACATAAACTAAGTCACATCCTTTGGCTGAAAAATTCCTGTATCTCTAACAAAGTCCAGCGTTGCTGGATCAGACCCTCTGTTGGCATTAAGGCCATAGAACAAGTGAGAGCAGGCATTGCCCCCCTCCCCCCCGACAAAGTCACTCACACCACCTGACTGGTGTAAATAAAAGCTACATTGAAAATCTTGCCTTTTCTGTTACTTTCTCAACTCCAGTCTTCAGCTCGTGTACCATATTGCTGATTTGCTTAGCTTTGCTAAGGCTGTCATCAGGAAGCTCTTGATGGTGCTGGTTAAAGTGGGAAAGTGGTTCTTTCCAGGCTTGCAAAAGTTTCAGTATCAAGTGAGTTAATTCTTCTCTCTTATAAATTAAAACAGTAAAGAATTTCTCTGTTAGTTTGCAGCAGGTCGTATGAACACTGTTAGACAGTCTCCTGGTGAAATCTCAGTGAGATTAAGATTAACATCTGCAATTTCAGAACTCAAGGATCTGTCTCTGGTTATTAGCTTAGATATAAGCAACTCACAGAAGTTGTGTTTGTCTTGTTTTCAGGTTTCTTAGATTCCTAAACTCTGTTAATACCTAAAGCTGTGGATTGCAGCATCCGCAAAATGGTGGCACTCCTGTCAAGCTTACTTGGTACTGAAAAAGTTTTCTGGAACTCCTAGATGTCTCAAGAGCCCAAGGAGCCTCCTCTAGACATCTCTGTTTGCTGGTGTGGAAGTGCAGGTGCTTCCTCACACCTGCCGTGGTTGTAGCTGTGTGGTTAGAGGTGCGCTGCAGACACACTTCCCAGAAGGTGCCTGGTGGTCAGGGCTTCTCTAACAGAAGCTCAATGGCCATAAGACTTCTCTTGCAAAATAAATTCAGAGAGAAGTTTGATTGGTTAAAGCCTCCTAAAGCAGGCAGGGCTTCATTTCTCATTTCCCCTCCAGGGGAGCTTCTACATGTCTTGGGGGAAGCTCCTCACTCCATCACAACCAAAGAGCAAAGCATTAACATTTGTCTCCATCTGCCTCCTCCTAGAGGCAAAAGTTTCTCCCGCTGTTGTATCCTCAACTTTACAATCTGCTTTTTCTCTGTCTAAAGAAACTCCTCCTGCTCTTCTCTAAACTAATAACGATTTTTTCCTCTTTGCCATTACATCTGTCTAAAACAATTTGCTGCTCTTTTCCCCTTATCTAACTACCGATTCAGAGATAATGACTGTTATTTCTTTCTCCTGATTGCTTTTTGTACTTTTCAGTGACACTGATTAATTTAACTTATCTGTCACCTGCACAGCTCCCTAAGTTTCCCTTCTACAGAGACTGCCACAACAAAATCAAAGGGATGTCTGTCTGTCAGTCATTTGCACAAAGTACTACTGCAATACCTCTATTACAACTCATAATTTAAGCATATGGAACCATATACAGCTTTTTTAATAGAACGAAATGATGATTCATATGCAATACCTCTGTCATGTGCACCTGTTTGGGGTCAAAACTTACCAGCTTCTTCAATCCAAACTGGTGATGAAGGACCGGAGGCATAAAAACCTCTGCCCACCTCCAGCTCGACTGGGGTGAGGGACCACCGCAGCGAGATGGGTGAAATATCTCGGGGCTCTGACGGGACGGGTGGTATTTTCCCCTTTCTTCAGGGGGGAGAAGGAGGCGGTGTGACCCGCGGAGCCCTCTCTCAGCCCCCCCAGCCCCGCGGGGGGTCCGCGGTGCCCCCCGCCCGCCCCGTCTCCGCTCCCCGCCGCAGCTCAGCCTTACCGGGATTTTTTGGGCGTATTCTTTGCCGTTGGGGGTCAGCATCCCCGACGTGTGGCACTTCCGAGCGGGCTTCCCCAGCTCGTTGTCACGGGGAGGAAAATGTTTTTCCTATGGGGGAAGAATACCTAAAGAAACACCGAGAGCACCCCCCCGCTCACCCCCCCCCGCGCCGACCGCCGGTCCCAGGGCGGCGGGAGCCCGCTCCGCGGCGGCGGGGCCGGCCTGGCGCTCACCAGCTCGGCGTAGAGCGCTGTGGAGAGGCTGTGGATCCTGCCCGAGTGCCGGATCACCCGGTCGAAGAGATCGGCCACGGTCAGGAGGCGGCAGCCGGCCTCCCCCGGGGCGCAGACCAGCAGCCACAGCAGCGCCAGCGCCGCGGCGGCACCTGCGGAGAGCCCGGCGGCGTCGGGGGGCGTCGGGGGGGGGTCGCCCGGCCGGCTCCGGCCCCCTCCGCTCCGCTCCCCTCCGCCCTGCCCGCCTCCCTCACCTGCTCGCCCCGCCGCCCCGGCGATGGCCATGTCGCCGCGGAGCCTGCCGCCCGGCGCGGAGCTGCTGGGATCGGCCGGCGCCGGAGCTGCCCCCGCGTCCCCTATATATGGCGGGTGGGGATGTGGGCGGCAGGGGAGGCGCGGGGGGGGATCTCCAGGTCATGACGGGTCCCCGCCTGACGCGCCCAGCCCGCGGCCACCGTGAGCAAGCCGCCCGCGGGGCTACCGGCTCATCGGGCGGGCGGGCGGGCGGGCGCGACCCTGGCACGGACGGGACCATCTGCCTCCCCCACCCGGCAGCCCACGGGTCCCAGCAGAAATGGGTGTTCCAGGTTCCGTGGTGGGCATGCAACCCCCCGACGCCGTGGGGAGGGGGCTACCCTGGTGTCGGTGTCACAGCCCCCCCCGCCGTGGTCAGAGGGGGGCGGCTCCTGCTCCCGCAAAGAAGTGGCGTGGCCAGGTCTCTACTAGCACGCCCACTGCCATCGGAGGGGGTAAGGATGTGACAGCTGAGACCAGGCAAATAAACTGCTCTTGTCAGTGATAACGGGGGGTTTATACAAGGACAGCAATGGAGCAACGTGGGGGGTAGGACAGAAGCCTGGCCTGATGACATTCTTCTCTTAACTATCTCTTCTAATGACACTGTTAAGATCAGATCTGCTTTCCCTGCTCTCTTTCAGCTGGTCAGAGGTAAGACCACTGAAAGTGTGATAGCTGGTGACTGCATGCTTGGTGGTGCAAGCGTGCCTGAAGACGCCCCGTGATGCCCCATATGGCTAAAAGGTTAAGGGAGTAATACAGCAAATCACTCAGATCAGGATCCCCAAAGCGGTGCAAGTTGTATGGACTCAGTTGCTCTCCTCAATTTCTGTGTGTGAAATCCTGAGCAACCCGGCAAGACATACAAGGAAAGCCGAGATGCTTGTTATGAGGTTCAGCGCTGCTGACAGGTCAAACTAGGAGCTGCTTCAAGCTGACCAACAGGGGAACCTGTGTACAGGGTATTTCTGCTGTGTTTTCTGGGTTTTGGCACCCTACCCCTTTGAAATCCAATGGGAACAGCTCAGAGTCTGGTAGAGCTGGAATTAGGCACATTCTCTGCCCATGGGTATTCAAATCTGAGGTTAGCTGGAGGACTGCTGTAACTGGTGGCTCTTATGACTTGGTGAATGAGTCAGCTCTGCCCTTCTTGTTGAAGGTTTTTCACTGCCAAGGGAGTAGTTTGCTTAGAAATGAGGATACATCTGACATGAAATTCTCCCCTTCTACTCTGCTCTTTTGAGACCCCACCTGGAATACTGCATTCAGCTCCGGGGCCCCCAACATAAGAAGCACATGGACCTGTTGGACTAAGTCCAGAGGAGGCCCATGAAGATGGTCAGAGGGCTGGAAAACCTCTCCTGTGAAGACAGGCTGAGAGGGTTGGGGATATTCAGCCTGGAGAAGAGAAGGCTCCGGAGAGACCTTATAGCAGCCTTCTAGTACTTAAAGGGGGCCTACAGGAAAGATGGGGAGGGACTTTTTATCAGGGAATGTAGCGATAGGACAAGGTGTAATGGCTTTAAACTAAAAGAAGGGAGATTTAGATTAGACATTAGGAAGAAATTCTTCACTGTGAGGGTGCTGAGGCACTGGAACAGGTTGCCCGGAGAAGTTGTGGATGCCCCATCCCTGGAAGTGTTCAAGGCCAGGCTGGATGGGGCTTTGAGCAGCCCAGCCTGGTCTAGTGGGAGGTGTCCCTGCCCATGATGGGGGGTGTGTGTGTGTGTGAATTGGATGATCCTTTAAGGTCCCTTCCAACCCAAACCATTCTATGATGTTATGATTCTATGGAATTGTCATCTTTTCCTCTGTGACTACCGCAGCCACTATGCTACAGTCATGTATCTGTTTCCTAGTCCCTAATCCCAATTTCTTTTATGGAAAATGTAATGTCCATACCTCCACCAGAATGTTGAAAAATGTCCCTCTCCCCCACTTTTTAAGGCCATCTGGGTGACTAGGACCCCCTCTGGACGTGGAAGATGTGAGTTTGACTAGCTCTGGGTCAAGGAAGAGACTACCTTGGTCTTCTATAGTCTGTGTGGATGCTAAAAAAATGGTAGAAAAAAAGAAGAGGCAGCTACTTCTTTAGCCAAATTTTAAAAGTAATTGTCACCTGCAAATGCATTCCGTTTCCAAAGGAATTATATTTTGAAAATAAGAGCTTCTTCAAGGAGTTAGATGTCAGTTTTTAGGCTCTGAGTAGGTGTCTGCACGGCTATCCACTGAACGCCAAAGCCTGTCAAAGCTGACGCATTTTGGGACGTGCACAGATTCAAAATGTTGAGAGGTGAAGACCTTCGTGCAGAAAATGCCAGGAGAAGCCACTGCTAAGTAGGGGTCCTGTTTCCCTTCTTGTGCTCTTTGCCTGGGTTCTGTTTTCCTTGTTTGCATCTGCTCAAGGATTTGGCTTTTTGTTAACAAGACTGATTTATAGGTGGGAAAAAAAGAGATTTGGATTTCCTTTCGCCCAAAGAAAGATTGAAAAGATAGCACATGAGAAGGAATTATTCAAATGTCTTTCTCACACAGTCTACATTGCCTTCATTCACACAGACATTTCCAGTGAAGGTTATTTCTCACCGAGAGTTACCCACAAATCTTGTGACCTTCCAGGGAACTTGTCTTGCCCTGGTGTGCGCTGAGCTAGCTAGATTTCATTTAGGTAAGTGCGTGCAATATCTGAAAAGAACGTACTTTTTTCTTGACAGAGTTGGATCGATATATGCAAATACTAGAAATCTCACTATTGGGCTAGTCCACACGCTCCTCAGTCTCTACCAGCCCTTCAAACCAATACATCTCTGAATCCAACAGACCAAACTCCCTTCTCCAAAATTCCCCAAAGTCACTTCTAAAGTTTGATAGCACCATGGGTCCATTCAGATACTTTTTATCCATCATTTTTTTTGAATTTCTAAAATTAGTTTTAAAAGCAGTTCATTAAAATGTGTTTAATGATCTACGCTATTCAGCAGAGGTTGTTCCCATTCTCTTACCTCTGCTTTATCTCTAGTGAACAAAACAACGCAGTTCATTTCAGTGGTTAGAGCTGCTGAGCCAGTGGGGCATCATACAGGAAGCCTTGGCAATAGCTCTGAGCTCTTTGGTAGCTGATAAAATACTTCTGGCTTGTGGTCCAACTAAAGGCTTGGAATATTAGTATTATTTCTGATAGCTAGCAGAAAATGAGAAATCACACATATGACAGGATCTGGAAAACACTGATAGTGTGCATATGGGAAGAACGTAGATCAGTGACTTATTTTTATTGGCAAATAGCCTTTCTCTTTTGGTTTTCGCATGTCTTGGAGAAATACTGACATATGCAAATCTTATCCTAGAAAAGGTTCCTTAAAATGTTAAGACAATTTGTGAGTTATGAAGGAGCTGTGAACTTGTGCTGTGTAAAATGTAAATGACTTGCACAGCAAAAAAATGCATTACAGCTTAGAAGAAATGATAAAGTTTTATTTAAGGTTCCAGTTTTGAAAATGAATGATGTTTTCTTAACCAGTGACATATCAATGTCCAAAGAATTGTTTTTTCTGGCTCTTCACTGGTGTTTTAAGTTTGTGGATGACACCAAACTGGAAGAAGTCACTTGCATTTTAGAAGTTAACGTGATCTTGAAAATTAGAGAAGTGGCCTGAAGAAAGTAAGGTACGGTTCAGTAAAGAAAAACACAAAGAACTATACTGGACAGGAACTTACAGAGAACAAGGCAGCAGTTGCACTAAAGGCGGATCATGACTTGTAAGAAATAACAAGCTGAATCCAAGTCAGTAGTATCTTACTGTTGCTTTGCCTTGTTTATTTCATTTGTTTTGCAATCTGGGGTATGTACTTTGAAGAAGAGTTCTTCTGCCATCCCTTGTGTTTGTAAGGCCTCCACTAGAATACTGTATTCAGTGTTGGACATCCCATTTCAAGAGAGATAAGAGCCAGATGGAAAGAGCCCGGAGGAGAAAAACAAGAATGATCAATGGGTAAAAGACCCCATGGCCTACAAGGAAAGACTGAAGGAAGCGGGGCTGTTTACTCTCTAGCAGGGAAAGAAGAGGCAGGGATACAGTTTTCAGACATGCAGAAGGTAGCAGGAAAAAGGAAGGGAATCAATTATTCACCATATTCATTATGGATACAAGATATAATGGGATTAAACTGCAATGAGGGAGATTTAAATTAGATATGAGAAAGAACTTCTTAATGGTTAGGAGAGTTAAGGACTGGAACAGATTGCTCAGGGACACCGTGAAATCTCCATCATTACCTAACCTTTCTTATAAACTTTCAAACAGCTTTCAGACAGTCAGCAGTGGTCTTCATCCTACCGTGGGCAGGAGAGTGAGTGGGCAGCATCAGACCTCTCCTCCTTCCAAGTTTTACAGTGCAAGACCAACCGGAGTTCATTATGTATTCAAAATCACTCCTAAATTTACATCATGAAAGAGTAAAAGCTGAAATGAAAAGTTTGTTTCAACCAAATAGTGCCCGCTATTGATTGGCCCTTTTCTTATAGCATAGCAACAGGCACATTTTATGGCATGAGAAGGGGCAAGTCACATGCTTTTGCTCGGAAAGTTAACAATATGAGCTCTTGAATAAAACAATATGGAAACTACGTAACCTGGATCTTAGAAGTGAAATGAAAAAAGAGCTGACTATCCACTCGAAGGGGTTGGTCATTTTCTGAAGGCTGTTTTTTCCTAGTTCTATAAAGAAAAAGGCATACTTCGCTTTCATCACTTCATGTAGAAGTGTTTGGCTTTTCTCTTCTCCCTTCTAACTTCTCTGATCTTCTGTTTCTCCTCTCTTGAAAAAAGCTGTGTCCAATCCACTGTCTCCCACCCTATATACTATACTCTAATCACCAAATTTACTGGTTTTGTCTTGATTTGGATTGCTCTTGATAGTTGCAGCCTTGAAAATCCAAAGACATAGACAATACAAGGTAAGTAAGAACAGATAGTATTTTTCATTCGATCAATTTATATAGCTGGAAAAAATGGAAAGAAGCTTTTGGGCAAACATGACCTTTCTCAGAGTGAATCTGAAAAATTGTCTGTTTGCCCAATTATACATTAAAAATGAATTGTTAGCAAACCTCGTCTTGCTCTCGGTTGTATATTTCTTGCCTTTATATACTTCTTCTCCTCCTTCCTCTCACTCTTTCTTCACAGTATAACTATTCATTAGTCCCCTCATCTTAAAACAACAGTCCTTGCCTCCATTTGTCTCTCTGGGCAAAATCCTTCCTCACCCTCCATCTCTTTTAATAACTCTTCACTCACTGAAAAGTTGTTTACATTCACCAAATAGATTTCTCTCCCTTTTATGCTCTTTTCAGTCTCGTTTCTCTGTTTTGGTCTCCACTGAATCTTCTTTTGTTTATATCTATATATTATAATCAAAGCTCTCCATTGTCATCTATAAAGCCTCCTGCTTTCCTTGTCCTCTCTTGGCTTGTACAAGCATACCCTTTACTGTTTCTCCTGCTGCTTCTCTACTTTCTTACACAAAGAACCCTCACCATTTCTTCTCCAGTTTTATGTGAAGGCTTTACAGGAGTCTGTCTTGCATTTTACAATCTCATCAGCAAAAGCAAAAAATTCAGCTACTGCTTCTTACTGCCACTTGGAGCCTGCCTTTCCTGCTCCATATTGTTCTCCTTATGTCCCAACAGAAATCTCAGCTTGCCTCTTCAACATGTGCTTTTGTGTGCTTAGCTTTCAGCTCAAACATGTAAGAGCTAAAGGAAACAAGGAAATCACAGCTCTTTTTTTTTTTCCATAGAAAGCATTTTATTTTTATTCTCTGTGCACCTCAGAGAGCTTGAACTGGAGATGTGCATGCGTTTGGTATGTTTGCTGCGATCCATGGCATTATAGAAAAGTAGTTTGGTTGAAGACTGGCCTCAGCTGCTGGATCTGCTTTCTGCATTTGTCATGTTAATTTCACAGAATCACAGAATTACAGAATCACAGGGGTTGGAAGGGACCTCTGGAGATCATCTAGTCCACCCCCCCTGCCAGAGCAGCATCACCTAGAGCAGCTCGCATAGGAAATTTGGGGAAGATGGTTCAACAGAATAAAGTGTACCTCCCTCAGCTCTCCTTCCACAGACCCACCTTGTTCTCTTCTGCATTCTCTTGGTTATGGCCTTACTCTGACCCAAAGAATAATGTCCATAAAAGATTATATCCTCCTTTCAGCACTCTGGAAAACAAGACATTGAAATAAGAATTTTTCCCGTGGAGCACCAGGCCTTTATGGGACAAAAATCTAGAGGGAAGGATCTTGTCCTCTTTCATTTGTAAAATACTGAAGAGAAACATCAGTTCAGAGCATGCAGTGTGATCCTCTTCTAGTCATTCAGGATAGGATTTCTCTCCTCCAATTTTAGGCATCTAGAGTTTATAAACGGACACTTTCTGAGGTTCATCTGGAGAGAGGTGTTCATTACTAATCTCTGGTGGTGCCTGGTTTTGCCTGTTGATTGCCAGAGGAGCTTAGTAAGTGAGGGCAGAGGAATCTCATTTTCTGTTTGCAAATGTAGACCTGGAACTGGTGGAGCATATGCTTGACCCATCGAGTGGCACAGGAGTGCTGCTTCTCTTGCTACTTCACTCCTGGACAACCTGTTACAGATGTTGCGTGTTTGCCACTTCTGGGGCTACAAAGATTATCCTTAGCAGCCAGGAAAACCACCTCCTTACTATTTGTGACTGTGATGGTAGAAAACAAGTAGAGAAATGTGTTTTTGAAATATCTCTCTGGAGAAGATTGCCAACCATATCCTGGGCTGCATCAGAAGAAGTGAGTCCAGCAAATCAAAGGAGGTGATTCTGCCCCTCTAGTCCACTCTCGTGAGACCCCACCTGGAGTACTGCATCCAGCTCTGGAGCCCCCAGCACAGGAAAGACATGAACCTGTTGGAGTGGGTCCAGAGGAGGGACACGAAAATGATCAGAGGGCTGGAGCACCTCTCTTATGAGGACAGGGTGAGAGAGTTGGCGTTGTTCAGCCTGGAGAAGGGAAGGCTCCAGGGTAACCTCATTGCAGCCTTTCAGTACTTAAAGGCGGCTCGTAAGAAAGATGGGGACAAACTTTTTAGCAGGGCTGTTGCGATAGGACAAGGGGTAACGGTTTTAAACTAAAAGAGGGTAGATTTAGACTAGATAGAAGGAAGAAACTTTTTACAATGAGGGTGGTGAAACACTGGACCAGGTTGCCCAGAGAGGCGGTAGATGCCCCATCCCTGGAAACGTTCAAGGTCAGGTTGGACGGGGCTCTGAGCAACCTCATCTAGTTGAAGTTTTGCCTGCTCATTGCAGGGGGGTTGGAGTAGATGAATTTGAAGGTCACTTCCAACCCAAACTATTCTATGATTCTATGATTAATTCCTTAGCTGATCTATTGCCTACTCATCAGAGTGAACTGCTGTGCTATTTTAGAGAAGAACTGTATGCACATAAAAATTCAGTAAAACTGAAGGTAAAGACCCAGTTACAAATTCAGGTACTTTAAGTTTTGGAACTCTTCATTATACATCCTGCCAAAGAGGTAGAATCAATCATGTAACGACGGATTGGGGTCTATGTGGAGTGTCTGAACAAAAAATTGCCACGTTAAAGAGATTACTGTAAATCAGTGATATCCGCCATACTAAGCATCACACAAGTCAAGTGGGAAAATCAATGTCTCGATGTTTTATTTATGAAATGATGGGTTTTTTGGATATTGTTTCAGTTTATTCTTTAAGAGGAGGATATTTCCATTCTCATCTCTGGTGACTGCAGTTGGATTGCTTGTATGTGTGAATTTAGTTCTACCTGATAGACTATTTACTTAATATTAATGATTTGGAGGGACTGATCCAATCACAGGGAAAGGTCAGTTCTATAAAAACTGATCTTTCCTGAAACTTGAAAGGGTAATATACCCTATTAGGTCTTGACTTTGAATTTTAGATCCTTTTCTACACAAATTTTTGTTCGTGAAATTTAATTATTTCAAATTTATGTATGTTGTATTAGATTTTGTATATTTCAATCTTACAACACCTGAATGTGGCCTGGAGAAACAAACTACTGAATTTGAACTTGAAACATAGAATCTATAATTAAAATATTTGATATTATTTAGACATTGAAACGTTAGGAGAAAATAAGCTCTGCACTCTGGGATGTACAATTCCATTGAAGAATGCACTTACATATAAATGTAAAATATTTATAAAATATAAGAAGAAAAGAATATAAAAATAGATTTAAAAAAGAGAAAGGCATGATTGAGTAGTACTATTTAATATCTACAAATGATTTTATTGCCTAAAAAAGACAGAGAGAGATGAGGTGTCATATTTTACCAGCTACAGATTTTGTAAAATGTTCAGTGGAACTTCATTTTCCTCTAAACTGCTATAAAGGATGCCAGTCTTGTCAAAAGAAGCTGCACCCTCACTATAAAGGTACATCACCACCCTTTCTACTCCTTACAGTGTCCATATAGGGTAGTCTGTATAGTACCTCTGATGAGCTATAGCAATACTAAATATTTCAAGGTTAGCCATGCTTCCCCTGTGTCAGCAGGATCAGTGGTAGCATAATAAAGAGGTGTGTAGAATTTTAAAGGAGATGGACTTGTATTTGAAGAAACCTTTTTTGAACATAAAGGTAAAATTACACATTTAGTGTTTGTAGGTGCCTCAAGCAAAAACGCATTCTTTAGCTCACGATCAACATTCTTTGGAGATAAATTTCAGGCAAGATCATTACTCCAAATCTGAGATTTTTAAGGAAATATCTTTTTCCATCATACGCTGGAGGCAATCTAAGGGTGATACCCTAGCGCCCATTGAAATCTCTAGTCAGCTTTGGCTGACTTTTGGAGACCTTGTAGCAGCCTTCTAGTATCTGAAGGAGGCCTACCAGAAAGCTGGAGAGGGCCTTTTTACAAGGGCATGTAGTGATGGGACAAAAGGTAATGGCTTCAAACTGGAAGAGGGTAGATTTAGATTAGATATCAGGAAGAAATTTTTCACCATGAGGGTGGTGAGGCACTGGAACAGGTTGCTCAGAGAGGTGGTGGATGCCCCATCCCTGGAAGTGTTCAAGGCCAGGCTGGATGGGGCTTTGAGCAGCCTGGTCTAGTGGGAGGTGTCCCTGCCCATGGCAGGGGGGGGTGGAACTAGATGATCTTTGAGGTCCCTTCCAACCTGAACCGTTCTGTGATTCTATGACTGTAGTAAACACTGTGTTAGACCATTGTGCCGTTATAGTTCTACTAACTTGGATGAATTACTTTTGGTTCACACTTTTGTTGTCACAGAGAAGGGGTTCATGTCCTGAGTGTGTATTATTGATAAGCATGAACAGTAGAAAATGAACTGTAACGCCCGGGGTTAGTTCTGTAATACCCATCTGGAAAAAATACATGCTATGTCCTCTGTTTAGGAAATCAAATTATTTAGAGCATTTAGCGAAGTAGGGAAGGAGACAATAGCATTATCCTATGCATATTTTGTTTTTTCAAGACTGTCCACAGATTTGAAATTATTCTTCATTTAAATTGTGACTTCCCATCTGCCACCATATTGAAATCATCATTGCAGAAGAGAAGCATGTGAGAGGTACCAAAGGTCCAAGTTTTTTATGAGTGTAGTATGCACATAAGTTAACTACAGTTCATTTAACATCTGGCTAGTGTCAGGTGTTGCCAAGCTGTGTCTTCCCCACTGGCATGATAATATTTTGCAGCACAGAGTAGTTGGCAAGACCTCAAGCTTTGCTTTTTTATAGCAGGACTCATGGGCAAAACGACATAAATATACGAGTCCTCCATTTTATCAAATACTTCGTAATTTCTGCTACATTTTTTTCATATTCTCAGATATTATAAAGAAATTTGTTATTATAAGATGCTTCTTACTGCAGTTGAAAATACTAAGTATGCCATGGAATCTTCCTTCACACTCCTTGTGCATACAGGCATAATAGCTTTTAGTGCCATGACTGAATGGTATTTTTTTCCACAGGTTTTCTGCGCTGGTTAGTATACTGTATTTGGCTCAGTAAGCAGCTGGTGAGTTTAGGTTTTCTCTTGCTTTTCACTGTGTTGTTCACTGTTCATTTAAGGCTCCCATGCCTTATTTACTGCACACTGTTCAAACCCATTCTACATACATAATCGTTTTCCTCCTGGATTCTCTCTATTGCTCTTGAATATCTCTGTCTGTTCACAAGTATTAATTAATTTATTATCCCAGAATATTCCTGAGGTGAGGAGATGCTATCATAACTATTTTACAAGCAAGTGGAGAGGCAAAGTGAAGTTACATACTCATTTGGACAGTCAATTTGAGATGAAAACGATATGAATAGTCTTGAGGAACGGTCTCATATCAGATTATGAAAAAATTCATATGTAAGCACTACCTTTACTGAATTCAGATATAAAAATCTTTTGTTTAGGTCCCAGCTCTGCTGTTCTCAAGAGGCATTTTCTTTTGCCCCTACCATAAGGGAAAAAATATGTAGTTTCACCTGGCTCTGCTTCAAACCCTGAGGTCTGTTTTCAGACTTTTTTCTTTTACAGTGAGAAATTGATAGCAGTGGTAAGTTGTCATCTATTTCTGGGGAAAGGGTAAAGATACTGGCTGACACTAAGGTGACGCTAAGTGCGACCTGGGAACATTTTGCTCCGTCTCATGTTGTAAAGGGGCTGTGCTGTGGTCGGATACAAGTGATCTCTGTTTTAGTCTTGTCTCTTTGATACTGAGACACTGACACATGGTTAAGTATTCCCTTCACTAAATATGCCTAGTATCTGGATATTTTCTCCAGTTCTCCCCCGCCTTCTTGTTTTGAGATATCTGTTCAACCCATTGCATCCTTTCTTCCTACCTCTCCTAGCAGTCTTTCTCCTCAAACTAAGCTTCTAGTTATCCTATCTGCCCCATAATCTGTCTTCATTAATCCCCAATCTTCATTCCCTTCCTTGCAACAGACTTTTGGCTCCATTCTATCTACCTTCTCACTAGTCAGGCCTGAATCTTGATAGGACATACCTGAAGCTTGGTAGGACAAATTCAGGTCCTGCTTTCCTCCACCTGTACTTCCCAAACTGACGTACACAGGACTGATTCATACCCTCTCAGTATTTCAATAGGGCAATTTCCTCTTCCAGGGTTTCAGAGCACAGCATGGAAGCAGAGGCAAAGCAGACGAGATGTTGCATACTCTGAATTCAAGTGTCATGGCCAAGGTCCTTAATCATTTCATCATCTCTGTGATGGGGGATGCTGAGTGGAAGTTGGATCGCTTGGAAAGCTTGCAGCTAATACCAAGAAGGTTATATTGCATGTATTCAGAGTGTTTTTCTTTGCCAAAGGGTTACAATTTGACCATATGAGGGTGGATTTACACAAGAATAAAAAAAATACCTATCCCAGGTATGAAAACAACTCCTGATATCATGTGTCCAATCTCTACTTTGAAAGAGGAGGTGAAAGAAGAGTATTGGAATTTTATAAAGAAAATGTTGCCTGATCTTTTTGGAACGTACGCAGAACAACCTTTTTCCTCCCTCCCTCTGTTTGGAAACATCCCCAATGATTCAGGCTGAAGTCTTTCAGAAAATCAATTCATATTCACTAGATCCTGAATTTTTGGTCATTTCAATCTGAAAAAAGCAAGGCTTGGGAAATGATAAGGAATCAGGAACCAGGGAAGTACACAGCCTCCTTTGTGATAGGCACTGTTACCTGCCTGAATGACAATAAAAAATAACAGAAAAAGATGAGAAGTCATTTTTAATATGCAATTCCCTAATGATCTGTGGAGGCTGTGTATCCAAGACGCTCTTCAGTCATAACACCTTCCCTACTTTTCCTTTTTTTAAGGGAGGGTGACTGGGGATTTTCTGAGCTATTTCCATGAGCAGTATTTTCTTATTTAGCTCACTAAGATGCCAGTATGTTGGCCAGGCTGCATGGGTGGAGTGGAAACAAGGTGTGGAAACTATGTCCTCTCTCCAGTTCTCCAATTCTTTCATTCCAAGGAGGAATGCGAGCGAGCTAGCAGGCAGCTGGCCCCATTACACCTGCAGAATGAAAACCAAGGAGATAATTGACTTCTTTTTTTTTTTTAAACTTTTCCTCAACGTGCCAGGAATTCATACGTCTGTATGCGACAGGAACAGTCTTTCCTATTTTCCTTGACAAATGTTTTTCCTGGATTTGCACTACTGCTAAGATTCCCTGCCCTGAAGCTTACAGGATACCTGTGTAGGACAGCTTATAGCTCATAGCTGTCCTGTACGTGACTTCTGCTGAACAAATGCTGTTCCCTTAACTCAAAGGCTTTTCTAGTCCCTGCTCACCACGGCAGCAGTACTCAGGGGGAGGCAGAGAACCAGATCTCTTTCTCATAGGAAGCGCTAACAGTATGCACTGTCCCACTTAGGGGTTAGGAGGTGTTTTTTGATTATTTATAGATGGAAGAAACATTGAGTGGAAAAGTGACTTATCCAAGATGGTGCAAGGAGTTTTCCTGTCTAGGAATAAAGCCCCTGTTTGGTTCCTGTGGTCTAACCTCAGGAATCCTGCCCTGAACAGACTGGGTGCTCCTTGCTGAGGCAGGACTGGTGCACGTGCTTTGGGCATTTATGTTCTGGGATCTGTAGGAAGTTCCAAATTATACTCTTGTAGCTTTTTAATAAATATTGTATAAAGTGACAAATTATTCAGAATCAGAAAACAAAAACTGCTCCCTCTTGCTCTCTTAATGTTGTTTTTTCTAGAGGTTTTTTGTGTGTTTCCAAATCACTGACTTGTACTTCCTTTTATATTCACATGCTTATGGGCTTTATTCTTCTGTCATTCCCTGACTTTAGCCACGTGACAGCATAATGATAGTGAGAAAGCCTGTAGGTTTTCTTACCAAACTGCTGCAAACCATTTAATAGATTGGAATAAGTGGCTAACCTTCCACTTTCTTATGTAAGATGATGAGCATAGATTATTTATAGAGGCTGCTGTCTCTAAATTCGTTTACTGTCACATGGAATGTGTGTCTGTCTTTCACGTGTCTCTGTCAAAACTCCTTGGAAAAAATCAACATACCAACAAATGCTAAGAACTCACTGGTTCTGTTGTGTGTTGTAGTTGACAAGGATGAAAAATGACATACTTGTAATAAAACAAATTGGAATGAGTAATTGTGTATATATATATAATTATTGTGCTCATATGTTTACATCTAACTCATGCCAAAGGAAATCATTAAATACCAAATTACTGTAATGTAAGTTAAGGTTTCATTTCGGTGTTTCCTAATAATCTTTTGCATTCCCAGGACAGGATTTATTCAAAATGGGTGGCCAGAATGTCCTTCCAAAAGGAAGAAGCAGTCATGCAAGGTAAAATTTGCTGTGTATCTGCTGTAACTGACCTTTGTGTGAAAAGTGCAGAGAAGTAAAAATCTTCCTACCCTGAACCAAGCAGAATCTGGCAGGAGTACAAGATCCTTCCAGTCTGCTCTCCTCATCCTCTCGTATTTCTTAGAGAAGGAGTAATCATCTTTACTACACTCCATACTGGAACCATAGGATCTGTGCAACTGCAGGGCTCTTCTGGACTGCGCTGCAGGGCCCAAGGTGTCACTTGCCAAGATCTCCACAGCTCTTGGGAGCAGCCTTTCTCACTCCAGCCAAGCCCAGGATGCAATGGAAGCAGGAGGCCAAGGATTGCTGGTTCCTGTCCTCTTCCGGTGCTCCTCATGCTCCATCGGCGTTACAGCCCTGGGCACATCAGTATGCCTAGTCCTGTCAGGAGGCAGTGCTATTTGAATAAGAGAGTTTAAATCACAGTAACATCATCGAGTTAATCAGAAGCGCAAACCACTACACTCCGTAGCAGGCCTTGCCTTGGTCAAATCCTCTGCTCGCATTGTTCTTCCTTCTATTCTGTCTTGTGGAATAGAGGATCAGAGAGGAGTCAGGAGGAGGAAAAGTCTCCTCTGTGCCAGTGTTGCACTTGGCTGTGGACTGCTTGTAGCTTCAATTCCCCTTTTTTCTGACAGTCCCTACCCTGCCTACTTGCAGCTGGAACAACTCATCCCTAGGCAGCAGATGTGGACTAAGCGGTGATAGTGTGTGTGGTATATAAATCAGGGATGTCGGCAAGCATTTTCAGAAACATTTTCTGGGTAAGACCTCTTCCACCACTTGTGATTTAAACTCCGTTATTCAAATAGCACCAGTCTTGTGGTGTTGTGTGGTATATGGTCTGAGCGCCCTGTTCAGCTGCATCCCCTTCTGAGGGGTTCATAAATCTGTCTAAGTGTAGGTGGCTGACTGTTCGGTACCCTTAAGGCATAACTAAGTAACACCCAACTCTCTTCTTATTGGGTGTCCAACATGGTAAAGAATACTGTGTTGAAAGAAGGAAAAAAGTGGAAAAAATGGTATGGAATGAATTGGCTTGGGCTAAGAGAAAAATCTGGGAAGGAAAATGTAAACAGTTAGTGTTACAAAAAACGTAAGCCCAGCTGGAAGGAACTAATGGACTTTCCTGCAAAAATGTCTGTAATTACTTTTCCCTGTAATGACAAAGAAAAATGTGAAGCCTGGAAGGAACAGGACAAATAGGAAGGGAAGCAATTCTGAGGGCGAGCTACCCTGGTGAAAGGAAGAGGATCCCAGGGGAGCCAAAGTGTTCGGCATTTCAAGTTCACTGCACAGACTGGTCTGTCACTCAGCAAGTGAGAAGAGTGAGCAAAGCTTTCCTGAGCTCTGAGGTAGGCCAGAGAAAGCTTTGTGTTCCCATCCCTTCTGATTTACATTTCCCATTTACTTGACAAGTAGACTGTTAATAGTGGTTTGGTTTTTTTTTTTAATGTCAGCTGAAAAGATTTCTGTGGGAAGAAAAAAAGAGAAGAAAAACCAGGACTGTGCTTTTCTCTGTGTTGTCCAATGGATGTGTCATGGGAGTGTTCAGTTGTTCTTAGGTATACAGGTATTTTAGTCCATGTTTATATAAAAATGAATGAACCATCACATGATCACATGGAAAACTGTATGTGGTGTTAAGAAATAAGTTATAATTGTGTGTCACCAGCTATGAATGGTGTTTAAGAACTGACAATTCCTATCAGTGAAAAATTGTCCTAGACTTTGTAGTGGAACATGTGAACCCTGAAGGAATCGTTACAGGCAGACTCATTAGCAAATGCTCATTTCTTTAAACTACAGACAGAATATGTTGACAGTGAAACTTAATTTCCAAGAATGTATTTGGTTTAGAATTACTGAACCAAACACTGGGAGACTTTTACAGGGAAGTACATTGTCACACCATCTTTCTTATTTAAATGGGGCCATTAATCATCATACTACAAATCCAAAGCTTAGCATGAACAGTTCTGGTTTTTTAAATGTGTATAGATTTTGAACTATAGCTATTTCACCGTTCTTCTCTCCTAACGTGTCGTTAATATTTTCCTCTCTATCTCCCACTGTCAAGTATAACATGTAAGTGTGTGTAAACTTACAAGGCACTAAGTGTGTGATTAAGTAGCCGTACTGAGTTATAGTAACTATTTGCAATGTAAGTAAGTCTGAAATAATGTAATTAAAATGGTGTGATTGTCTGTTTCTTTGTCAGTGGTAGAGTATGTTTTATAAGGCAAAAAACATCAAAGAAAACAAATATAAAGACGATAGCTCCACAGAATATGAAAACCTATTTTTGAACTGAAGCCTGAAATCTTCAGGGGTAGATTCAGATAAGACCTTCTGCAGCTCTGGAGAATCCAGGCCCAATACAGTGGTGTGAAGGACCGATGGCACCGAGGAAGCTCTGCAGAAACACCGCATTTTAGGAAATGACACAACTGAAATCAAACACTCACAGCTGTGATTTTCCTTTTATTTGGGATTGTCGTTCACAACCAGAGCTAATATAATACCAAGTCCAGGTGAGATTTTAAAGGAGTTCTTAATTTGAAATGATGGCTGTTTGTAATACCAGAGATGTGACAAATCATATTAACTTGCATGAGTATTATTAAAGTCTACAGTGCTAGCGAATAGGTTGATTTGCTATTTTCTCTGTAGTTTGCATTGCATGTCCTTTAATGGGAGAGATCTGTGTTTTGGAGTCACATCTTTGCCTAAGTAGCCTGACATTTATCAGATGATCTTTCAAAGGGACAGAAAAACAGAGCAGCAAAGAGATGAGAAAGTCAGTGGGAGCTGGAGTCAGGGTCTTTGCAAATGTTCTCTGTAATTGTTTTTTAGGTAACGTGTAAATATTATCCGAGAAGTTCAGTCTATTGTTTAACAAGTTAATATTTTGTCTTTGCCCATTAGCAAATATTTGACTCATACAATTCAAATCATTAAAAGTGTGCTTCAAGCATGAACATGTGTGGAACTAATTTTTGACTGGTGTCCTTATCATGCGGTAAATTTTCAATGATTAGGAGGCATCGAATGAGTCACTTCATAACGCGAGGTTAAATAAGGATGACCTTTACTAGGGTTTATTCTGTCTTGAAGGCAAGGAGGTCACAACATGGGTTTTTCTCCATTGCTCTGTAAATTCACCTTAATTTTGACCTGCAGCAGTAGCCTCTAGTTAGGCAGCAGGGAATTCTAGTTTTATACTTAATTAGTTTTTAGTCATCCTTTGACGTTGGATGCTGGCCTTACTGCTTTTGTCGTAATTTGTGGTATTTGTCAGTTACATGACAAAGTGAAGTTGATTTGAATTAAAGGCTACCAAAGGCCACCAAACTCATGTCAATTATAAGCAATAAATCCAAAGATGGTATAGTATTAGTGGTTTATCTTGTTGTAACTAGAATTTTCTTTCCAAAAGCAAAGATATCTATTGCACATGGTTTGTGTTGCCTTTACTGTTAGCTCAGTTTTTTATCATAGTTATTTGACACAACTTCACTGACCTCCGTGGGGCTGTGTTTGCTTATAGCAATGGATCTTCCAACCCTAACAGGAAAGTTTGATACTTTTGCCTTGCAGATTAGAGTTTCTTTCTCTCTTCTGCAGATAAATACTCCATAACACTTCCTAATAGAGAAAATCAAGGAGGAGATCAGTGAACTGAGCAGAGGTGGGTGTTGGACAGCAGAAGCAGTACTTCCACAGAGGTATGGCAAGGTATTAGAGCGCAGATAAATATCAGCTTCCTGTTATCCACCCCAGTCAGCCCCTTCCTCTGTGGGCAAAAAGTGGTGGCGTAGCATTTTACACTCAATTTGAAGAGCTTAAGGAGGATCAAGGAGCAAGATGGCAAGGCTGAAGGTGACGACAAAGTGCTTCTGATGAATCTGGTGTCAGTGCTGAGCAACTTCATGGACACAGTGACACTGAAGCTGATGAAAGGCAGCATCAGGAAGAACAATAAGAAAGAGATGCAAAAAACTATAGTGGAAATGGGAAGGGAGGATGAAGTATAACCAGCCCTGAGGACCAGTGTGACTGCCCTGTGGCACTCTTAGCAATCAGGATGGTCTCACACAGGACGGAAGTACAGGCAGATCTCCCCAGCATGGTCTCTGGGAAGCAGATGGAGGGGGCATGATTTAGTGGAAACCCAAGGGGGGAGGATGGGGCCATTCAGTCAATTTGTGAGGATATTTGTGGACCGTGTTGGAGAGGAGAGCACTATTAAGAGAGAGCGAATGGAGAAGAAAAGCACAGGGCTGGCTCACTTACGAGCAGAGTGGGTCACTGAGGGTGGCAGAATTACTAGGGATGGATAGATAATGTTTGTTTTGGCTTGATGAAGTCAGTAGGCCATCCACTTTGATGAAAGGTGCATGACATTTTAATACAAGTGTAAAGCTAACTGAAATTACATGGAATTCAACAGCTGAAAGCAAAATCATTTTTCAGTCCTTCTGGGAGGAATAAATCAAACCCAAATAAACATGGCAGTTTCCTGATGGAAAGAACAGTTCAGTATGATTTCTAATCATCCAAAGAATCATCTGGCCAAAGTAAAAAGCCATTCAAACAACCGGCCCTCAATTGAATGTAAACGTGCCAAGCCTCCATTGTATTTGTAGATGCTTTAGTTTAATGTGCATGTATATACCCTTTTTTCCCATAGAAATGTAAAAGGTATGGAGGCAAAGAATTACTTAAAAATAAACACTTTTATTGTTAGAAGAGTTTAGCATTTATTCAATTATGAAAAATATTCAAAATTATATTTACAGTCATAAGGCAGTTACTGAAGAAAATATTTTGTAGCTTCCTAAAACTTCCCAAAACTTCACACTTTCTTCCCTTATCAATTCTATAACCTGTCAGTCACTGGAAAATGTCAGGTTATGGGGGCAGCGTTTCTAGCAGTGTGAGTAATGGGGAAAATAGCCTGAAATACATTAAAACATTTGTGGATGTTAGTATTACAAGCTGTTAATTGTGTGAAATGTTTCTAGAGGAAAAATTTCTTAAACAGTTCAGTGCTCATGTTTCAGTTCAGCCGAATGGCAAAAGAATCAGCGTTTTGATATCTAACTCTGCATTGTGGTCACAAGCAACACTTGTGTTTGCAATCAAGGAGCTAAATGTCAGCACTCTGCTTTTTATTCAGATATGAACGCAGAGGTCCTGGTGAGGGCTCTTTGGAGATGTGACCTACATGTCTAGCATGTAACTGATAATACATTTTTAAAGACAGAAAGGTAAAGGAGAAATTGAGATTCAGACCCAGCTATAGCAGGTAAAGCAAAGTGGCTGCTGGGAACAGGGTCATGGCTTCAGGAGTTGCTTCACTGCAAATGTATGCCTTTTGCCTGTAAAGACATATGTAGATAGTTAACAGAGGATTGGTAAAAGTACAATATATCCTAGAGTAAAGAAAAAAAAAAACCCCAACCTCCTGAACAAGCAAACCCTTCTTTCTTTAATGTTGAGACTTTTTTCTTTGCTAAAGTGAACACTGAAGAGTATTGCATTTCATTCCTCCTTTCTCTCCTTCTTCCTCTAAAAATAAATTGAAAAGAAAAGGAGACAGGTTATATTTTCACGCAGAGGAAAACTCCAGAAAATTTAGAGCAGAAATTTTTTCCCCCAAAGTGTTTCCGTTAAGACATTCAGTTTTATTTACTTTGGCTGGGTAGTTGCCTTGTTGAATTATGCAGCGTTAGGGTTGCATGTAAATATTTGAAGGGCTGGAGCTATACTCCTTGTCTGTAATTTCTGTTGGACCAACCGGATATCAGAGCATGAGTCTTTAGGACATTGTTTGTTATGAGAAAATTTATAATAAAACAAAGCTCCCCAGTAGAGCCTCTCAGCTTTCTTATGACCTTGATTATCCACCTGCTGTTTCCCCAGATTTCAGTTTTACTCTGATGTTTGTTTTTTTTTTCTGGGCATGTTTTGTCATTAACAGGCTTTCTGGATTGATGATCTTTTAATTCTGACCTACTCAAGGCTTTCATTAATCCCAATGTACTTCTATTCCATGACCAGATGATATACCCTACATCTTCCAAGTCTATGGTTATAACACTGCAAAATATCATCAGTTTTATCCTCTTGCCCAATCCATGTTAGTCTAGTCCTGGAATCTTAAACTTAGTTTCCACATTTCCCACATTTTCTACCTATGTTTTATTTATTTTCTTTTTCCTTTTTTTCCTTTTCTTTACCAGGTACTGCAAATATCTCTGTCTCTAGCACATGTTTAGCCAGCATCATCACACATGCCATCCTCTTTCACTAGATACCTGTGAGAGGAACTAAGACTGATCTAAACAACTAACATATTGTGTAATGCTTTTTATCTGGTTGTGAGCATGCCGGAATTAGATCTGACAGCAATTAAATATTCTTAGATTATCACATGTATGAGTTGAACCTGATCTGCTCTGCATACTTTGTCTCTGCCTTAAAAAATTGATTGTTATTGACTGTAATGGGCTGGGCAGTTGTCACTGGTTGGAACACTCAAAAAAAGCAGGATTTCTTCAGCTATCTGAATAACAGCCACTGAATATGTAAAGTAAATTTATGATCCTTTAAAACAAAGGATTCAACAACTCCAATGATTTTTCCACTTTATGCATCAGAACTAAAAGACTGTGCAAGCAAATAAGTGAATTTTGGTTTCTTTCTGTCTTGTTGGGACTGACTTGTTGAGACTATCTGCAGAATGATGATACTTTATCCAAGCACTGATGTGACAAACCACTATATATGAGATTTTCTATCCCATTATGATTAGGTACAGGAACACATCCTAAGGGAGCTCAGTAGGGGTTTCCAAAGCCTGAAGCTGTTCATGAGAGGGATGGCAATGCCTCTAAACTAAAGATTCACAGAGAAAGGTTTCCAGATTTCTTGCTGGTGCCAGTGTAGGTTTGAGTGGTAGCTGTTGTAGCAGTATTTCTGAAACAGATTAAATGCGTATTCAGCAAAACTAAAAACTCTTACTAGGAGGAAATCTCTCAATGCAACTACAATAAAATAGTCAATTTTTTGTAGTTCTTTGCATGATATTCTATGCAAGCAATGCTCTGAGATGTATATTATGGCAATATAATGGAAATTAAGTATACCATCAACACAACCTACCTAAAACAATATATCGTCATCTGTGTGGGAGAAAAAGATGTAGAAGTGCTGGAGCTAAGGATTGAAGACAGGCTGGCGTCAGGACCATCACACTGAAATAGACGCTGAGAAGTTTCTGGGCTGGTGTCAGGGACAGGGTATTGGACACATACGGGGCTATGGGACCGTGAAAGCAGCCAGGCTTTCTGAGGGTGTTGTGGATGCCAAAAGCACCCTGAAGATGTGAAGTTGGGACTGTTGGTTTAGAGGACAGTACCTCAAGCTACCGATAATGTCAAGAAGTTTGTGTGTTTCCACTGCTTAAAGTATAGAAGATCTTTTATTGTTGGGTTTGACACCACAACTCAGTGGAAGAAGCGCTTTCCTGCCAACAAGAGGCCACTTCTAAGCACTTGGGAAACCTTCATGGAAATGTGACGAAGAGTGGAGACAATTACTACCTTGTACTTCTTTTTAGAAAACCTCTAGCATAGGATAGTTATTCCTCAAGTCAGCTCATCTGTTTAATTTTTAAGGCTTTTTATTTCATTTCCCTCTTAGCCACAAACGGTACCCTATTGTCAATTTTAAATGGATTTTCTGCCACACGATGGCACTGCAATCCTGAAGATAACAACGAGGGACGGTGGCAAACTTTGTTAGTTCTCTTTCTAGACACAAACTTTCAGAACATCCACACAAAACAACACTTTGAAGAGACTGTTTCCAACAGCTTTTAGAGTTTAAGGAAAAAGGGCACAATAGTTGTTTTAGCTGTTATCATTTACAGTTATGGCCAAAATAATTACTCCTATGCCTGAACATGCACAACTGCTGTTTAATTATTGGGCACATAAAACTAGTTCCATTAAATAGATTTGCACAGCAAATGGGGGAGTTTGTGGTGATACACTTTATATGCATCCCAGATGGCTGCAATATATGGATGGCTTATTATAGTACATTTCTTTTGCGTGTACCTAAATGCAATCTCCTGCTGCCTGGAAGAAAGTTGGATGTCAGAGTGTGCCTTAAGTGCTTTGCGGAAACGAGATCCTAGACCACTTCTAGCTCGACGTCTGGCACTTCCTTAGCTTGCCCAGCCTCCCTGCCGCAGTGTAAAATTAACTGCAAGAGCGTTGTTGGGTCTTATTTTTCTTTTGTCAGTCGCCCAGAAGTTTCCATCTAGGTACCAGCTGGGATAAATTCTGTGAAGAAATGAAGAATCCCAGCTCAGAGAATGAATCAAAGATGGCAAGGTAAGAAAATAAGATGAGCCAAAGACCACAGTTCACTCCTCCAAATGCTTCCTTCATAGAGCTGTGATAAGCTGTATGATTTGGAAAGTTCCTTGAAGGAGTTTTCCATTCTGTTTATGTACAGCCAAAGGCACTCAAAGATAGTTTGAAAAGATTAACTTGAAAACCTGCTTTGTTGTTAAGGATTTAAAACACAATGCCTGCCATCAGTATATAAACAGCATATAATAAAGGCAATCAAGGAGACACAAATTTGTCTAATTAAATATTTATAAGATATGCCAAAATGTTGCATTTTTGTTGTTGCATTGACTTGCAAAAGCTGCTTTAGGTAGGATATGGTTAAAGTCTGGGCTTGGCACTCAAAAGCAGCTGAGTGCAATTCTGCTCGCTGCCATGCTTCTGCGTGACCTTGGAGTCAAGGAGATGCAGAGAAGAACAGGGAGAGTAGTTTTTCTCTCGATGTCTCATTCCTCATCTCTGAAAGCAGAATTACAATTCATTGCTGCTTCCTCATCTGGATATCCCACCTGCGCTTGAACATAAGCACTTTAAATGTTTCTGTTTCTCTACATTTGCAAAATGTACTCGACTAAATTGTATCTTCCAGCTACTACTGTGATACAGCTAACTCTGTAATTAAATGCACTATCATTGTAAGAATAACTTCAGTGTGACTTGGCAATCTTGTGTTAGATAAGGCGTTTTCTCATGGATATATTATACCAGTTCAGTGTTATGCACTGTCCTTATTTAGGTGCTTGCTAATATGGAGATTATTTTTTCTCCTCAGAGTATTTCCACTCACCATTTTTCTCTAACAACATCACATTTCTCTGGCAGTACAAAGTGTTACAAACAGGCTTTTTGTTTAGCTGAATTACTATCAACAGTCAGGACAGGTGTAAGTGAGGTTAACAGGAGCTAGGGTGACACGTTCGTGGAGGATTGCAGTCTACTACATGCTCTATAATTGATAAAACAGTTCAGCTTTTGGGGAATTGCTTTCATAAAGTTTATCTTTGTTCGTAAAAATAAGGCAGTGTTGATGCATGAGAGCCACAATCTTTTCAACTTTAAACCTTTCCAGGCAAGCAGGCCACAAAGCTTCCTTTAATGGTTCCATCTCCTCAACATATACCCTACAGCTGCCTGGTGCAGCGTTCCCTGCTTCTGGATCCACTGAGGGCATGTGCAGGTAAACCCTAGCTGCTGTCATAGACTGACCTTGGCAAAGGCGGCAGCTAGCAGTGACCTGTTCATGGCAGAATAATCATATAGTTCATTCCTAGGTCCCTTTTTGGGCAGGTCAGAGGCTGTGGGCTGGATGAGTTGTTTCAGCCATGCCTTTCTGGGGACCTCATGCCACAACAGGAGGTGGACAGGACACAGGGCAGCCAAGCCTCAGGAGATGCAGCCACCCAGTGCCACCTCCAGAACAAGGTGTTTGCTGTGGGACAGCTGCTGGGGAGCATCCAAGGAGGCTCAGAGGAAGGAGGAGGGATGTGGGTGCTGTACAGCCTGGGCTGGTTGGTTGGTTGCAGGCTGACCACCTCCACCTTAAGGAAATTGCCAAGTTGGGAATGGTTTGTAAACAGAAACTAAAAATTCTCAGGCTTCGAGTAATAAGTGAAGCCCCTTTTTTCTTAACAGTCACCTTGTCCCCTCGAGTTTTGTGCTGTATGAGGAAGAGCACGAATGCATGAGACCTAGTTGGAAAGAGCTGAGCTAGTGTCAGGAACACCTACACTTGTTAATGAAGCATGAAATAAATCTGTGTATTGTAGCAAAAGAAAATTAATATTGGCCATGAAACTTTCTGTTTTATAAATTGGAATAAGTGTAGCTGGTGCAGTATATCACTTTTAATAGATTACTTTGCTTCAGTAATCTTAGAGAACTGACTCTTCAGTACATCTGGGGCCTGTAGCACTGCGTACCACTTAAGCCTGCCTGATTATACAAGACCATTTTAACCAATTTTTATAATCAAGCTAAAGTCTGTTTTGTTTGAAATTCTCCATATTGAGATTATAGCCTCTCAGCAAAATCATTTTAACAGTTTCAGCTAAGGCAGTCCAGACATTCATTGAGAAAGAGATGGTTTTGCCCAGCGGCCTAGGGAAGGAGGCCAGAGGCTGGGGAGGAAGCAAGGACACGGTGGAACATTTGGATGACTCTAATGTGAAGACTGAGACTGGGTATTACTTGGCAGGGAGAGACTGGAGAGAAACTGAAGGGAGGAAAGGACTCTTCTGGAAGGAGAATTAGCACTGAGATAAAACTTGAGATGTGGAAATACAGATTTTCTATAAAAGATAACTGAATAGAGAGGAAAGAGACTGATAAAGCATCTTGAAAGCAAATTAGAAAGAGCTACAGAAATAGCAAAAGCATTTGCACTTGTTAGTGAAGAGCTAGCGAAGAAACAGGAGGAGGACAAGACTAGGAAAGCAACTGCTCAGAAGCAAATTTGGAGGAAATGGTCAAGGAAGGTCACATATCCCTCTGTGCTGGAAAGGGAACCCTAAGATTAACAGCAAACACCTTTAGACTATGTGTAAATGTAATCTGAAACTTGTTACCGATTTTATAATGTACAGACTTTTGTTGCACAATGTTAATTTCCCAAGCACAAAAATACTATACTCTAAAGGAGAGATTTCTCAGATTAGGGAAGGAATTATTAACCAGGGAGGGAGAAATACATACAAGCGGATGAGGTCTAATGTCTGATTTTCTGCACGCTCTGAACCCTTCTTGGACAACAATTATTCATTTCCATCTTGGCTTTTGTTATCAGATCAGAACATCCCACACATGCAAAGCAATCTTCACAGAAGTCCCACGAGACGTGTGTATGTAGGGTAATCAGGATCCTCTTCCTCAGGTGAAGACTTTAAGCCTGAAAGCTTAAAGGCAAAAGTACCCACTGGTTCTGAGACGTTTAGGAACTGGTTTTCAGAGCACAGGTTCTTTTCATAGCACTCTGTCTGTCAGTTTCCACGCCAGAATGTGCCTTATATTTTGTCTGGGGCATCAATAAGTTCCCCAATGACCCTAATTTTTATCCAGCTCACTTGATAAAACACAGCCCTACCAGAACTGGAAACCTTGCTCTTTGGTGAGCCCACACATCATCATACCTGACAGAAAAGGGAAAATTTGGATCCAAGCTCCTGGAGTCTGACCCAAATATATGAGGTTGCTCATGGTGTTTCCTCCCCTCATCTTTGTAGCTCTCTCTGTGGTTTCCTCACTCTCTGCAGGTACTCTGACTTTTCTGTTCCTGAAGTATTAGTTGCTACAAATCACTGCAAGACGGTGTTCTGTTTTCTGAGACTTATTCCCCCTTTCTGAAATTTCCTTCTACAGGATTTGTTGGATTCATGCAGCAGTGCATGCTGCGTATGGTGTTTGGCAGCGCTTCACCTCAACCAACCTGAAGTTTCTTCTCAAATGCTTGAATCAACATCCAGGCAGCCCAAACACACCTCTCCTTGGATTGCTCTGTGATTTTCTCAAAAATCCCCTGTGTATACACATTATATGCAAAGGATTGAGCCTAAGCAGGTATAAAGAACTGTCATATTCAGAAACTTACCGAGCTTTGAAAGTATCTGTTTACTGTGCATGGAAACACCCACAGAGAAGACCATTTGACTTAAATAACATGCATTTGTTTTCACTAATGACTTTTCTTCCCTTATGTTTCTACCAAATATTAACCAAGCAATAAGAATAAGTTCACCAGGGCCCAGACCACCCCCGTGCACGTGATATGATGATCCTTACTAGTCACTGGGCTTTAGTATTCTCCTGTACTGGCCATCCCAGGCTGTAAGCTGTGATGCCACCCATCAAACATCATCATCTTTCCACATGGCTCTGTGTCACCAGAGCCATGCAGATTAAGAGGCGCTTGAAAAGCTCTTGTTCCATTCTGTTTCTTGGCAATCTCTGCTTAAAAAAACCCCATAGTTCCTATAGCCCTAAACCTACATTAAACAAGGTTATTATGGCTGGAGGCTGAAAATTCACACTCAGTGACCTGAGTCAGGTTGTTATTTCTTCTCTCACCTGTGAGCGCCTTCTGTGCTAGCAGATGAACTTTTTACCAGGAGCTTGTGGTACTATGACATCAACATGCAGAGACAGTGAGTAAATGTTCTAAAATTGCAAGTGTTTTAGTGTGTGTCCAGTCATAAAATGGCTTCAGCAATTAATGGCTGTGTTTGCATCATTTGGACAGATTTTGCAGGAAACAGATATTTCTTGCTTTAATTTTTCTTTGCATTGTTTCTGATTAGGTCCCAAAGGTCATTCAGCTTAGCCAATTAAATTGTGAGGAATTGCATCTTTCCTCCCCGAACCAGAGTAATTACACCGCTGCAGCACTGGCTGTGGTTGTCCCTGCTAATAAAAGCCTGGAAAACGCAGCTATA
The DNA here is from genome assembly GCF_964199755.1 of Larus michahellis. Classification (NCBI taxonomy): domain Eukaryota; kingdom Metazoa; phylum Chordata; class Aves; order Charadriiformes; family Laridae; genus Larus; species Larus michahellis. Next base: position 33,849,416 of record NC_133896.1, on the reverse strand, counting down.
AAATCCTTGTTGATTATACAATATGAAGGAATCCATGAATTTATATGCACAGCATTTTTTTAAATAGGAGAGAGTTGTAAAGAAGAGTGTATTCACCAGCATAATGGAGAAACACATACTGACTTCTCCTTTGCTTATGCTGAAGTTAGCTTAAAAAAAAAAAAAGCAAAACCCAAATCTACAAGCCCTCCACTTGCATCAGGGCAGCAAAACAAAACTGGGCTCATGGTTAACCATCAGAATGATTTAAGGCAAAAACCAAAAGCTGGAGAAAACACATCTGTCCACTTTCTGCACCACTTCACTGTTTCTTTTCTTCAACTGCTCTCTTCCCCATCTCCATTTGAGATACATTGGGAAAAGCATAAAAACCAAAATGACTGAAACGAGCACAAGAAAAGGCAGCTGCAAGAGGACAAATCAGTCAAAGTAAATATACCATAAGGAAAAGAATTCAAAGAGCTTTTTAGAAATTTTTAGAAATTATGACATGAATTCATCTGACGTGATTTATCATTTGGGGCATTTCACCATTGCAGCTGAGAGTCCTTCACTGAATGAATTATAAGTGTTTGGGTACAGTATCTGTTACCATTTCTACGGGAAAGGAGATCTGAAAATGGGCCCAGTTAGTTCACAGCTGATACTTTGAGGGGAATAAAAATAGCCGGTGTGGGGGAAGGGATCATGGAGAGTGGCAAAAAGCAGGGACTCGTGGGTGTAAGCCTGGAGGACTGGTAGAGAAGCTCCTCTCTCTGCTGCAGCAACCTCCTTCCAAGGTGAACATATGCCATTCAGCCCCCAGAAAAGCAAACAGTTTGTGGGAGGTGGTTTTTAAGTCAGATTAAAAGAAGCTTTAGCAAATCTTCCCTGTCAGCAGTGTGGTGCACAACATCCCCGTTGGTCTGTGGCCCAAAAGGCTCCCCAGTGACTCACCACCTGGGGCGAAGAGAAGCTGCAGGCCCTGGCTGAGGTTTTAGCTGGTTTGTTTAGAGGAAAGTGAGGCCTCCAAAAGACCTGTGTGAATGTGCTCAAATTTTCTAAGGATACTCGACTTTCTCGCCTTCTTTGCTGAGACTTGCTTCTACCAATGCTCTGTGTAGCCGGGTTCGACTAAATGTCCTGCCATTTCATCTCTGACAGACTATGGACATAACCTTTGCCAGCTATGATTCTTATTTCTTTTTAAGAGGACTTCTTTGAGAAAGTAGATCTGTCTAGTGAGAGAAATCTAGTTTCAGTTTAACTTCTCTAGGGCTTCAGGGACTTTAATCCTTTAGGTTGCCTGGAAAAGTGGAGATGTCATGCTAAGAAAGACAGAGAGAACGGTTTCACAAAAGTAACGGCTGCAGAAGTGACTGTCCAGATCATGACATTATAAGCTCTCATACAGGATGTTTTTGAGCTATCACTTGTTACCCAAACTCCAGAGAGAGAACGGAAGTTGATACTCAGAAATGAAACTTAGTACTATACTGCTTGTTCACCTCAGTTTAAGGAAATACTATTTCTTAAGACAATTCAGCGTGGTACATAAAGGCTCCATTAAGCTCTTCAAAATGACTAAGTCTTTCAGAACAGACCCATACATCTCTGGCAAGTAGAGATGTCTCACGGCATAAAGCAAAGCTGATGGTAGAACTTGGATCAATTTTTCTAACTTGCTTTATGCTGTAAAAAACTTGCTCTGCTTGATGATGAATTGGTACACATCTAAGTCTGAGCTGGTCATCTAGATTTCCTTTATAGAGAGAAATGGGGTCTTCTCTGATATTATTATCTCACCCTGAAGCAGACATCTAGAATGGATCAGATGAATCAACACCTAGAAGTGTCTCCTTCAGATGAAGGGAATTTAGTGTGATAACCTCAGATGGAATCACTTGTATTGCAAGTGTCTCAAGTGAAGTAAAATGAATCTACCTATCCATCTTTTTTTCCTGGACTGTCCTGTAGAAGGCTGAGAAGTTTTCTCAAGAAGAATTCAATCCCTACCTTACTTCTAATTTCTTTAGTTCTATTGGGCCATGTTTCCTGGACTGCCTGTTTGAGATCATTGGTTTTCAAAGCAAGAAAATCTTAATTCTCTAGAGTGATCAAATCTCAGATATCTTGAATTATTTTCTGCAAGCAGCATGATACAGTTTATCTTGAACAATACCTCATCAAATTGTTAATAGTGGTCCATATTAACAAAAAATTATTCACTTTGCCATGTCTTCTGTGATGAGAGAAGAACTGAAGAAAAAATTGATGCTTTCCTCCACAGGGTGATAAAGCCACAATCCAGTCAAGTGCAGGCAGGGAGGTTGTGTTATGTCACAATATCGTATGCCCCAGGTTGAGGGACATATGGGCTGTAGTAGGTAATGCTGGTGGTGAAGTACAAGAAGGGTGAAGAAGGGTGGTTACAGCCCCCCGACCTTTCCCTTCTCTCCATCCAATAAATCCACACCTGCCCTACTCTCATCAAAGTCAATCCGAGAGAGAGCTGATACCAAAATACAGCATGCTATTCATCAGTTGCAATGGGGGAAACACTCCTTCCTTCGGGGAAGGAATAACATCTGTCACACACTTGTCTTTATACCTAGTCACCACACACTCATACAAAATGAAGTGCTGGTCTACCCGTTTCGACTTCCCAGATGTGCCACTGTGGCACTCTGCTACCCACCGCCCTAGTGCATGCAGTGATTATGATCTGATATGAAACACTTTAAGCTTACCCAATAATACCAACTCACCCACCCCACCCTCCCCCCCCAGCTTTTCAATCAGTTCGGTGTCATTTTCCAAGGCACATACTTATTCCCTTTTCTCACATGCAGCATTTGTATGACTCAGAAGTCTAAGCAGGTAGAAAGCTGGCACAAACAATGGATAATTGTAGAGACACTCAGCTGTCAGACAGAAGATCTAAGATGCAAAACTCCGGACATTCAGTTGATGCTGTGATGTGGTTTTCTAATATTTTTAGAAACAAGCGTACAGCGTGTAGAATATATACTAGAAGATGAAACACAGCTCTGCCTTCCTGAAGAAAATAGAAGTCATGTGGAATGTTAACTAAATTGTTCTTGCTTTCTTTTTTTTCTCTTCTGCAAAGGAAAAAAGAGTTTTTTTCCTGCTCTCCTAAAAATAAAAGATTGATGAAAATGATGCATGACATGCACATCAGGAAAATGCACCCTGACATTTTTGCACAGAATATGCGTTGCATGTTGACAGATTTTTGCTATAAAACTGACAGTTTTGGTGCAAGCTGTTCCTGCCATGACTATAGGGAATAGATAGCAAAAGGGAAAAGTATAATTTACACTATGCACACGTGAAATGAACCTGACAGGCTACAAGGTGGCTCAGTTGTTCTACGTAAAGGTACCATAAAGTATCTAAAACTAGTTCCCTTGCCCTTTATAGAACAACATCCCTAAACATTACACTTGTAATGTGGTGAACTGATTACAGGAAAATCACAGGTCTCTAGATATTTTCACACGTATTTTAAAAGTATTGGTGTGGACCAGTGAATTGAAGTCTTTGTGACATTCCCTCTCTTACGCCAAACATTTATAGTGCAAGACCAAATTTCCTTAAAACATTTACATGAAACAAGACTTCTTATTTATGAAAAGATTAGCAAAGGTGACCGTGTTGTGTCTGCATAGTTCTAAAGACTTTTTACAAGAAATACAAATGGTAGCAGTCCTTGTAGCAAATTAAACATTTGGCTGCACAGAATGTATATCTATTAATTTTAAATGAGAGTACATCCAAAAAAATCTTTCTTGTTGTATAAAGGTTATCATCAAAGCTATAATATATTCAAATGCAATACAAAATGTCATTTTACTAATAAATTCCTTATGCTTTGAAATTTCAAAGAAGTGGAAAGATCTTTAAAAAGCAATGATTAAATATGCAAATGTGATCCTTGCAGCCCTTTTTTTTTTAGAGAAATGTACCTTTTAGAAACCTATCTGCAGCGAAATCTTACTTTTTTCTCATCTTATTTTTCTTCTCCGCCTCTTCTATTTTTAATGATGGATTGCTGTACAGTAGGCTGAACACTGCACAGTTTCAGTCTTCCCTATTTAGACTAATCTAGGGAGAACATTAGATTTCTAATCTTGGGCAGTCTCACTTCCATTCTCCCATTGCTTGAGGGCTTACCTCCTGTCACCTCAAGCTAAATCCTTCTCATTTATTCACATGAACCATCAACTTCCACGAGGCTGCCAAAATAAATAAGACCAGCAGGATATGGCCCCTTATTTATTTCAGCAACAGCTTGCTTCAGTGTAACTGCTACATTAGGGTTCTGCTCTTCACACTGACCAGTTTCAAGGAGAACAACTTGATTTTTGTTTTCTTGCAGCGTCAGCTAATTGGTAAAATTATAAGAAATGGGTAGGTTAGGCATATCCTCCAAATCCAACTCAATTTTGAGGTATTTTTGTTTTCCTTGGCATTATGGTTTGCTGCTATTCTGCTCAGTACCTCTT